>NC_056747.1:586272664-586632664 GCF_019279795.1 Protopterus annectens | reverse complement strand
TTAAGTAATCTGTAAAGACAGATACATGTATACTTAAAAGATATACAAGATACTTTTCATTATAAAACTACCATATGGTGGGGCCGAGGGAGGATGCTGAAATGCAGACTTAGAGAGATCGCTTGAATGATTAGATCATTCAAGGATGAGGTGTTTTTTCTCATGGAGGGGATTGGTGGTTGTTTATCTTATATTGTTCTCAGTTATGATCTTGGAATTTACTTTTATTGGGTGTCTATAATCTATTCTAATACTGTTGGAAGAAGAAAGAACAAGTCATTCTCTTCATGTACACACATCTACACATTGTTACGAGTATATGAATATGGATAAAAGCAAAGCTAATATAAATCCAATTGCAAAATGTATATCTCTTAATGTAAATGGTTTAAATAATAGCTGCAAAAGGGGAAGTCTTTATAGATATTTAAAGCTATGTGAAGTGCAACTAGTATTTTTACAGGAAACACACCTTACACAGGAAGACAAATAAAATAAACAATAAAAATTATACAATACTAGTAAGTTCCACCTATAATCAGAAGCGAAGGGGAGTAGCAATTTTGTAGAAAAACACTACTTTAATGCCTAAAATCATAAACACGTTCCATAACAACTCAGGAATGTTTTGTCTAGTGACAATATCTATCAACGAAATGATATATACATTACTGAATATTTATTGGATACCAGGACTAGGTGCTAGAGTGGCCAAACAACACTTAGAAGACATTGTACAATATACCAAAGGCAATTTAATCATAGCTGGAAATTTCAATTGCATTATAAAAGAAACTGACACAAATACTAAAACTACATGTAAGAGATCACCTTTAACAAAGTTGTTATCTGAGTTTGTTGAAACTTTTAATATAGTTGACATAAATGAGTATGCTATCCCAGATTCACTATTCTTTACACATTTTTCCCATAGACATAATACATACTCTAGAATAGATAGAGTGTACATAACAAAGGATTTAACCTCTAAATTAAATAAAGTCAAGACAATTTCATGTCCATTTTCGGACCATAACACCATAACGTTTGAGATAGACTTATGTTTCAAGAGAAGGATATCAGTAACAAGAATAACATCTTACATAACAAATCTCAAAGATTTTAAGGAATTTTATATTAAAGAGACACAAACATTCCTAGATATCAATCTTACAAAAGATGTATCTGAAATATATATATATGGGATGCATTGAAAGCATACCTATATGGAAGAGCGGTGGGATGGTATAAAAATAAACAAAAACAGTGGAATAAGGAATTAATGGAATTACAGTCAAAAGTAGATAATTTAAAGCTTGATATTCAAAATGGAAACACCAACTTAATAAAAGAACTAGAAGATACAAGTAAAAAATACTCAGAGACGCTACACCACAAAACAATGATCAACTTAGAAAAATTAAACTATGTTACTATTCAATGAACCCTAAAAACCAACGAAGAATAGCAAATAGGACTAAAAAGATTATTAAAACAAATCAAATCAAGGAAATACATAATATAGAAACCAAAAGGAAAGTATCTGATTTAGAAGGAATACTAGAAGCTTTTAGGCTATTTTTTCATAAACTTAATAATCAAAATGAGAAAACAGAAACACATTCAGTATTGAAAGCTTTTCTCAAAAACAATGTTAAAGTTAAGTTATTAGAGGAGCAGGTACAACTAATAGATAAACAAATAACAATGACAGAACTTAAAGCTGAAGTAAATAAGCTAAAATTAAACAAAGCTCCAGGTATAGATAATATCATCCCAGAAATATTTAAATTACTATCAAATGAAGCTTTGCTGTTGTTATTGAATGTCTTTACATCAGTTAAAAATGGTAAAGACATTCCTCCTTCTTGGAAGTACACATTAATATCACCAATTCTGAAACAAAATAAAGATCCCAGTGAATGTTCATCAAATAGACCCATTTCACTTCTTAATATAGATTATAAAATTTTTATGGCAATACATGCTGCTCGAATAAAACACTTACTACCACTTTTGATAGAGGAGGATCAAACAGGTTTTATAAAAGATAGGAACACTTATGACAACATTAAAAGAACTCTTTTCTTAATTGATTATATAAATGTCACAAAAAACAAAATTAATGTTATTAGCTTAGACATAAATAGCGCATTTGATTCAGTGAACTGGGATTATCTGTGGTTAGTTTTAGAAGAATATGGCTTCTCAAACAACTTCACTTTGTTAATAAAATCATTATATGAAAAATCATTGGCTTATATAAAACTGGGATCTTGTCTGTCTAAATCTATTAAAATAACTAAGGGCACAAAACAAGGCTGCCCTCTTTCTCCATTATTGTTTGCACTAGTCATTGAATCCTTAGCAAATAATATACGTATGGATAAAAATATTGAAGGAATACAACTAGACAACAGCCTAGAGCTTAAAATTCAACTTTTTGCTGATGATATTTTAATTACCTTAAAAATAATAATAGCAGTTTAGGGACTCAATTCAAAACTTTCAAAACTTTTCAAGTCTTAAATTTAATGAGAACAAAACAAATGTATTGCTTATAAATACTAATAAAAAAGATCTAAATAAAAAATACCATAAATATATCTCTACCGATAATATAATTAAATACCTGGGAATTATAATAACTAACAACCTAGATACTACAATTGAAACAAATTATAAAGAGACCTTAAATAATATTAAAAATCTAATACAAAGATGGAATAAATTCTTCTTTTCAATGGAAGAAAGGCTTTATATAATTAAAATGATCATATTTCCAAAAATTCTTTATGTCATACAAGCTTGTTCTTTGCCACCAGCTAAATCGCAACTAAAACAATTAAATGATTTAATGGTAAGATTCCTATGGTATCCAAAAAAACCAAGGATAGCTATGAAGTATCATCTAGATGATTGGGATATAGGTGGCATAGGTTTACCAGACATAGAAATATATTTGCATTCATCCATTATTAAAACAATATCATTATGGCTAAATACAAAATATACATCAAAATGGAAGCTAGTTCATGAGAGAATCTGGTTAAAATCAAGATTTGTAGTAGCAAATAAGTATACAGATTTCATACCAAACAATTTTCTATGGCTGATGAAGGAATATATGATGATACATAAGAATAAAAATATAAGTTCCAAATACATTACTTATACATTAAAAAATTTCCAAAATCTTATTAATAGCAATCCTGATATTAAAGCATGGTCATTTCTTTTATATCCAGTAGCATACACACAAGGTAATACAACATTTAATATGGAAATAGTCAACATGCTTAAAGAAAAGGGATTAATATATTGGCATCAATTGCTAAACTCTGGAAAACCTCTGACAATAGACCAGATTAAACAGAAATTAAATATGGAAGACAGTTCGTGGTTACATGTACAAGAATTAAGACAGTATATATTAAGCAAACAAGAAACAATGCAACCATCAATAAGACAAAATGTCCCTAACCTTATAGAACATATAATATTACTAACGAATCAACCCATTACTGGAAAGGGATACTTATCATCTATTTATAAAACAAACAAAAAAAAAAATGCATAATAATGACAAAATATGGAATTATTATAGATCAGTTAATGGACATGTGCCAAATGACAGAGATAAAAAACTAATTCTTCTCTCTCCAAAGCAGACATCACTTTCATTACATTGGAGACTTTTTACATGGCAATTCATACACAGATCTTATGTAACCCCTCATAAAATGGGACTTATATTTAAGAAAAATATTGTCTGCTAGAGATGTGATTTATCAATAAAAGCAGACTGGCAACATATGTTCTATGAATGCCATTTGATTAAACCATACTGGGATAAAATAAATTATTTTCTGCAAATGGTATTCAATGATAAATTCCAGATTTCCAAATCTATTATTTAGTTTAATGCACCTGAACCTGACTGTGTGCCAAGAACAAAATATGTAATCTTATGGACTCTCCTAGCTATTGCAAGGAAGAACATTACATCAAACTGGAAATCCAAAGCTTCTCCAACTTTTAAGCAATTCATGAATATGGTGTCAGCAGTATCGCAATTGGAAATGAACACTATTAAAGGAAGGACTGAAAGAACTACATCATTATATGTAGCATGGCAAAAAGTAACTGAAATACTGGAGAATAATGACTGCAGCAGATTATAATCAGGAAACAATTGTATAGAAAGTCAATTATATGTCAACAATAGACACCCTTGTAAATACTTTATTTTGGTTTTAATGTTTGATATCTGTTTAGAGGTTTTAGCCTACCTTTTTAAATAATTTGTAAATACTTCATTGTCATAAATAACCTGCATTCATGTTTTCTTGTTTTTGGAAATGAATAAAAATATTTAAAAAAAAAAGGTTTAAAATTAATGAACTTCTTAGCCAATCATATCAGTTCATTCACATTCATTATTTAAATATCCAGTAATCTTTCTTGTACATTACTAAGTAGCCTATAGCTATGATCTAAAAATGGTGCCAAAACTATGCTAATATGCTATCTTTTTTATCAGTCTCTATTGGTAGAGAGTCTCATAGCGCTGATCTTTGGCGCTTTACTTCTGGTTAAAATAGCTGGTATTGGCCCATCATATGTATCCCACTTTAGCAATATGCTAATAAGCAGGACTCTACCTGTTTTATTACTGGCTATAATTGCCAAATGTGTCATACCAATAGGTTTTATTTTCCTTTACTTCCTTGCTTCCACTTTGCTGCCATCCAGTGGCCAAAGTATAATATTAATTTTTCAAAAGCATTATTCTTTGTTTAACAAATGTAAACCTATTTTAATTGTCTAATCCCTTTTATCTAATTTGTTCCATTAAGTATGTGAAACAATTCTTTAACCAGGTCTACTAAAGTACTGAAAGACAATTAGCGGAATCTAAAAACATGGTCACCATCTCAACCCTTCTTCTGCTGACATGGAGATCCATAACTACACGTTAAATTTCTATTTTCTTCCACTAAATGCGATATAAAGTGTCCTTGGTTCTATAGAAATCTCCAATATAAGGAACAACATTCCTACTCACTTAAAGTTCGAGTTTTGGAGCATTTAACCTTATTAAATTATCACTGTGGTAGGTGCACACATGCGCACATCCTCAGTGGAGTGAAATGCTCTAGTCTGATAGATTTTCCTTATCAGAATAATAATTGATAAAACTTATTAAATAAGATCCTAGCTATAATATAAAAATATGAATCCACTGTACATGTTTTATAGAATAAAATAAACAATCAACTTGAAAAAATATAAAAGTGGTGTTTGATCAGTCTTAAATAGAATAAAATTAACTATGATAATTCCTTATAAATATTAATTCTAATGATACTGAGTTATGATAATTTACATTTTTGGAATTTTACAAGCTGTTTTTAAACCTGTTTGTTGTCTGATACAGGGCTTTATCGTGGTGGAATTTTTGCTGTGGTGGAATACCAGAGGTTTCTTCTTGTGTTGCTCCATTTTTTCCACTGGTAAACCTTCAAGTGTAAGATAGTTTTTCTTGACGAGTACAGTACTTAGTTTAGCACAGTCCTTTAACTCCTTCCCAGGATGTTGTCCAGCCAGCAGCCTTATTGGGTTTACCTGTTGCAGGGTTTTCCTCACCTCACCTGTGGTTAGACTGAGCACTTCATCGTCTGGATTTATTGGATGTTTCACTGCCTTTGAGTAGCTCCTCTACTCAAATCTGCTGTAGAAAATGATCCAGGAATTCTATCCTGTCCCCACTTATTTCTTCTCATCATGAAGTGTACCTACTTTTTTGACAAAGTTTCTGTCAAATTCTTCCTTGACTGCTTATGGAGATTTTGGGCCGAGAAGCCACTCCTTCGTGGCACCTCAACCTTCCTTTTAATAACTGTGCCTTTGGTATGGCGGTGGCACAGTAACGTGTCTATTTTGGTTTAGAAGAGTTGTGACCATGTGACCATGTTAATTAGCAATCCATGAAAGCAGTTTTAATCTAAGCAATAAAAAGGTGCAAAAACATTTTTCTTTTTTTGTTTTTGTTTTTTACTAGGTCAGCTCTCATCTGCTCACCCTTCATATTCTACTGAACATTCAAGTTGCTGTACTTATTCTTTCACCTAAAAAAGCATAAAGGAAAGGTTCTGCTTTACTGAACATAAAAAGAAACTTTCCAGTCCATTTGTTCTCAGCTAATTCCTGAATTGCAAAGCATCAAAGCTCTCCTGGTGATTTCTGTTGAGTATCAATATAGAGCCCCATCTTTTGCTAGATTGCTTGTTTGTTAGTTGGTGGGTGGGTTTATTGGTTGATTCATTCACTGATTGATCAACTGACTCTCTAATATATGAGTTTGTAACAGTGGTCGAACACCAGTCTACATGGACTGTTTTCAGGTTCAGTCCTGTTCAGAAGGTGCAGAAGAAATACATTGACAAGCGTAGAACACATTGTAAACATACATAAATAAACACACTGTATAACAAAGTTATTTATTTAAAATATTTACAGAATGCTTGTTCCCCTCCCCCAGAAAAATGACGTAGGAGGAGAGAATAATTATGAAATATGGGAAAGAGAAGAAGGAAGGGGTTAGGGGTGGTTGAAAAAGATGAAGTGGAGTTAACTTGTATTTCTAAGGGTTGTCCCATGGCAGAGAATCCTTTGGGGAGATTTTGTTGTTATAGTCACTATGTAGAAAAGCATTTACATGAAGTTTCTTTGAAGAGTTTTAGTTTTTTTCAGTTGGAGTATGAATTTGTGAATGGGACAGATGGTTTTTAACTGTCTGGAAACATTCCCATGTCTCTGGAGAAACCATCAAGAAGCTGCAGTGTACAGGGTAAAGGCTGTTAATACAAATGGTCAGGGTGAGAGAGAATTGTGATCTCAGGTTGTAGGTAGCAGTTCTTTTAAGACTGCTAGCAACAAAGTTGAAGGATTCAAGGTACATACATTTGTTGGTAAGGGAAGCCATGAGTAGACCATGGCTGTTTTACTGGAAGCCATTTATCTTTTAGTTAGCACCAGAAATATGACTAGGGCTGAGCAAAGAGAGCAGCCACCCCAGGGATAAAATGTTAGGAGACATAAATGGCAGTTGGTGACATATGGCTTTATTACAGTACCTTCATTGAGAAGTGAATGCTGATACTGCAGTTGCTATCAGCATTGTAGCACTGAATCACTTTGTGGGTTGTAGATAGTAGAATAATAACGGTACCTTTTTTTTTTTTGTTGTAGTTGGGGGAAGAGAACTGGACACTAGAGCAGTTTGTTAGGACACTTGTTATCGCTGAGGAGTGATTAGTTGAAGGATGGATCTGAAAATGTGATTGGATGTTTGAAGTGAGGTCAGTGGTTTTTTAGATGCATTAGCAAAACTGAAAAATCCATATTCAAGATGAGCAAGTAGCAATCCTTTATTGAAAGCACTTCTGCACTTTAGTTGGAAGAAAAGAGATGTTTTTGCCTACACCAGGTGAGAGTTAATCTGTGGCTTTGTCATGTTGCTGTGGAATTAGAAATTGAGCGAGTGGTCTAGACAGTTGTCGAGGTCTATAGTTTCTATGAGATCCTTTTTGCCATGCAATATGTTCCAACTTTGAGGAATTATTTGAGTTTGTGGAAGGAACAGAGGAAAACTGTTAAAAAGAAAAGAAGCTGAGAGAGAACAGACTCTTTAGAGATGACTTTATTTAGTGGTAAGAAGAATTTTCCTATTTGGACTTAAATGTGAGTGAGGAAATGTTTGAACAAATTAAGTCACAACTATTTCCTGAATTTATAACAGTTTAGTAGCAGTTCATGGTGAAATACCTTTGTGAGGTCAATGAACATGACAGCATTGACAAGGCCCTTGCTCATACTTTGTAGTATGTCATCTACTAGAGTGTAGAGAGCAAGCATAGTGCCATGTTATGACCAAAAAAACATACTTGAAAGACAGAATACAGTATTTTTAATGTAGTCCGTTAATTGTGTACAGATAAGTTTTAAATAAGTTTCTATACTGTTGGAAATACTGATATTGGATGGAATTTTTGGCATATTTTAGCTCTGAAAGCTTGGGTAATGGATTTGCTATTTCTCACTTTGATATGTTTTGCATTTTTTTGTTTTGTTTTTGTTTGAAAGGCAAAGGTTGCAAATGTCTTAGAGAAGGTATATGATGTGTTCTACATATAATATTAAAAAACAAGGTAATAGGCCATCTGTTCTTGTGGAATCATCAGAAGGTATTTGCTACAGGATTTTAATAATAGCCTTGAATGAGGTCTTTTTCAAGTAGAATGATGGTGTATGGGGGAGGGGTTCTGGAAGTGGATATGGAGGGTTTATAGTAACAGAATATGTAGGAGGTATGCAGAATTCCTTAAGAAAGTCATTTGTTTGAAGTAGGCCTGAGGCTGAGTCAGTTGTGTCCTTTTGTAGTGCATCTTTGCATTTTAGTGAACAGAAATGCTGTTAACTAATTTCCAGAATTGTTTTGGTTGGTTTGCAGAGTTTTGTTTAGTTTGGAGGTGGTGGGCTTTATGTTTTCCTTTTTTTTTTTTTATTAGGTTTCTCAGCTGCATGAATTTGAATTGTTTTTCTAGGTAGGAATTCAAGTCATCTAGCTTCATGTTGTATTTTTTAGTTTGTATAATGATTTGAATTCATAGTTTTAGGTAGTTTTTGAATAGTCTAGTGACTAAGGAAAAGCATTTTTTTTTTTTTTTTTTTTTAGTTTTGGGCCTAAAGGAGGTCAGAGTGGTGGTAGTTTTGTGTTGGTGCATGTCAGGGAAATTTTATAGGGCAGCAGTCCCTAAAGGTGGGCAAAAGGACTTGAATATCACAAACTGCATTTGAGATGCTTTTTATATGTAAATCTATAAACGAGTGGTTTCCCAAAGCAAATTTAGGCCTAGTGGATTCTGTAATTAAATGGGCTAAATCTAATCTGTTTAATATATCTTCCAGTTTGGGGTGCAACAGTTTCTATTAGTTCAAGTTAAAATCACCTAGGTTATAATGTCTTTGAAGGATTTGTGCAAGTAATGACCTGAGCCAGTTGACAATTGAACTTAGCTATGTTGGCTAGAGGAGGAAGGTAAGCAATTAGTAGTGACTGTGAGTTGGGTTATTTTTACAGCTTGGAACTTGGGATCATCATCATTGGTTGAGGCATTTTGAACTATAAGGGAGTTTTGATGCAATTCTTAATTAGGACCAGTATACCTCCTCTTTGTCTAATGCCTATTACGGGGATAAAGGTGTAGTTGTAGTTGGGGAAGTGGTAGTTTAGGTTAGGAATGGAGGTTTATCTTAAGATTCAGTGATTCCAATTATATCAGGGATGCTACTGTACATAGAACTATTAATTCAGATTATCTGTAGCTATTAGAATCATTGCACCTGATTATCTGAGGTGCACTACTTTTACTACTTGGGTTAAGACCGCCATAAACATCTAGGCAAAGCAGACAATTTAAATTTCCCATTTACCTTATGGATCCTACATATTTCTGGCATATTTATTTATTTTTTCCACTTACAGTAGTCACAGCTCACATTATTTTATCCTCTAGCTAAATAAATAGGAAAAGTGAAGCGTTACAAAAACTATAAAACAAAATACATACAAACACAGCACAGAACACTTGCACTACACCATCTCACACTAAGGTTAAGAATACTGCTTTAGCCTTGCAGACTAAAGATTAAGAAACCACAAGTATTATTTCTTACAGCAACACATTCAGCTTCACCCTTTACACCCACAGCCAGTATACATACCTCTAAAATTCATAAAAGTGTAGACCCCATGCCCTTATGGCCCACTTAGACTGCACCTAACCAATGTAACATTTTAGTAATAGGTGATTTTGTCAGGCCTATAGGTTAAGCCCTCACCGGTCTGGATAAAAAAATGTGATAGCTCTCAATCTAGAACCAGGATCCTGGATGTAACAAGAGCTCTTAAATTCCTCCATTTTAACAGGTATGATTATGACCTGACATTCATCCAAGTGAGAGTAAATGACCGTGGGTACTAAATCAAGTGGGACATGCAGAATGATGTGTTTGAGATTGCTACATAGATGTCTGAAGCAGGAAAGACACTGGTCTGGAATAGTATTTTGCCATCACTTGGAATCATGCCAAAATTTAAAGGCAAGACAATTGCCTTTAATAAATTGGCTATGTAGCCAGTGGCATTCTAGGGTGATCCAGTACGTGTCAACTTGGAAAAAGACTGAGAAGCCTTCCTGATTTAACAAGCATGGACTGCACCCTTACCACAGCTTTCAGAATCTGGTTAAAGCCTTTGCTGTCCCTATACTGCCTTTTTAGGCAGATTTCAATTGTTGGACATTCCAACCTAGTAAATTCTAATTTGGAACATGTTAATGCAGGTTTACACAATACATGAAGTCTTAAAATGACAACTCCAGACTGTTCTCAACTTGAATGCTTTCATATATGTGTAGGTGCAGAGACATGGTTTCACTGCAGTGAAAACACTCTTTATTCCTGGGTATAGTGCCTACAATGTCTTCAGACCTGATGGTAACTGTGGGGGAGTACCAGTATTTGTCAAGGATATAATCACCTCAAGACATCACAAATTAATTCCTGCAAAACTAGTTACCAGATTATAGCTAATTATATTTTGCAGTCTATGCCCCATCTGAACACTATAGCGGTCTTAACAAATTAACTAAAAATCTCCATTAACCCTAACACCTTTGTATTATGGGACTTTAACTACCCATCAATAAAATAGTAAACTTACATCACCCAATAGTCAACATACCCAGCACTTCCTTGGCACATGTATAAATATATATATATATATATATATATATATATATATATATATATACACACATGTGCATATACAGAGCTAAGTATATTTTTTGGATCTTCAGAACTGTGTACTGTAAATTGTTGTTAGACTAATTTTATTCAGAGTTGTGCACGGTTATTTTTGTTTCACTGTATAGTTTTTCAGATCTCTGCTGAAAGTGTTTTGTCCCACCTCCCCCTATTTTCTGCTGTGTCTTAAGTTGGTATAGCTGTTTATTACACCTTGTGTCATCTGACTATCTGAAGGATTACTTGCATAATAATAGACCCTGTTAGTCAACAGCCTGCATATCATTGCTGGAACCTGTGTCTAACAGAACTCTTTAAACTATCTGGAAATATACAGAACTAAGTATATTTTTGGTTCTTCAGAATTGCGTACTGTAAATTGTTGCTGGACTAATTTTATTCAGAGTTGTGCATGGTTATTTTTGATTCACTGTATAGTTTTTCAGATCTCTGCTGAAAGTGTTTTGTCCCACCCACCCTCCCTATCTCTGGTTTGTTGTTTAAATTTGGTGGCTTTTGCAGTTGCCTGCCCCACTGTATATTTGATCTGGGACACTCCCCCAGTCCCATCTCTTTACCACATTCTACCTAATACACTCCTTCTGCACTTGTTTTTAGTCATTTTTAATTTAATTACATTTTTTTAAACTGTGTTTGGTCTAATATTGCTACATACTCAAGTGTGCTAGCTTGCACTGCATTTGAATTGTTTTTACTGCTGTTTTAGCTACTTTTCTGTAAAAAAAAAAAAAAAAAAAAACCTGTAAGCCTGTTTCCTACCTTTCCTGTAACTAGTGTAGTTCAGTTACAGATTTGCTGTATCCAGGACTGTATGCAAGCTTCTGAGCCCCCCCCCCCAAGCCTTTCTGTGTTGGAGGGAAGCCTTCTAGCTTGTCAGTGGGAGTGTTAAGCACTAGGTAACCTGTCTACCTCAAAGAGTGGTTCTGGCCCAGAAATTGTAGTTATTCGCCGTCTGGGCAATCTTTTCCACCTCTCTCAACTTTCTGATTTGAAAGCCTGTATTTGCACTTGTTTCTTTCCTGTAACTAGTCTAGTGCAGATACAGATTCTTAGTTTTAGCACTTGAATTTGCTTATTCGTGCTCAGCACTTGTTCAGAAGTTGTTGTAAGCATGAAATAAGCTACTAATTACTATAGCACTAAACCTTCCTCATTACCTAGGCGAAAACAGTTTTTGCACTTACTTTTCTCACTTGCTTAGAGAAAAACAGCTCTTGTACTCACTTTCCTCACTTATCTAGAGGAAAATAGTTTTTTATTCAGGCATGTCCAAGGGTCAGCTCCCAGTGTTCTCTCTTGTATATCTGATGAATCTGGGCATCTTGGGGCAATGTAGAAATTGCCTCATGTACACAGACAACCCTCTCCTCCTACCAACCAACATTACAACCTGTAAGAGATGCACTTATCTAGCCAAACTGGAGGTAAAGTTCTCTCCAACCAAGACTGAACTTGACATTCAAGAGGAGAAGGAAAACATTTGCACCACACCACATATCACATAGTCTCACTAAATCTACACCACCAAAATCCACACATAGAAACACAAAAACATTTGTGGTGGCTCTCAATAATAATCTTCCCAAGCAACAGAGACCTCCAAAGCAGAAACGCAAGCAACTTCCACCCCCCAACACAACCCAAATGACACATAGCCCACAGACTCAGTGTGCCACTCAACCACAGCCATTAAGGCAAAACAACGTATCCAACACACTTGTCATAGTTGACTATAGTCAGGCACACTGATGACCCACTCACCAGGCTAAACAAGGAAAAGGTTACTGTCAGCTGCCTGTTGGGTGCTAGGATTCGCCACATAACCCACGCACTCAGGTCACTCCACAAGTACAAATATGACTCTGTCATTGTCCATGTTGGTGTGAATGACCTGAGATGTACCTCCCTGGACTACATGAAGAGAGACATGGAAGAGCTCTTCGATCTTGTAGCCCAGGCAGGTATGATCCTAGCCCTGAGTAGCATTCTGCCATTGCCCAGAATGATACTGCAGTACAAGGACAAAATGACTGACTTCAACAATTGGCTGAGCATCTGGTGTCATTATAGGGGGATCCAGTATCTGTCTGCTTGGGATGACATGGTCGACAGGCCACAATGCTTTGCCAGAGATGGCCTGCACCTGTCGCCCCCAGGATTCCGGATAATGACTAAGGTTCATTCCACCTCTATAGTGTCTTTTTTAGGCAAGGTTCAAATGACAAATTCACCACCGTAACAGGAGCAGGCAAGCAAAAACTGAGGGTAATGCTACTCAATGCTAGAAGTCTAAATCTCAAAATGCACTCACTCGAAGCACTCCTTAAAATGGAGAACATCAATATCTCTGCAGTGACTGAGACCTGGTTCAAGGCTCCAGAAACCACCCCTGCACTATCAGGCTATAACTCATACCACACTTTTTGGCCATGTAACCTGGACCAGAACACCAAGGCAGAGGTGTGTCCATACTCATTAAGGATATCCACACCTCCAGGCTAGTTGCTCAGCATAATGCATCCGAGGTTATCCAAGTGCAACTAACTCTGAGCAAAACTGCAATCCAAACTGTAGCTTGCTACAGATCCCCCACCATGCCCCAAGATTCCCACTCCTCTTTTCTTGATGTACTGGAAAATATTAGGGTTCAACCAAACACCATAATAATGGGCAATTTCAACTACCCCACCATTAACTGGGAAAACTACTCATGTACCAACTCCTTCACACAATGCTTTCTGGAATTCATAAACTCCAATGCCCTGGATCAACTTATCCACACCCCCACCAGGGGCAACAATATCCTAGACCTAGTCATTACCAACATGAGTGAGTTCCACACCTGAAGTCAACTCTTCGTTAGTCCGATCGGACCATAAGCTAATCACCCTTGATATCCACATCCCACCCCCCATTAAGGAAACCATGGTAAAAAATTTCTCCAAAGCCAACTTCATGCTTAAGACAGAAGTGGTGAACTTCATGACACCCATGCAGATGGACAATACAGTTATGACTGCTGAATCCTACACAAACACACTCTATAAGCACTTACACGAGTGCATGAATCGTGCTATCCCAAACTGAACCAAGAAGCTATCCTCCAAAAAAAGGAAGCCAATCTGGAATGTACAACAGAAGGAAGAAATTGTTGCAAAAGAGAGTAAAATCCCATGAGTGGAGGAGCTCCCTGGTCAGCCTCAGTAATATAAGATCCTCCAAAGTTAGCTACAAAAACAAAATCGCCACTGATTCTAAGGACAACCACAAAACATTCTATAGCTAGTCAAGAATCTCAATGGCAACACCCAGATCTGCTCTGAGTTGCAGCACAACAGCACAAAAATTACAAAACCAACTGATATTGCCAACATCCTGGCAGATAGGTTCAGTGCTAACTTTACCCCCCCCTCACCCCCTAAAGGGCCCATATCTATACAGGAAGAATGCAGAGTCCCTGTAATCACAACTATGCAGGTAAAAGCTGCACTCTCTAAAGCCAAAAACACAGCAACCATGGGACTGGACAACATCCCAGGCTGCATTTTACACGAACTTCAGAACAAACTGGCTCCTCACCGAAGCACCATGTTCAATCATAGCCTCGCATCAGGCTTTGTGCCCACTGAATGGCATACAGCAACAGTTATCCCACTCCGCAAAGGAGGAGCCACCACTGATCCTGGGAACTATCGCCCTATTAGCCTGACGAGCCTGGTCTGCAAGGCCATGGAACGTATCATCATGGAACTCATAAACAAAGACATTGGTAACATCCAAAGTCTGGATCCCACCCAGTTCGGGTTTGTGAAAGGCAGATCATGCCTCCTGAACCTGATTGACTTCTTTGAGGCAGTCACCAAAGCCGTAGATGAGGGTAAGGTGGTACACACAGCCTATCTTGACCTCACCAAGGCTTTTGACCCCATCCCCCATTCTGAAATTATAGCTAAACTCACTAAACTAGGTATAAATCCCTATGTCACAAGATGGGTTGCCAACTGGCTCACTGACAGAACCCACACTGTAAATGTTGTACACTCCAAATCTGAAATCAAACCCGTGACAAGTGGAGTACCACAGGGTTCAGTCCTGGGACCACCCCTGTTTGGTATCTACTTCTCTGAAGTACAGGCTAACACAGAAGGCCTCCGGCTAACTAAGTTCACAGATGACTGCAAACTAGGAACCATAGTCGAATCCCCAAATGATGTGGAAATCCTACAGAAGGGCCTCGTTGAGACAGATGCCTGGTGTCAGAGCCATGGCCTCAAGCTCAATGCCAAAAAGTGCATTGTCATTCCCTTTGGTAAAAACTCTGTACATATGAACTACTACATAGACAGCAGTCTACTTAACACCAAATGTGTGATAAGAGACGTTGGGACCCAGGTGGACAGTAGTCTGTCCTTTGATAGTCACATCACCACAGTAGTCAGAAAGTCCTTCTACGTGGCACACCTCATCATAAAAGGGTTCTCATCCAAGAAAAAAAGAGGTCATTGTTCCCCTCTACTCGACTCTCATTAGACCCATTATAGAGTACAACGCCCCTTTTGGAATGTACCTCACAAGACATCTGCAGCAGCTGGAAAGGCCACAGAAGTACCTCACAAAGAGGATTACTGGCCTCAAACAGATGCCTTACACTGACCGTCACAAAAAACTCCAGTTTTACTCTGTAGCATATTGCCTACTCTGAGGTAATCGCTGCATAACATATGTCAAACAGAGAGCTGTTGGACATGCTACACCTAAAGAAATCCCAATCCCCCTGAGCTACATGGTCTAGGGACCTAAACCTTGTCACCACAATAAACAGGACATGCTGGAGGGATAGATTCCTATCCCAGAGACTTCCCATACTCTGGAACAGGCTACCCATCTATGTCAAGCAAAGTTCTTAATTAGCATTCAAGAAAAATCTTGATGAGTGGATGGGAAATAGGAAATACACCCCGGGGATCACTTCTGCGTCTCTGCTGGAAAGTGGCACAGGAAAATAACTTTCTTGGGTGGAGTAAGCCAGGGAACCTTGAGGGCTAGGCTTACATAGGCCCTTATGCCAATAGCCTAGTACCTACCTATGAACCAATATATCATCCTGCTTTTTTTTAAGTCAGGCCATAAATCAGTAACTGTCCTGTAAATACCTCTGTGTTTAGGGACTTCTCAAAAGCAAAGCACCTTCAGTTACTTGACAACCTAAATAAATCCTGTTCTAATCCTCTTCATATGGATCTAATGCTAAAGCTGCTGCCTCTGCCTTTGATTCACATTCCCACTTAAACAGTTGTATTCATAAGGCAATAACCCATCTTCACCAAATATAATGAAAAACATTAAAATACACCTCTCTGGTGGAATATCTGTATAATTAAATTATAGAACGCGAGAAATAAATTGTTTAATATTTATAAGAGTTCTCATTCTGCATACCTAACAGCATTCTTAATCCAGCTAGTAAATAACTTCAGGGAGCCCCTTAGTAAGCTCAAAGCTGAATATGAAATTAAAATGGCCACTACATAGGTTCATAGGTGTTTACTCAGCTAACGACCACAAGGGCCTTTTTAAGCCTAGCCATGTATCCAAAATCTCTGACAAGTTCTAATATCCTTGATAAGTGTAAGCATGGGCCTGGGAGATGAGCCATTTACAGGTTACCTGTTTGCATCAGAGATATAGTTGTCAAAACTGGGATGAATTTCTGGTTCCCCATCCAATTGTCCAAGTTGCACTTGAATTGGATTAGGGAGGAACTCTGCTTCACATGGATAGGGAGCCTGTTCCACAGATTGGGTAGTCTCTTGGATGCATACCTTTCTCTCCAGCAGGTCCTATTTAAATTGCAGGTAAAGTTTAAGTCTTTAGAATGGGTAATTCTGGTACTTTTTTTTTCTGGATATGCAGTAGGTCCATCAGAGTGGGGACTGACAATGCCCTGTGTGCCAAGCATAGATCTCCCCTCAAAAGTCTGTAGGAGAGAGAATACAAGGATAGGGCCTTGAGGCGGTCTGCAAAGGACATATTACTTATGCCCTGTATTCTTTTAGTGAGGAACCTCTGTGGACATTCCAGTTGTTGGATATGCCTGGTTAGGTACACACCAAAGGGGGCATTGTACTCAATGATAGGTCTGATGAATGCCAAATACAGTGGAACAATGACTTCCTTGGACTTGGATACCATACCTTTGTTTATAAGTTGCACAACATGGAATGATTTCCTCACCACTGTAGACACATGATGATCAAGGGCTAGATTACTATGCGTGTCCCTAAGCCCTTGACTACTGGGTCAACTCTAAGAGGTGTGTTGTCAATATGATAGTTACCAGGGATGGATGACTTCCCAAAGGATACTATTATGCATTTCTTGGCATTTAGTTTTAGTCCATGACTCTGACACCAGTTGTTTGTCTGTGTCAGCCCCTCCTGGAGAATATTTGTGTCAGTGTGATATTCAATGACAGCTCCTAATTTGCAATCATCTGCAAATTTAGTCAGCCAGAGACCACTGACATTGGCCTTGACTTCTGAGAAGTAAATGGCAAAAAGGAGTAGTTCAAGGACTGATCCCTGAGGGACTCCGCTCGTTACTAGCCTCTTCATAGAGCTAGACTCCCCAGTTCTAACTTCCTGACATACGGGTTTGTACCCAACTTCTTAAGTTTGTCAACAATGCCCGAGTGGGGTATTATGTCAAATGCCTTGGCCAGGTCAAGATAGGCAGTGTGAACGATTTTGCCCTCATCCATTGCTTGGTGACCTTCTCAAAGAAGTCCACCAGGCTGAGTAGGCATGATCTGCCCTTTACGAAACCAAACTGGGTTTGATAACTAGAAATCTTTCTTCAACTATGCCAGGAAAATAATAAAAATAAAATAATACTGCACACACTGACCCAAAGAAAATAATGAATATCCTAGCAGAGAAATTTAGTGCAAAGTTTACTCTACCTGTATTTATAAGTCTTCTACAGATTCTACAATCCCAGCCACCCCCTTTAATTACTATATAATGAGTTCTCAAAGCCCTTTCAAAAAGTAAGAATACTTCATCTTATGGCCTTGACAACATACAAAATTGCCTGATTATCAGTGTTAAATATGACCTTTCTGAACCAGATACTTAACCTGTTTAATCTAAGCCACTCCGCTGGCTATATTGCTGAAGCCTGGAAAACAGCCATTGTGATGTCATTGCACGGGGGTGGCCCATACTGGACCCTGGCAATTATAGACCTGTTATTCTCACTAGCCTTACATGTAAATCTATAAAAAGCATATTATCTGCCCTCATTAATCTGGACATTGAAAATCTCTCAAACCTGGACTCTAATCAATTCAGGTTTGTTAAAGGAAGGTCCCCAACTGTTTAACCTCATTAATTTCTTTGAAAAAGTAAATGAAACAGAGGATAACAGTTATGCAGTACAAATAGCATATCTAGACCTGCACAAGGCCTTTGACACTATTCCCCATGTAGGCATAATTGGCAAAATGTAATTTTGAATATAAATCTTTACTGTGTGTAATGGAGACTAATAACGTGGGTTCTGCCAGACAACCAGAGTCACAAATGCTACTTCTGAAAGCAAAAAATGTTGCCAGTGGTGTATCACATGGCTCACTGTTGGCTATCCTATTTGGCAACAGTTACTCAACAATAAGGTCAACAGTACTTGCCTAGGGTTATCTAAGTTTGCAAAAGACTAAATTGCATCTTATTTGATCTTAAACTGACTCACAATTGCTCTAACATGGGTTAACAGCTGATGCAAGAAAAGGATAAAGGTCTCAAATTTATTTATTTATTTTTATTTATTTATTGACATTTGTTAACCGGGTTAGTCCAGCTGGGTTATTGTCCCATTTTCAGTGGAGACCCGAGGAGAAAAGCTCCAGCAAATACAATATATGATCACAGAACAAGAAAAAACAAGTATTATAAACAATAACAGCAAGCAATAGAAATAAACATCTACATGTGTAGAAATAAACAACTACATTTTTGTTTCTTTGAAAAAATTAAATTCTTAGTTGCTGAACAGATGGGGAAAGTCAAGAGTGATAGTAGGATGTAATGAGAGATATATGAGTGTGGGAGGAGGGGAGAGCTAAGTAGGGTCATAGCAGGGACAGGTTCTGGAAATGAGTAAATGTGTCTTCAGTTCTTTTTTAAATAGTGGAGTATGAGAGATAGAGCGTATATCAAGGCGAAGTTTATTCCAAGCTTGGGCCATGGAATGCTTGTAGAGTTGCTTACCAACAGACTTGTTAGGGTGGTAGACATCAAGCAATTGCTGATTTGAGGTGCGGAGAGATCGAGAAGGGGTATAGATGGAAACAAGCAGAGATAGGGAAGGACAGCAGGAGGGTTTAAACAGCATAGAGTGCAGCATGTGAAATTGGTAGAGATGAAGTAATTGTGGGAGTTCCAGCCATTGTAGAGACTTTAAGGCAATACAGTGGTGTGTGTTGTTTGGGCAGTTAGTAATGAATCTGGCTATATTGTGGTAGGTTTGCTGAAGTTTGTTCAGGGTAGTAGTCTGAATATTTGTGAGAACTGGGGCAGCATAGAGGAGAAGTGCTTGTCTAAGGGCGAGTCTAGCCTCAGGAGTGAGGTATTTTCTGTTCCGATATAGGAGACCAAGTTTTTAATGGGTTTTCTTTATGCATTGCTGTATATGCAGATTGAATTTTAGTTAATTGTCAGTGATAACCCCTAAGACTTAAGTGTGGGTGTCAGGATGGATGGCTGTATTATTACAAGATTTAATGACAAAGGAAGTCTATGCTGAGCAAGAGAATGGGGGAGGAAGAGCAAAAGTTTTTTTTTTTTGGGGATTTAGGATTAGTAGTTTTTTTGAAAGCCATTGTTCGGTGGAGAGTAGAGCTTTTTGGGTTAGAGTGTGTAGGTCAGAGATGTTGTCGGCTGTAGAAATAATAGTGTAGTCATCAGCGTATTGAATGAGAGATGAATTATTGCAAGAGGTGAAGAGGTCATTACTGAAGATATTAAATAAAAGGGGGCCTAAGTTGGAACCTTGTGGAACCCCAGTACAGATATGCAGGAAAGGAGAATATGAGGAGAGAGATTGCCATTTGACAGATTGTTGGCATCCAGATAGCTAGCAAACCAGCTGAGGGTGGAGGAGGATAGGTGAAAGTTTGCAAGTTTAGATAGAAGTAAAGGATGGGATACAGTATCAAAAGCTTTGGAGAGGTCTAGAAAGAGACAGGAAGTAGGTTTATTGTTGTCCAGGGATTCTGCAATGGTGTGGGTGAAGGAGATTAGAGCAGTAGTAGTGTTATGAAAGGGGCGGAAACCATGTTGAGTAGGGTTGAGTATGTTGTGCTTGAGAAGGTGGTTTAGAAGCCAAGTATGGATAGATTTTTCTAGGATCTTAGATAAGGGGGATAGAATGGCAATAGGTCGATAGTTGGTAGGATCAGTAGAGTTGCCTCCCTTATGGAGAGGGGTGGTGTAGAAAGATTTCCAAAGAGTAGGAACAGTAGATTCTAGCATGGATCTATTAATTAATATAGTCACAGGGTAGGCAATAGAGTCAGCTGCAAGTTTGAGGAAGGTGGGAGGTAATTTATCAGTAGAGAGAGAGCAGGGTTTGAGTATGACCAGTAGAGATTTGATGTAAGAAGTGGGAAGTGGCTGGAAGCAGAAAAAAGTGTTATTGGGGGTGGGTGTTGGATCAGGTAAGGAGTAGGAGTTAGTTTGAGAGGGTAGGAGGTTTTGGATGGAGGAGATGAAGTGGGAATTTAGTAGGGTAGCTGTTTCCTCCAGAGTCGAGTTTGGGTAGGGGGAAGGGTTAGAGGGAGAGCCTGGGTAAAGGATGCTATTTAGTGTAGACCAGAATTTACGGGGGTTAGATCTATGTTTATGCTGGCCTGAGCTATAAAATGATTTTTTGTCTTTGTCTGTTTTTGGCAAGATTACGTAGTTGTCTGTATTCAAGAAGATGAGGTTTTTGTTTAGTTTTCATCCAATTTGATTTAATGCAAAAAATGTAGCATAGTTAATTTTGCTAAACAGACCATTTTCACATACCATACAGGTGACACACCTCTTCAGTCTGAAACTGTCATAAGGGATCCAGGCACTCTATTTGATAATTCCTTACAATCATGGGTCCACAATTGATTGGAAAGCCTTCTGTCTGGTTCACCTAATTTCCAAAGGGATCTCCACAAAATCCAAAGTAGTATTAATTCACTTTTACTCGCATCTCATCTCACCCATTACTGAATTTCATCCTGCCCACCTCCGGTTAGCCATCCATTGTGAGCTGAATGTCTTTCCTGGATAGACGCTTTAAACTCTCAAAAATAACTTGCTAGTATTTTTGCCTTCCTAAATGTCAAACTACATACAATTGTAATCTTATCAGAGAAGAAATTAACATACAGCTCACTGTGGATGGTAAACAGGTGGTGAGGTACAACTCATGTGGATTCTACTATTGTAAGAATGTCCTCCTGCTGCACAGCTTATAAACAAAATAATTATGCCTAGGTCTAGAGATGTCATTGACCTATTGAAGGCTGAGTAACAGGAGACAATCAATGAATATGATACCCCCCCCCCCCCTTTGCATGCATCTGTCAGAAACATGCAACAACTGGAACACCCACTGAGAAACCTTGCTGAAAGGATACAAGGCATGAACATGTCCTACATGGACCAACTCAAAGCCTGTCACTGTACTCAGTATCGTACAAAGTAGTAAGAGGTTACCTGTGTTTGGCGTATGAAGCATCAACTGACCTATTACTGATAGATTTACTGAACATTAAGCAAGTCAAATGGCATCAGAAATCCTCAGTGTAAAGATCTAAACCTATTCTACATCAACAGAATGCTTTGATGGGACAAGTATGATTTGCAGAGGATACTGCTGCTGTGGAACAGACTGGCCATCCACATAAAACAAAGTTCATCCCTGTCCATTTTCAAGAACTTAGATCTATGGATAAGAAACAGAAAATTTACCCCAGGACTGCCCCTTTATTACTAATGGACAGAGGCACTCCTAAATGCTTTACCCCATGCATGGGTCCCCTCAAATTATCTATGGTATGATTTCAGTTATTCTTATTTGGGGCAATATATTATTGAGCATGGGATGGGTTAGGCCAGTCTATAAACAAATGGGATAGGTTATTTTGAGCACAAAAAAAGGAAACTGGCTAGGCTTAAAATGGCCCACAGGGGCAGCTAGCCTCGTACTTACCTATGAACCTATTCTGTAAACTGATTATTAACAATAGAGAGTTCACCTCTGCTAATACATCTAAGTTGTATAAAATAAATATGTTTAACTGTAGAAGTGAAGGAATAATACATTTAGGTTTCTGTTCATGTTCTGCCTTCTACATAAGGAAACTGCGCATAAATTTAAACATAGGATTTCTGAACATCTCACGGACATACAGGGATGTAGAGAGACAAATGTACTAAATAGATGGTATCCATCATAAAACTGCATCACTTATGTTTTTTAGGGAGTTATGATATTAATAGCCAGAAAGGCTAAAAAACACAGCTGACAATTAAAGAACAGAAATGCATTATTAACTTAGGAGCCCTGCTTAAACCAGGCTTAAATGATTGTTTATAAAGGCAAAATGTGTATGTTTACCATTGTCCAACAGATGTCACTATGTTTTAGTATCTTAATGCTAAGATGCATTGAAGTGTGCAGTTCTTTTCAAACAGGTTTTCTTTCTAAATTGATATATTTCAAAAATAATTAAACTGACTTAGTTTTGAGGTTAAATGAAAACGCTTTAGGATTATTGGTGTTTAAAAAGTTTAATATTTAATCATTTTTAAATTATTGATTTTTGATGACTTTAGCAGGAAATGAGATTTTGAGGTCAAAGTAAGTTTATATAAGGCAGCATATGCATTGTGAAGGCTTTTACTGAAGATGATGTATTTAAAGTACTGAAACCAGTTTAACATGAATGTAAAAGTTTCACAGATTCATTAAAGCTTTAGTGTCTCTTTTTGCTGTTGTTAGGCTTTTGGATGCATTATTGGACTGTTTCCTGGTACACACAATTTAGCTGCCTTTGCTGTTCATTTTGTTTTGTGAATTAACAATGATGCTGAATCTGAAGTCACAAATCCTAGCAAATGTGCCATTGCAGAAATCCATAGTGCTAGCATCAAAGCCAAGAGCATTAGTATGACAGGGACTGACAGTGGAAAAGCTGATGTGGGCAGGATTGTGACTGTGACATTATAGATTCTGGGAATGCTGACACAGAATAAAACTGAACCACTGAACCTGCTAGTGTCAGAAATGACAGTTGTGGCATAGGCATCAGGAATGTCAGAATAGACCCGGACTTAAAAAACTGTGGCACTCATAAGGAAAACATAAGCACTAAGAATTCTGGTGTCAGAGAAATGGCCAAGCTGGAAGACGCTCAATATTCTGGAACAAAAAAATTTAACAAAAGTGGCACTGGACAGTCTGCCTTGATCCTTTAAACTGGTCTCCATTAACCTCTCACAATCTAGGACACTAACAGAAGGAGAGAGGTCAGATCTCAGTGTACTTGGCCTAGAAAGTGTGGGGCTGAGATGGGGCAGAGGTCATCTCAGCTGTCATAACATTTACATTTAACTATGGTAGGCATCATTACTGTATGCTTTGCATCGACCTTACCACAGTTTTACATACCAATATATCAGACATAGTTACTGGAGCTACAGAAGGAATTGCCTCAGAAGCAGCAGACTTGAACCTTTCTTTTTTATGTTCAGTAAAGCAAAAGGGAATCCTTCTTCTGGCTTTTGTACCTTGTCTTTTCTTAGGAAAAGACTGAATACAGGAACCTGAGTGTTCACTGTAATCTAAAGGGAGAGAAGATAAGAACTGCTCTAGCAAATGAACTTGAAATGTCTCTTTGAACCTTTTTACTGGCCTTACCAAAACTCTTCACATAAATTGCAACTGAAAGTATTGCACAACTCTTCCAAACAAAGGCATTTTGGTGTGCCCATCAGTGGGCAAGATTATCTTACAAAGGGTACACTTATAAAAGGAAGGTTGAGATGCCACAAAGATAGAAGGGATGCCTCTGTCCAAAACCTCAATAAGTAAATATGGACGAATGTGACAAAAGCATTATCAAATTAGCTGTGCTTCAGAATGAGAGGAAATTAGTGAGGGAAAGAAGAGAGTTATGGTAGGTTTTACACAAACTCTCCGAAACATATCAATATTCACAGGCATCAGGAGGCTCACACACTCAGTGCAGGTGCACACATTTTTAAACTTGCTGGGGAGTTTCAGCATTCCTGGGGCCATTTATTATTATTACATTCAAACACCTGAGGGAATACTGGGGGCTATAGATGGGTGAAAATTACAGATACTGAATTAATTTACATTTTCTCAGGTTTGTTGATTTTATTGAATAAATGTGCAATTATGACAAATGTCATTATGACAAATGTTTCTCTGTTTGGGTCATAAAACTTCACATTCTATTGTGTTCCACATTTTGAGGGTCTGTCACTCATTCATCATTGACTTTCTTTTTTAATAGAAATCCACAGCAAGTAATACTGAACCAGACTAATTCATCAAAACAACATCTTATAAATATAACAAACACATTCTAGCCATGCTGCGAGCTTCTTAGCTGAAGTGGTTAGTAATTGTTCTGCATTTTGCCCATTTGTTCCATATTATGAGAGGTACACACATTTTGGAGATGGAAGGTGGAGAGCTACAATAATACTATGTATTATGATTCAAGTGGGTATACTTTATTGCAGCTGCTATACATGTAAAACTAAGCTGAAATTCAGCAGTGTAGCCAGGTTTTTTTTTTTAGCACAATTAGACATCTGACATTTGTACAGTCAAAAGTAACTGTAACTGCTAAGGTTAGGGGGCTTTCTGTTGATGAAAATAGCTACCTTTTTGCTGTTTGTGCAGTCTGAAAAAATCGTTAATCTGGTTTTACAGCACTACTGTGCATTTGTGTAAAGCAAGTTGGAATACTTCATCATGTAGCCAAAATGTTTTATTGTAGTCTGATGTCTAAAACATTAAGTGTCAGTAAACTGGATACAACTGCTAGGTGAGTGGAAGGTTATCTGTGGATGAAAGTAATCTTTTTGTTGCTTGCAGGTTTAAGCAGTCATTAATCTGCTTTTGTAGAACTAGTGTGAATTTTGTATAAAGCAAGTTGGAATACTTCACAATGAACATTTTTGTCACAATCAGACTCTGAGGTGTACACAGTTAATAATGTAGCTGTGACTGATGAGTGCAGAGGTCATCTGTGAATAAAAGTGACATACACCTGCTGTTTAAACATAGTAAGATTGATGGTCACTGATCTAGTTTCACAGGAACATTATTAAAATGTGCTGTATTTGCTGAAACAGCTTTAAAATAACCATCGCTATAGAGTGTATGTGTGTGTGGGGGGGGTGCTGCTGTATTGTATTGAAACGTAACAAGTTAGCAATAATTTCATTCAAGTTTCCTCATACTTTAAAATCAGCATTGTACACAAGAAGTAGCCCTCTCTTAAGTGGTCTGAGCAGGATGTGTGTGAAAGGAATTGATCATTGACAGTGAGTAGTGGTGCCCTCTCACAACACTTGGATGTAATCTGCATGAACTAGCTGTCTGTGTGTGGGTTTATCCAAGTGCTTTGCTGGTTTTCTCCAGCAGCCCAAAGATGAGCTTTGGTGAAATGGTCTTACTCCAATTTGCCTATAGGTAAGCATAGTGTGTGTGTGTGTGTGTGACTTTTTTGGGGTAGGGTAGGAAGGTGGTAGTGTTCCTAGATATCATGCAAGTGTTCTCAGAAGCATCACTTTGTTGGGAGCTACTATTTTGTTAGCTTTAAGCATTTAAACTTGGACAAAATATATTCTTCCTTTAAAAGGGAAAAATGACTGACTTTCCTAAGTCATGAATTTTGTTTAGGCCATCATTGAACCAAAATGTTGGGGGGACTCTCTAAAATACATCCTGAAGAATCTAAAATCCTAGACCCCTGCCTTAATTACATTAGGTTTTCCACACTTATGTGTTGAAAAGGGATAGAGAAAAAAATGAGCTGTAAGACAGACTATGAGAAAACAAAATTATCTGGATGTTATGGGGGATGCTTAAGTTAGTGGATTTCTGTGGGGTTGGCAGCTATGTTGAAGTACTGACACTTAGCTAGTACTGCAGGAACACAGACTGGTAAAATTATGAGAAATGCAGAAGCAGCAGCATTGCTAGGAGACTATAGTTATACACATGTGCTATACAAACTAAAAGGCCACCAATGCTGTTGTGATTTTTTTTTTTTTAACTTCCACACATTACTAAATGTTGAGCATGCACATAAGGAATACCACTATGATTAAGAAGAAGCCAAATGTCAACACCACTCATCACATCAGAAAATGCCAAAGGATAAATGAATTGTGAAACTGACATGTGGTACAAGGCACTGCCCAACCCTATGGCCAATATTCTGTAGTGTATGCCCACTATACACATGATGTCAGCATGACCGAGATAACCCTACCCAGTGATGTTATCACTATGGTGGTACTAGTAGAATGAGGCATGATATGGGACAGCAAGCAACCAGGGATTGTCATACAAGAGGCAGGTTCTTGTGGGACAATACTGCATACAATACTGCATCTATAATGCCAAATATCCTGGATGTACAAGGAATTCATGTGGAAACATAATGGATGCAAAATCACACTTGACAGAGTACATGATCCATTTCTAAAGTGCAGAACTACCAGACAGAAGCACATGGTACTATGCATATTGGTCACTCACATAGCATTCAACAAAAAACAGGTCAACAACATTACAGATATGAGGGTTACCAACCCTCATACATAGAATGTTAAGCATTACTCATGAAAAGATCATATTTATAGTGACAGATCATTTACATTCAAAAATGTGCAAGCTGATTGGTCATTATGCTTGTTGTAAATCAAGAATGTACCAAATGAAAAAAGTCTGGTCGCCCAGACCAACTTTTAAATCCTAACAGTTCAGAGGTAAGAGAGAGACCAATCAGAGAATATATAAGGCTAAAAGCCTGTATAACAACAGACGAAACTTAGCTACACAAAAGGTAAGCTTTCTCAGAGGTTAAAAAAAATAAGAATCTCTACTCTTTTAACTCCGGCTCTGAAACCATTGATGCTTATTATTAAACATTATATATCTGAATACATATTTATAAAATATGTAATAATCATAACATAAATACTTCAAAATATAAAAATATAAAAATATACTCTTTTAAATACTAATTTAAATGTGTATTTATGTACATCATTTCACTGTGTGTTTTCTAAACCTATTCCAAACATTCTTAAAATATAATTAATAAACTGCCTTCACAAAGTAAAAGAGCCAAATGCTTTTAAGACTTAAAACCTATTAACTAACATGCTGGTCCCTAAAATGACTCTTATATAAAAATAGGTAAAACAATGAGCTTTACTACATATTATATTCCTACCTCATATAAGATTTTAATTTCAAGTAAGGGGCAATGTTACAGCTTTCATTTAAGCCGGGGAAGTTAAAAGTGTCTAATTTTAGTTGCCATAGTAATTCTCTGGTTTCTAATAAAATGCCACCTCTTACAGGTGTGGGTAAATGCTCAATCCCCATAAAGTGAAAAGAATGTCCCGGATAATTTGCTACATGTTTAGCAAGTGCATTTTCACACTTTGCATTTTTGATGGCATAACAGTGTTGGTAAATACGTTGTTTAAACTTTCTATCTGTCTTACCAACATAAAATCCGGGGCAACAAGTACAAAAAGCGATATAAATAATGGACATAGTATCGCAGTTAATTCTGTGACTGATGTAAAATTTGTTGCCCAATATGTTGCCCAATATTGGCTCTTTTACTTTGTGAAGGCAGTTTATTAATTATAGCGCATAGTTTTTAAGAATGTTTGGAATAGGTTTAGTTTTTTTTTAGTATTAGGTTGTGTTTACTTTTTTTTTTACACTTTTTTTTTTTTTTTTTCTTTAAGAGCTGCAACTACGAATAATGGTTACTCTAATTTAATGATGCATATAATAATAATAAAAACACACAGTGAAATGATGTACATAAATACACATTTAAATTAGTATTTAAATTTATGTTATGATTATTACATATTTTATAAATATGTATTCAGACAGCGTTTATGCACACAAAAAGAGTCTTAAAAGTCGCTATCTTTAATTATAAACGTTTTATGCATATAATTTTGTTTATTAATTGTATGGTATATGTTTCATTAAAGTGATATAAGCATTAAATGGTTTCAGAGTAAAGTAGATTAGGAGTAGATTTTTAACCTCTGAGAACCTTTTTTTGTTGTGTAATGAAATGCGCTGTGTGTTGTTATACATACAACTAATTCAGGCTTTTAGCTGGCTTTGTTTCTTCTTGTGCCCGACTTTGTGGTTCGTCAACTGGTTGGTTTTTCTTTGTTTACTTCAGAGAATATATAAGGAAAATCAGGTACATTATGAAAAACTAAAGAAACGTACCGGATTATGCTTGTATTTCTCCCCCTGTCTCTCTCATACCTCTGAACTATACAGATTTCAAACTTTTTTTTAATTAAAAAAACAAAAAAACAAAGACAAAGTAGATCTTCCTTTCCAAAGCACTGATGTACTGCACAAGCATGGGAATGCAAATCCCAAACGCATGTGCAGTACATCAAGAAAGCCCCAAGATACCAATGAAAAGCAGACCACCACCATGGCACCATTATGCAAAGACATTAAGAAAAGTATTTTTTTCTTAAGTAATGTCATTGTATAATAGCAATAACCAACTTACGGTTGCCTTTGTTTAATCACTTGTACTTCGCCCTCATGATTAAACCACACTAACCATGGGTAAATCCTCATTATACCACACCCAGTCATTGATTATTGCTATAATATCCAGCCAGTGAACTTCCAACAATAGTAAATAAATGCACATAAGACACTTCCTATTTTACTATATATGTTAGGAATAGATAAAATTCCGACAACATAACATTCCAAAAATTCTTTGTAACTTCAAATTGTACAACCTGGAATGTAATTCATTCACACTGGTCTTTCAGTTATATATTAGGTGGAATACTTCATTTCTCAGAGCACAAGATATGAACCCAGTATTTCTGAATCTAGACAGATTGCCATGGCATTTGAGGGTAACTAAGTGTCTACGAAACCTACACAAAAACAACAAAAATTAGTGCACTTGATTGTACAATGTGAGGAATGTCTGTAAAAGGGAGTGTTGCACTCATGGCATTGATTGCAATAAAAAAATAATAATAATAATAAATAAGGCCAGCATGCAAATAACTATTTTCTACAATTAGACACAAAAGAGCACTGCATGTGACCTAGTTAATAAAAATGTAATATTTCACAAACACCTCTCTCTCGCTCACTCTCTATATGTATATGTATATGTATATATATATATATATATATATATATGTGTGTATATATATATATATATATATATATATATATATGTATACATATATATATATATATGTGTGTGTGTGTGTGTGTGTGTGTGTGTGTGTGTATATATATATATATATATATATATATATATATATATATATATATATATATATATAGATGCACACACACACATGCGCACACACACAGACACACACACACATACATACATACATATATATGGGTCTATCTGTTATCAAAATTTCACATAACCGAAAGTCACATCCATGAGATGCCTTCACAGACAACTTTATTTTAATGAAAACCCAGACCATTGAAGTTTAACTCCAGGAAACTAACCACTTGTCCACCATGTTGAACTTTGCCCTTTTCCCCGCTATAGTGCACTCTCGGAGTTGGTATATTTAGTTAGGCTTGGGTTTGATTTGCTTCTGTTCATTTGTTTTTTTTTTTTTTTTTTTGGTCGCCAAGTGGTTAGTTTCCCAGATTAAATCTCCGGTGATTCAGGTTTTCTTTAAAATAAAGTTTTCGGTGAAGTCGTCTCATGGATGTGATTTTCGGGTAAGTGGCATTTAGATGATACAAAGATTAAGAGTTCTAAAGACTGAAAATCAAAATATCTAAACTCAAAATACTGAAAATGGAATTTGCCCCTTCTCTACTGTTGTGCGATCTCAGAGATGGTATATATAACAAACAGGGGGTGTGGGGGGCAACATAAGAGGTGCAGGCTGGCTTGACCCTGCATTAAAAATGTTTTTTATCTTTTAAGTTTTAGATATTTTGATTTTCCACCTTTTGAACTTTCGAAGTTCTGACATAGACCCATATACACACCCACACAAAAAGGCAGTCATGCCTTCGAATGGCATCCCAAAGCCCTACACCATTCAAAATCAAGTGTACACCATGCAATAAGAATTTGTACATCTTGTATTCAGTTTTACCCCACTATATATTGAGTAAATGTGCAAATAACTCCCTTCCCTGATCCTATATGATTTACAAAAGACAGTCAACTTCCAGACTGTCTAATATCAACAGGATAACCTACAGTACACCAGCCATGCTTCAGACACTATAGCACTTGTTAGAGCAGCAATTCTCCCTTCTTGCTGATGAATAGTCATAATATAACATTTACTTATCATGTATAAATATAGCCCTTTCTTTGATCTGAATCCTTCAGGTCAGAAACACTCAAATATTTTAAGTTTCTTTAGACCCTTTCCTCCTCACTGTCCTACTGTACATAAGGAAAAACAGCTTATACTTCTTAAATGTTTCAGAGAAGCTAGTAAGCATTCTGTTCTAAACTTCCCCTACATTTTGATAAGAATAAACTCATTGAAGCTTCAGCTCGATGACACAAATTGATTAAAGTTTCTACTCAATACAAACACAAATAAAAAGTATTTGTGCAGGTAGGGGCATAACCCCAGTATAACTCCAGTGACGTACAACTATGGAGGGAAAAAAAGGTAAAGCACCATCTCTTTGAATCACTGCTGTAAACAAACAAAAACTGCATGGGTAGTGATGTCCAATGGAAACAGTGATTGGAGAGTTCCAAATCAATGAATAAAAATGCGTTTAAATGTGTCTATCTTATGCTGATGGAAGTGCAGGAAAACCCTGCTGTGCCTCTTCTTCGGATTCTGGGTTGCACAATGGCTCTCTTAATAACAATGTGTACAAGCATACTAACAAAGGTGGTGCATGCAGTTGTTACTAAATTGCTCAGCAGATATTCAAGAAACAAATATTTCATCAATTTTACTTTAAATGGACATGTCACTAGCTACCATTTTCCATCTAAGTATTTTAAACAGGCTTCCCACTATGTAACATGCTCCAGTTTAGGACACAGTGTACTGAACATTGGTAGAAAATGTAAACTGAGAAAGCATAAAGAAAATCTTTAGATTGTTGCATCATTCTAGCATGTTATTTTTTCACAGGGTTACCAAATGTAACCTTTTCTTTGTGCAGCCGTTCTTCTTCTTCTTCTGCTGCGTAGAATGTAGTCTTTCTTATGATCCAACAAAGAATCAGCAGGGACTATAACAAAATGTATTCAGAACAGAAATGCGCATGTAGCAATTTGATTTTTCTGTACCTGGCACCTGGTTGGCATGCCATGTCAAAGGCCATGTTCCAGAAGGCAACACTATTATTATTATTATTATATAGACAGCATGGAAGAACTGATTTATATTTTCTCTGCAGTCCAGGGAGATAAATATAATTATGCATTGTAGTGTCTTCTTGAAAATAAACTATTATTCATTATTTAATCTGGCAATAATGACTTGGGTGCAAGATATTGTGAAAATATTCAAGGCAAACTACAAAAAAGCCATTTTTCTACTACTGGACTGATGTTCCCCCAGCAATACTTGCTGTAACCATTTATTATGGCGCTAGTCTTCATTTTATCACCTCACCCTCATAACAAAACATATCACTTCTCTTCCTCACATACTGACTTGGAAAACAAAGAAAATGTAGCTAGCTGTAAGGAGAGAGAAACAGTGATGCATGTGTCTTTTTAAAGTGACCTTGGTTCCTTGCTTTAAGCAACTGATTTTTAAAATTAGAGACCGTATGTATCTACATATGTGTTTTTCCTTAAGCACACCGGATATATATTTGTATGTTCAAGAACACTATTCACCCACATTAGTGTTAACAAAGATGTAGTGCTACTGTATAGTGCCACAGCACACTGCAGTGAACACTGGATTTCACTGTTAATTAGTAACGTTTACATCACATATCATTTGCAACCATGTGAACTCACACTATGCAATAGTTTAGTGATCCTGAAATGTTTACTAGTTTCTTACGTGTTGCAACTTATTTTTTAAGTTCATAACATAATATTTTGAAAATGTGCCATGCATCTTGCTAAACATTTGCAACTGGCGTTTTTCAAACAAAATAAATCTGAAAGTTGTTTTTTCAATAGTATGTTTCTAACATTAAAACAGCTATTTGCTGTTCCTATTAACACATGAAAATGTGAATATTATACTCATGCACAGCAATTAATTTATTTCAAAGTGTCCTGTGGATACTTAGAATATTCAGAAAGTCAGTCAGCCCTATGCATTAATGATATGTCAAAACTCTACATGAGGAGTACACAGATACTCCACTAAAAATGGTTTCCACAGAGGTATGGAAGACAACACTTTTTAAGACCTGGCCTCTTAACTGGACTATTATATTCCAACTTTAAAAATGTATTTGATTCAATTCCATTTAATGGGCTCCTGAAAGAACTTCAGTCACATGGAATTGACAAAAGAATCCTTACATTCAAAACTGAAGAAGAACTTTCTCATACCCTCCTGAAGAGCCTGTTCATATGTCAGTTTTTTTTTTTTCCAACCACCTTCATCAGCACCAACGCACTCAGTTTACCAAGGACAAACAAGATACTGTATGCAGATGGCCTGTTCATTTCAACATCTAACTTGGTCAACATAATCAGAGTAAACAAGTTCACAAAACCTAGACCAAGTTTTGCTCATGGTTGAAGATTAAAGACCTGAGGAACATTTAAAAACAGAGATATTATTTTGTACATTATGTCTAAGTGACTGATCGTTACAGACCCTTAGGAAAAAGCATTTAAAATGCCCATTCTTTTCAAATACCTTGTCCATTGGCTTGACACAGCTTCTTTTAAAGACGTAATATAGGATCTACAACTTCCTTACCAAGAAGGACAACTTGCCTTGCAAAAGATGTCCTTATTGTCAGTCTACAGTGTGAGCTTCCGGTGTTAGCTAGAGTATACAGGTACTTCAGACATCATTAAATAAATTACATAAATTTACGTGCGAGAGGGCACCATTGAATTTTCATGTAAAAAAGCTCATGGTCACTGATTAATCTCAAAATCAAAGCTCTGATAGCCACTATGATATGCAAAGTACAACTCACAGGCTAATGTCCATAGCTACACAGAATACTTTATTTAAAATCCTTTACTAGGAACTTGCAATCTTTTACCATTATCACTACTCAAGAATCCTTGTTTGAAATGACTATATATTCCATATCAATAGTCCCAAACTGTAAATTACATTTCCTTTCTCTGGTACTCTTTACCAAATTTTCTGATATTCTTACATTGCCTTTATTTCTTTTTTTAGTATGTATTAACTGACCATAGTTGAAAAAAGTCCTGAATAGTCAAGTCAGTATACCTGCAAATTTAATAAAACAGGCTGCATACAATCATAAGGAAGGAAAGACAACCGATTTACTTTGTCCTTCCAACAAAGGAGCAATAGCCCCTAGTTCACTGCCCCTGACCATACCTATGACAACAATTAATTTGGTGGCTTGAGTGCCTTTTATGCCATTTTGGAAAATATTTATTTACATTTTATAGCACAAAGTGAAATGATATTCAACTGTTAGCATTTTTGTTATAAATTATGCCTTGATTGTTTTCAATGTAAGGTTTAAAAAATGTATTTACTTTATTTAGTATTTGACATTTGTTTACTGGTAAAGTCCATCTGGAAAAGTAGTCCATTTTCATAGGAGGCCCAAGGAGAAAAGCTCTACATGACTGTAAATACATACAGTTCTATACAGTGTAGTAAACCACAGTATATGTAGTATTACAAGACAAGTTACAAATACATTGGATATACAGAGAGAGAGAGAGAGACAGAATCTAATTTACATCCAGAACAATATGTAAGCAGAGCAACTTATTTACATTTTGGCCTAAGAGTAGAAAGAAGGAATAACACAATGCAATTTGCTGATATATTAGTATGGTTGAGCATAGAGATGATGAGAGGGGGTAGAGAAGAGAGTCTAGAGCTTATTAGTGGCTACTGAGTTGTTATTAAAGTGATGGGAGAAATAACAGAGATGGGAAATAGTGTAGAGATGAGAGAAGATTGGAAAGGAGAGAATAGGAAGGGTAGTATATGTTATGGGTGAGGGGAAAGGAAGAGCAGAAAGATAAGACAGGGAAAAGAAAAAGTTAACTTGGCAGTACGTAGGGAGTGAGTTGTAGTAAAAGTAAATATGAGGAAGTGGAAGGGGATAGTAGGAGTGAGTATGGGAGAGTGGGAGCACATAGTAGGAGTCAACCAGGGTATATGCATGTGCAACACCATGAGGTGGTTAAGTGGGACTTGAGGAGTTGTTTGAACTTGGTGGGATTCATGGTAGTTATGATGTGTTGAGGGATGGTATTCCATATCTCAGAAATATGATAGGAGTAGAGGGAGTCCCCATAACTGTTGCTGGGTTTTGTGACTTTTAGTAGAAATTTATTAGAGGATCTCAGAGTTCTGTTGTTGGATTGGATTTCTAGAAAATTTTGGAGAGCTGGAAAATTGTTGGATTGGTATATTATGGAACGGGATGCAGTTAAGTTGGGTGTAGGATAGGAGATTTGGTAGCTCTAGCCAATTCAGTTGGAGGAGAGCATTGCACTGGTGGGTTTTATGTGGAGAATTGGCAGCAAATCTGGCAATCCTGTTGAAGCAGGTTTCAAGCCTAGTCAGATCAGTTTTCTTGAGGTTAGTGAGGACAGGGGAGGCGTATGATAGGGTGGAAAGTAAATGGGTTCTGGCAATGGATTGTCTAGAGAAATTAGTGAGGTATGACTTGACTCTGTATAAAGATCCAGATTTTATCTGGGTCTTTTTAACTACTGCTCCTAAGTGTTTGGAGAATTTTAAGTGAAGGTCAATGGTTACTCCTAGGACAACAACAACTATACATTAATATTTAATAAAATAATATAAGATGTATTTCATGTAGATGATATTATGGTTTAGTATGTATTTTATATATATTTTATATATATTTTATGTAATTAATGATTTTAGGACAGCACACATACATATTTTACATATTTCTTATTTGTTCTGATTTTATAATATATTAGCAACATATTTATATACATATTTTTTAATAATAATATATATTTACAACATAATAGTATATATTTATTCATTTGTACTATTAATAATAATGAGCAATATATGTTTTTTGTTTTTAGTTTGAGGAAGTACATTTTAGTAATGGCATCAATGCATAGAAAGGATGTGACATGTTGTTTTACAAGCAGAGCTTTTGCACTTTAATTGTGAATGCACAATTTATCAATTGTATACTTAACCAATGAAGTGGATGCTTGTGCAATAGATTGATTATTTAAATTAACTTGCCTTGTAGGTATTTGATTCTGATGAAGTCTCTGGATAAGAGATGAAAGTGCTTAATCCGATATCTTTTGTACTGTGTGTTTTTTAATAAACTGTTGAAGCGAACAGCTGAGACTTGTGGATTTTTGAATTGGACAGCCTCTATTGGGTGACTACCTGAAATTCATCATTTACTCCTAGAAGTTTGCATGAGTTACCAAGTCAGTTATGGTGTTTGATGAGTATATGAGGAAGGGGGTAGATAGTCATAGGATTTGTTGTTGAAGAAGGTCTTTAGTTTTGTTTTACTGAGGTTAAGTATGAGTTGATAGTCAGCGAGCCAGAATTCTGTGTCTGAGAAAGATTGTTGGGTTAGTTCCTGGAGTTGGGGATGGTGCATGCAGCATAGATGATAGTGGATTCATCTGCATATTGAATAATAGTGGCATGCTGCATAGCTGTATGGAGTTTGTAAAGACAGTAAATAGAAGTGGACCTAGAATATATCCTTATGGGATGCCAAATGTGACAGATAAGAGGGAGGAGAGGTCAGATTGCCATTTGACAGCCTGTTGGCGATCTGATAGGTAGCTGTGGAATCATAAGAGAGCTATTTCACTTAGCTTTAGAAGTGAGAGCTCCTAGCTTTAGAAGTGAGAGCTCCTGAAGGAGTTTATGGTAAGCCACAGTGTCAAATGCCTTGGACATATCTAGGAAGATAGAGGCTACTAGGTGCCCATCATTTTTAAGCTGGTTGATAGTGTTGGTGTAACTCATGAAGGCAGTTGTGGTACTATGGTTGGGTTGGAAGCCATGTTGGGTATTGGTAAGGAGATTATTTTTGAAGAGATGTTCATGAGTTGTAGGTGTATGCATTTTTACAGGATTTTTGATACTGGTGAAAGTATTGCTACTGGCCTGTAGTTAGAGAGTTCTGTAGAGGCTCTGCCTTTATGGAGTGTGATAATGTATGATATTTTCCATAGCTTGGGCACGTATTGTTCTGTAATGGAATGGTTGATTAAGATAGAGAGGAGGTATGCGATGGCTTCAGTGGCTAATTTCAGATATTTGGTGGGTAGTTTGTCTGCAGTGATGGATGTGGGTTTTAGTTTATTGACTTTCTTATGGTGCTGGTTTGTACAAGCTTGTGAGAGAAGGCATTGGTGTATATTATAGTTTCTATAGGTGATGATGAGGGTGCATTGTTTTTATTTGCTAATGACAGTATGGAGTTAATAAAGTGTGTATTGAACTGGGCAGCTATGTTGTCAGTAGTATTTGGGGTGTTGGAGATTGGGGTAGTGCATTGTCCAAGATGTAATAGGTGATTTATTGCAGCCAATAATTTGTGTGGATTATTTTGGAGTTTTTGTTGGAGGTTGAAGTGGTGTTGTTGTTTATAATCATCTTTTTGGCTTTATTTCTTAGCTTCTGGTAGTTATCAAGGCTGACTTGGTTTTTGTTGACTTGGCAATGTGTCCATGCTCTGTCCCTAGCTTTGAGTAGTTGTTTTATGTCTTTGGTTAGTCATGGTACACAGTTGGATTTTACTCTTATGCTTCTAGGTGATGCTAGGCTATTTAGGATGTCAAGGAATTTGTTGCAGTATAGTACAGTAGACTCCCTCTTAACCAGTCTTACTGGGACTGGACCTTAGGCTGGATAAATGAATGGCTGGTTAATCAAAAAAAGCATACAAAATAATATGCATAGGTTATACATCAGCAAGAACAACAGGATTTGTGTTAATATGCATTTTCTAATGGATATGAAGTCTAAAACTCAAATTCCTGTCATTATTTAGCCTAGAGGAGATAGAAGTGTTGTTCTTCTCTGTTGTCTTTTGCTAGGACTATGGCAGAAATTTAATGGCCTGTTAAAGAGGAGGCTAGTTAAAAAAGGCAGGATAAGAGGGAGTCTACTGTACAGCATTGTCTACTTGGAGAGTTTTATGTGGGGATCAGTCCAATTGTTGGAGGACTGATATAAAAATATGGGGTGTGAAGTGTTTTTTATTTCTTGTTTGTATAGGATATTTTTCTGGGTGTGTAGACACTGCCTGAGTAGGTATGTAGGAAAGTGGTCGCTAAGGGTATCTGGGACGCAGCCTGACTGATAAGCTAGTGCAGGTTTGTTGATTAGTGTCCAGTCAAGTATGGATTGCCGGTTACTGGATTTATCCATTCTAGTGGGGGATTGTATTGCTTGAGTGAATCCATATAGGTTGAAGTTAGAGGGATTATCTATGGCACAGGTAAGCCAGTCAGTGTTGAGGTCAACCATTATTATGGTTTCTTGATTACAGGTTGTAGATGTCCAGTAAAGAAAGTCTTCAATTGTGGAAAGGTTATTGCCAGGTGAGATATAGATTACTATTATGGTTATATATTTTTGTGGGTTGACTTCTGGGTGGGTTAAGTATTTCTGCATGATTAAGGGTTTGGGGATTTGGTTCTAGGTCCTCTAGTTTAAGTGTGTTTTGTATATTATAGCTACGCCTCCACCATGTTTGTGTGTTCTATCTAGCCTGTGGATGCTATAGCCTGGGGTTAGGATTTCTTTGTTGTTGATTTGTGGTTTTAGCCAAGTTTTTGTTAGGCCTAGTATATCATTAAAAATAGCCATGAGAGACAGTTGTCCTAACAGTAAAATTTGTTTATTTTGCAATAGTGTAAAGGGTTGACCTAGTAATATTCTGCATCTATTTCTACTTTAGCTATTATGGTTGCGTGTGTGTGTGTGTGTGTGTGTGTGTGTGTGTGTGTGTGTGTGTGTGTGTGTGTGTGTGTGTGTGTAAAAATTACTCAAACTAGGGACATGGCCTTTGACATGCCATGCCAACTAGGTGTTAGGTGCAGAAAAATTAAAATGCTACATGCTAATTTCTGTTCTGAATAAATTTTGTTAAAGTCCCCACTGATAGTTCATTGGATCATAACAGACACAACATTCTACACAGCAGAAGAGTAAAGTGTTTGGGCATGTGTATATGTATGTGTGCAAGCTGAAATGATTGCAAGAATGACCAGAATGCATTATAGGTTTGGCTTATTTAGAATGCTTTTCATTGAAATTGGCTTTGTGGGTCTGTCTATCCCTGTCTGGTTGTATCATGTTCCTCATGAGACAGCGGAAAAAATGCTGAGCTTCTAGTCGGCATGTTTTCTGTTCTCTCACAAATTACCTTCTGACTATGTTGATCGAGGAATGTGACAGAACCACAGAGGGACACATATTTTACTTATAAACTAAAAAGTAATAAAAAAAAAAAAGTAAAAAAAAAAGATTTTTTTTAATAAAGAATGCTTTTTATTGAGTTGCTCTAAAAAGTAAAAACTAAGGAAGAAGAGTGAAAACTTTGCAAAAGAAACATAAGCTGATATCAGAAAAAACATTTGAGGTTGGTTTTGCTGATTCTGGTAATGAGGTACCAGAAGATGCAGCAGGAATCATCAAAATGAACCTTGAATGCTTTTCTTGAAATCAGCTTGTCTGTGTTTCTTCTGCAAAGCTTTTCTTCCTCTTTATTTTTTTTACTTTTTAGAGCGACTCAATAAAAAGCATTTTCTATTAAAACAACCTTTTTTTTTACTTATATTTATATGAATATCTCAATCTGTTTATATTGCTAGTAAGATAATGGCAAGTTATCCTTCTCTATGAGGATTTTAATAATTTGAAAGTTCTTGGGCCACATTGTTACTATATATAGTTTATTCCTGGAAGCAACAATGTGGCTATTAATAGTACACTGCACTTGGTGTAAATTATATGTTTTCATATATGGTCTTTAATGACTTAAGTTAAAGCTCCTGGACTATATATGGACTATGTGTTAGTCTGATAGTCTGGTATGCAATATTTAACATACTTTATACTAGAGGTCACTGTTCACAAATGTAGCTCCCTAATCCTGCAGTACAAGATATTTCATGAAACACACAAACCAGATCCCTACCTATTTCATTTATCCTGTTATTTTTCATTCACTTCAGTGGGCTGCATTAACTGCTTAAGTTTGTACCAGGCAGAGCTTTAGAAAGTTTGAGTAGGTTTATACAAATGGAGCAGTCTGTTTGATGCATCTTACTTTATTAAGGGTTATATTAGGAATCTTTTATAATTAGTTGTGGTTTGCTTAGTATATTTTAGTTAATATGAAAAATTGGAATAGGGTCTATTTTACAAATGTTTTCTGAATTATATTTTTTCGCTCATTTTATTTTATTTCTAATAAAAACTAAATTTGATTTTTAGTGAGCTAATTAAGACAGGCAGTCTTGCTTGTACATGAGCTGTATATGTGGATGACAATTTGATGAGTAAACACACAAACATTACTGTATTTCATGAGGTAAAGCAAAAACAGCATCTGTCTATCTGAACTAGATGGATCAGACCCAGGCAAACTAACCTATGGCTGAACAGCAGAAAATGGCCAAAAGACTTTGCAACTACTCTGTATAGATGATCTTCAGTTGTATATGTTCAGCCTAACCTTGACCACATTTGCTGTCTGAATGAGAAAAGTAAATCTGGAACTTCCTTCCAATGCAGAAAGTGCATCAACTAGGCCTACATGCCCATAGTAAGAAAAATTATTTTCTACAAAGAAATCTCAGTCTCCTCGGCTCACTACCTACATCCCTTTCTAGTTATCAAGTCCAGAATCTTGTCAAGAATCATTAAACTCTGGTGGAAATGGCGAGCAGAGTCATTACATCTCTAAGAGATTTTCAAACTTCAGTAAACCGTAAGTTTCAAGTTAACATAAATTTTCCACCAGTACAACTTTATAGCTATGCATAACCCTTTGAGGCTCATAAAAAAACTCTTGTGTGTATACGGATGATCCTAAACATCAATATAGCAACCCCTCTATGCCTAGTTCCTAGATAACTAGCAAGGTAGCCTGCAGAGTAACCAAATCTTACTGATAACGTGCGTCCACATTTAAGCAGGTCTTGTAAGGCATCACTAAAGGAGTATGATTATGAATGTAGGTAATAATCTTTTCCTGTTTAACTGAGTTTGATAGCCTGTGGATATTCCAACACATAATATTTAACTCAGCAGACAATCCAGTTAGGGCAGATAATGAATGCTGGACAAATTTATTGCTCTCCCTTCATTCCTATTAGCACAAATTTGATCACTTCCAATATTAGCAGGCTTTTTAACACTATCACAAAAACAGGAAAACAGCAAAAAATTAAATTGCTATCTTGTAAGTACATTTAGAGCAAACATGTCAAAATCTTTACCAACACAGTTAATACAGGCATTAAAAGTATTAATATTATATTACTATAAACATGGCATCTTATTCCAAAGCAGCAATACACTATCAAAGAGAATGACCAATGAAATTAATTTAACAAAAGTAAAATGTAGCTTAGAATATTAACTACAGCACATTCTCCACACATTAGTAAATGCACAGCCCTTCCAACAAGGGAGCAAATAGATCCTAGTTTACTGCCCCTTTCCATACCTAAGGTGTCTATTAATTTAGTGTATTTAGTACCCTTCATGAGACTAGGAATGGAGAGTATGTCTCCCCAAAATGCAAATGTGATATCAAACCCAAAGTACTGACTCAACTGGTACTCTGCAGTGTTGTTTGATAAACTAATGTCAACTCCAGATGATCCACTATGAATAATCATGTGCTTCTTAATCAACATGTGAATGCTTGAAGCAAAACAGTCAAACTTTGTAAGGCTGCAAGTTCAAAAGAGTGACATGCTCAAGGTCACAAAAACTTTTTCTTTCCAATCTAGCAAAACCCCCCACCCCCACCCCACCCTCTGCCATCAGGCCAAGCTCTCACGCCACCTACCTTTATGCATAAAAATTAAAATCAAAGTTATACAAATTCGGAGAAAAGGGAGCAGGTTAGTTTTATGCTTTTGTCCACTGTTGCCCTCTTTTCTGAGTCCAGAGTAAACCTGTAAACTAGCCAGTGTTGATGCACTGAAACATTTACAAGAAAAAAGATTTTCTTGCTTTGGTGTTTCAATATCCAACTAAGTTGCACATGGCATAGAACAGGTTTTACAATAAGGATCATAGAGCCATCCTTTTCAGGGTACCACAAAAGCTTATTCAGGCAAATATTCCTTTAGAAATAAATCTGTAGTGCTACAAGCAATATTCAAAACCTACAACATGTACCGATTTATAGATGTAACAAACAAAAATCCTAGATCCCACAGTGCTTCAAATAACGAAGAACAAAATATGCAAGCAATTATCTCTGTTCTGGAATGTCATACTATTAAAACAGGAAAAGGGGAGAGAGAAAACAATTCTATCAGTAGTATACAGTCGTAACAACATTCATATTTAAATTTAAGTCAAATTCAAGTATTGATGGTTTAGGTCAGATGACAGTCAACACTCCACCTCAATGTATGCATAGCAGTTTCCAAAATAATGTAATTGACAAAGGTGGAAAGACTAAAATCTAAAATGGATGCATCTTGAAACCTGCTTCTTTGAAACATATACAACCTCACCAATTCATCTCGGCTATACCTAGACAAATCACCACAGTAACAAGTTATCATTTAAGCACCTTTAGTGTGTACATCACAAAAGTCTTGTTAGCCGACCAGCCATTGATCTGAAAACAAGACATTTTATAAGCCACTACATGGGACTTTTCTACTCTGGTGACAATCCTTACATAATGACTCCTAAACATTGCTGACCATTGTAATCTACTGTAGCAGCAAATCACATTACTGCAGAAGTGTATTAATAATGCAGTCATCCATTCGAACAGTTTCAATGTAGGTAATCCAAGTCCTCCAGGCATAATACTGAAGAACACAGGGTTGGAGGACAGAATCATGCTGGTTGGCATGACATGTCAGCCACAATCATGTGTGCCATTAAAGAAAAAATAATATAATAATATAATAAAAGCTAAGGGTGGCAGAGATGGAGGTGTAAGTGCTGTGGCAATTTTTGTTTATAAACAAAAAACAAGGCAATAAGTAAGCACAATTGCAAGAAAAAGATGAAATAAAATAAGATATAGAGATCTAATATGTAGGAAAAGTTATACTACATAGTGTGTCACTCAGCAGAGTGGCTCAGCAAGGAGCATACTTCATTCAGATGCTGAAAAATCAGTACACACTGGATTCAATCCCCACCCCATGCTCTTGGATTTGTTTTATGTGCATACTACTCCCCGTTACATTTTTAATAAATCCAAATATCAGTAACATAATAATGAACAGCTGAATACAAAATGATTAGGCTAAGAGTCACGGATAAGATTAGTCATTCAGTCTTGGATTGGGTTTCAGGCTCGGAACACTACTGAAGGGGTATTTAAAATGAGAGAAAAAGTATACAAATAATAAAATACAATTAGGGATAATGGATCAGTATGTGGTGCTTAGTGGTCAAATGTTGTTTCCCTTGGTCTGTACTTGCATGAGGTTGAAGGAGATTAATGATATTCAAAAAAGGGAAATGGCTAAAAAAAGTGTACAACGTTTACTGAAAGCATGGTTCTAGAGGTTTGGGTGTTTTATTCAGAGTTTTGCTGTCTGTAGCACTGGTGTTTGTATATTTAGATATTCAAGGCAAGCATTAGGTCAATGATTGTGATAAGTACACAAAAAGCAAAAAAAACATATATAAAAGATAAATCTGACAGCTATTGGATATTTAGTCTTCATTAAAAAAAATAAAAGAGGGGGAGGCAGAGGCTGCCTACACATGTGCTAATACCCTTTTGAAACTTTTTTTTTTAGTACCATGCTTCAGCAAATCTGAAGCAGATGACTGTACAGGTGGCAATACTACTAGTTAACTTGAGTGTTGACAGAGGATCACAGCTGATTACTAGTCTAATGACACAAGAACCTTTACAACCCTAGGAAATAATACCCAGGATATGACAATATTATATCTTAATTCCCCAGATATGGGATGGGGTAGTATCAGGGTAGTGGGTCTTTGGGTGTTGGAGCCCAGAGTCATTTTACAGACTGCTTCTGTCCATAAGGGACATGGGCAGTACCCAGTAGTGAATTTAGGGTTCTTCATCCCTTTATCCAATTTCTTTTTGAAGACCATGAGGGACAGGCCTTTGAAGATGAGAAGTTTACTCCATAGAGGAGGTAGCCTTTACAATATAAATCTGTCTCCATAACAAGCTCAGAGTCACAAATCAGGTTCAGGTCCATGGATCGCTTAACCATTTTATAATTTTTCTTGAGAATATGTAACATTTTCATCTGGGATGGATCAGAGAATGCCTTGTAGGTCAGGCATAAATCACCTCTCATTAAGCAATATGAGACAGCGTAAAGGGATAAGGTCTTTAGTCAGTCTGCATAAGATATGAGTCTTAGATTTTGTATTTTTTTTTATTTAGTGAGAAACCTCTGAGGCCACTCCAGTTGGAGTAAGTGCCTGGTTAGTACATGCAGAAATGAGCATTTTACTCAATTATGGGCTTGAGTGCCAAGTACAATGAAACTATGACTTCCTTTGACCTTGATCCCATGCCCTTACTTATAAGTTGAGCTACAGAGAAGGATTTCCTCACTACTGTAGCTATCTAGTGGTTAATGTTTAGATTACTATCTGTGTTCCTGGGTCTACATTTAGGGATGTGCTAACAGTATTATAATTTTCATGGATATCTGATTTATCAAAGGATATGATTATGCATTTTTAAGTATTTAGTCTAGGACCATGGTTTTAGCACCAGTTTGTAATTTTTAGACCTGATTGTAGGATGTCAACATCATTTGAAGGTTCAGTGATTGCTGCCATTTGTGAGCCAGAGACTCCCATCACTGGTATTTATTTCAGAGAAGTATATACCAAACAGGAGGGTTCCCAACACTGAGCCTTGTGTGACATCTTTAGTAATAGGTTTCATAACAGAAGTGGATTCGCCTGTCTGAAAAACATGTCCTGTCAGTGAGCCAGTTTGCAATCTGTCCAGTGATGTAAGGTCTTATGCCTAACATACTAAGTTTATCTATGATCCCAGAATGGGGGATTGTGTCAAAAGTTATGGCCAGGTCAGGATGAAAGTCAAAAAAGTCAAAAGTAAAAACTCAAAGACAAAACTAACTTTATTGTCATTTAGTTACACAAGTATAGATTAAATTATATTCTTTGCAATCAGCTCATCATGGGACAGACAAAACAGAAATCACATACATAGGAGGACATAACTTAAAACAACATACAATACCACCACCATCTTATAAATCAACTCTACACTTGAGTATATAGCTACAGATATTCCTAGATACACACTTGTTGTGATACTAAAATCGCACATCTAGCAGCAAAGTTCAAGTAATAGTATTGCACATGAACCATATACCGCACTATGGGTGAACAAGCACATAATAGTAGCAGCTGAAGAAAAAATATTGCACCTGGGTTAGTAGTATAAATTATAATGGTTGGTTGGGTTTAATAAATAATAGATAAAATAATATTGCACAGTGAATGGGACGTCCCAACATCCTGACCTGTCAATGATCAGACCTAATGTTGGAGTTGAGTCTGATCACCTTCGGGTAAAAACAGTCTTTGAATCTAGTTATCCTGCATTGAATACTGCGGTATCTTTTAGCAGATGACAGGCTCATAAACAGACTATTTGCAGGATGAGTTGGGTCATTTAGTATTTTGGTGGCTCTCTTTAGACTTCTCAATGTATAAAGATCCTGGATTGTGGGCAGACTAGTGCCAATTATCAACTCCGCAACTCTCACCACTGTACAGGGATTTCTTATCTGTGACCAAACAGCTCCCATACCATACCAAAAGACTGGATGTTAGGATGCTTTCAATTGTTGCTCTGTAGAAGGTGTAAAGTGCTAACAATGGTAGTTTTGCTTTTTTAAGTCTTCTAAAAAAGTGGAGATGTTGGTGTGCTTTGTTTTTCACTCTGTAGCAAGTGTGCCCGGACCGAGACAGATCATCAGAAATATGAACTCCGAGGAACTTAGTACTGCTTACCCTTTCCACAGTCTCGTCATTGGCTAGGAGCAGTGTATGGGGCGTTTGCCTCTTCTGTAGTCTACAATGATCTCTTGTTTTACTTACATTCAGGTCAAGGTTGTTTCTTGCACACCAGGCAATCAGTGTGTTAACTTCTTCTCTGTATGCACTCTCATCTCTCTCCTGATGAGACCCATGACTGTGGTGTCATCAGCAAACTTGATGATATTATTTGTACTGAAGTTGGCCGTGAAGTTATTGGTTTGGAGAGTAAACAATAGGGGGATGAGAATGCAACCCTGAGGAACAACTGTGTTGAGTGTTATGCTCATAGAGGTATTCTTGCTTACACAATCCTTCAGTGGCCTGTAAATCAAAAAGTCCAAGATCCAATTGCAGAGGTGTTTGCCAATGTCCAGGTGTACTAGCTTATTCATCAACTGCATAGGGACAAATGCGTTAAATGCTGAGCTGAAGTCAATGAATAGCATTCTTACATAGCTGTTCTTGTTCTCCAGATGCTCAACAGCAAGATGCAATGCATCCACTATTGCATCAGCCGTGGATCTATTTTCTCTGCAGGCAAACCATAATGGATCAACAAATGATGGTAGTTCCACAGGCAGGTGTTTCTTGACTAGACTCTCAAAACATTTCATAACTGTGGATGTTAGTGCAACAGGCCTGATGTTGTTCAATCTGGAGGGTGATGCTTTTTTGGGTAGAGGGATGATATTTGTTATTTTGCAACATGAAGGGACCTTTGCTAGGCCAAGTGAGGTGTTAAATACGTCCGTGAGTACTGTACATAGTTTGTCTGCACAGTTCTTTAACACCTTAACCAACATGTTATCTGGACCGGCCACCTTTCTGGGACATACTTTCTGTAGCACCCTTTTTACTTCTGTTGGGCAAAGGCCGAGTACTACATCACACTACTCTGTGTGTAACCTTTGCACAGTTGTGGTGTTCCTCTCCTCAGAGTTTCAAAAGAAAGCTATTCAGCCCATCTAGGAAGTCAGTGTTATCATCACATTGTGGAGCTCTCATTTTATAGTCCATAATTTGTTGCATACCCTGCCACAACCATCTGGTATCACTCAAGTTCTCGAAGTGGTTTAGTAATGTCCTCCCATATTCCCTCTTAGCCTCTCTTATGCCTTTCTTCAGGTTTGCCCTTGCCACACTTAAGGCTTCCCTGTCATTTGCCCTGAATGCTGAATTTTGTGCCTTCAGAAGATCATAGACCTTATTTGTTAGCCATGGTTTTTGGTTAGCTCTTGTGATGATGCTTCTGATCTCTGTGACATCATCAATGCACTTTATGATGTAAACCACCACTGCTTCGGTGTATTCATCAAGGTCGATGTGCTGGTCTGTTGTGGCTGCCTCCTTCAAAATGCTCCAGTTAGTACACTCAAAACAATCCTGGAGAGCTGATACAATGGCAATGAAACTGCCTACCAACCAAGAAGATGAAGTGCTCTGCCTTCACCCAGTGGTTGTTCAAAGTGTGCTGTGATAGGTAAACCCAAAAAAAGCATCTGGTCCTGACAGTACTCTGTGGTGGTTGCTCAGAGACTGTGCTGACCAATTAACTACTGTTCACTCTGACATATGCAACATCTCTCTGCATCAAGCCACAGTACCAAAGTACTTCAATAATACAACCATTATACCACTGCCAACGAAGTCTCCACCCTCAAGCCTGAATGACTACCACCCAGTAGCTCTCACCGCCACTGTAATTAAGTGCTTTGAGAGATTGGTCAAAGACTACTTAACATCAAGTCTTCCTGCAAAACTGGACCCACTCCAATTCGCTTATAGATCCATTCGCTCTACAGCAGATGCCATCTCACTGGCATTTCACTTATCCTTGGCACACATGGAGAACAAAAACTGCTATGCCAGCATGTTATTTATTGACTCCAGCTCTGCCTTAAACACAGTCATCCCCCATCTGATTCAGAAACTGGTCCACCTGGGTGTTAGCACTCCTTTATGCAACTGGATTCTTGACTTTCTTACTGACAGACCACAAAAGGTATGCATAGGCAACAACACCTTGATGAGCATCACACTGAACACTGGAGTACCTCAAGGATGTGTCCCAAGTCCTCTGCTGTTCACCATGCTGACAGATGACTACATTACTAGGTACAGCACAAACCACATAATTAAGTTTGCAGATTATACTATGCAGTGGTTCTCATCAGCGATGGTGATGAAAGACCCTACAGAGAGGAACCAACTGATAAGATGGTGTGACAGCAACAACCTGGCTCTCAATGTGAATAAAACAAAGGAGACTTCAGGAAGAGACACAAGGCTCATTCTCCACTCACAAAGGAGAAACAGTAGAAAGGGTGAAGCGCACCAAGTTCCTGGGGGTTGCATATCGCTGAAGACTTGGCTTGGTCAATAAACACTAATCACATTGTCAAGAAGGCACAACAGTATCTACACTTTCTTAGAAGGTTGAGGAGATCAAAACTACCACTTTCAGTTCTCAGAACCTTCTACAGTGGTACCATCGAATGCATCCTGACTAGTAATCTCTTGGTGTGATATGGAAACTGCATGGTTTCAGATTGCAAATCCCTCCAGATGGTGGTGAAAGTGACGGACAGAATTATCAGGTCTGTATTCCCATCTATCCAGGACTTGTATTCTGCTCGGTGCTTCAGCAGAGCCATGAAAATAGTCAGAGACTGCACTTCACCCTGCCCATGGTCTGTTCTTGTGTTTTCAGTTAGTATTCCATGCAGTTTGAAATCTGCCCAATTCTGATCTGTGCAAAAGTTTTTTTCCACAAGCCATTAGACTTCTTTACTCCAGTAACAACATACACCATGCTGGTCATCAAGGTCTGGATTTACAATGCTGAAGTAATTCACAGACATCTGCAATAACTATATGAAACTACAATCTTATTTTTTATGTGCAAGATTAATGATAACAAGTTAACATTCTGTGCAATATGCCAAGTTAGTATTCCATGCAGTTTGAAATCTGTCCAATTCTGATCTGTGCAATGTATCTGTGCAATATTTTGGGTACTGACGAAGACATGCAAGCGGAATAGTCTTGATGCATGTCATTGTATGCGCATTGAGTTTGAATTAATGCAATTTTGTTCAGTTGTACTGTTGTGCGGTCTGAATGACAATAAAGCTCACTTTGGTAATGCTCCCTCAGGCCAAATCCTGATCTGTTTCACCATGAGTTTCTCCCTGACCAGAGCAGGCTTATAGGCAGGCATCAGCATGATAAAAAGATGATCAGAGCCACTGAGGTGTGGATGCTGCACTGCTTTGTAGGCTTGCTTTATACTGGTGTACACTATATCCAAGGTACTCCTACCCATTGTTGGAAAGTTTACATACTGGTAGTAATGGAGAAGTACTGACTTTAGACCAGCCTGATTAAAATCACCAGCTATCACATGAGCAAACTCAGGGTGTTTATTTTGTATGTCACATGTAGACTGGCACACTTTTGTGAGTGTCTCATATGTGTTACCAGTAGATGGGATATACACCACTGTTATACAGATTCCATTTAGCTCTCTAGGAACATAAAAAGGTCTACATTTTATAGACAGAAACTCCTGATTCTCTGAGCAGTGAGACACAATGACCACAGTTACTGCACCATCTGTTATTAACATAAATGCAGACTCCTCCTCCCCTAACCTTTCCACACAGTGCTTGGCTTTTGACTGCACAATACAGTGTGAAACTCTCTAAATTAACTATATTGTCACTGATATTTCTGTGTAACCATGTCTCAGTAACCATAATTAAACAAATGTCTCTCACCTTGTTCTTTGAAGAGAGTTCCATCCTTAAGTAGTCCATCTTGTTGTCAAGAGAGCACACATTTGCAAGCAGTACTGAGGGCAGTGAAGGCCTGTGAGGGTTTGCCTTTAGTTTAGCAGCAGTACCAGGCCTACATCCTTTTCTGTTGTTGTTCTTTCACATCTCTTCCTTTTCTTACTTATCCAGCCTGTTCCAGAACCTCCAGTCTCATGTTCCAGGCACTTAGCAGCATGCAGGGTCCTTAACTTGAAGAGATCCGAGACTGTAGTAGGACCCACAGACTCTGCAGACAATAGAACGGCAGTCCAGCAGCAAGGCAATGAAACACGCTTGATTTCCAGCAATTCCTGACTGCAATAAACTCATGTATTTTCATTTAAGAGCCCAGAACCAGGTTTTCTTGTATCTCTGAGTGAAAAAGAAGAAAAATTAAGCACTTTTCTCCGACGAGCCAATGCAGCCGCTGCCAAACAAGATGCCACCCTTTTTTTTTTTTAAGCAGTGTGCACTCTTTTACCCTCATTCATAGCATGGTGACTTTCTCAAAGAACTCCACCAGATTGAGCAGGCATAACGTCCCTTTGGCAAAGCTAAATTGGATCTGGTCCAGTGTTTGGAGATTTCCTATGTTGTTATTGATCAGGTCCATGATAATTCTCTCCATGACCTTGCAGGCAAGTCTGGTCATGCTTATGGGTTTGTAGTTCTCTGGGCCAGTTGATGGGCCACTTTGTGTAGAGAGACAACTATTGCAGTCCTCCATTCCTCTAGGACAAAGCCGTCCAGATGCTGTGGTTAAAAAGGGTTTCTAGTGGCCCTGTCAGATTCTGTTTTAAGCCATTTGTGAAGCATCCTAAAATGTTGTCAGAACCCATGGATACTGTGTTTCTGGCTTTTGTTAACATAAGGGGATGGTTGTGGGTATTTCTTTGGGTGTGATAGAAGGTGACTGGGGGGGGTGGTTGAACTGAACTTGTCGCCAGTAGGTTTTGCTATAGTTATTGTTCATGGTTAACTTGGCATATTGCTGAGCATTTCCCCTGAGGTTATGAACAGGGTTTTTTTTTTTTTTTTTTAAAGTCTTACAGTTTCTGTCACCAGGGAGGTTACCTTTGCCTCAAAGTCTGCTTTGACAGATTCAGCTGGTTCTGTAATTTGTTTATTTAGATTGAAGTGCCTTTTCCTTCTTGGCTTTGGAGAAGATTTTTTTTTTAATAATCATAGGTTTGACTCAGACAGTTACTGCCTCCTCTATACAGCTATGAATTTGGTTGTACAGTGCTTTTATGTACAGCTCAGAGTAGGCCTCAGTATCATCCAGGTCCAGACGTCTTGGAACTTAAATAAGCTCTTACTTAGTTTGAGGTAAATGGCCATAGCAAAGTTCTTAACAGGTCTGGAGTTTGATGGGAGGGTTGTAGGTTAGTTTTAATACCAAAAGAGATAATTTTGTGGACAGATATTACCAGGGAAGAGTTAATGCACAGGAGGGAGCAACATATCCCATGTTCATGGGTACCAGGTCTAGTATATTTGTACCTCTAGTTGGCGAGTTAGCTAGTTGCGGCAGGATATTTGCCTTGACAAAGTCCAAAAACCTCTGAGCAAGCGAATTATGGATTGTACAAGTCTTCCAGTTTATGGAACAGAAGCTGTATTTTTAAGCTGAATGGTAAGAGATTCCAGTAGGTTTAGGTAGGAGGTGTAGTTTTCCAAATTCCTAAGTGAATCAACAGATAACTACAGTGGACAGAAATGCAATTTGAAACCATAATTCTTGAAAAAGGACACATGCACCAGACCCTGATTCAACTTTATGAATGACCAAGGAGGTCAAGAGGTGGAATACAGACCCAACCACTGAATCAACCAGAAGTGATGTCAGGGAATAACGACATATATGAAGTTGATGTAGACAGTTTAGGTAATTACAGTGTTTTATGGATTATTTTTTCATCATATAGGGATACCGCAGGCCAAAATGGGTTTTAATATAGGTATAGGTGCGGAAGAAGTCTATCTAGCCACTGCTATGGAATCAAGAGCTCAGACTTCCTTGGTGGGCATTTCATTAGGACCTTTGAGAAGATGCCTTAGAAGAACCTACACCTGCCTTTAATGGTGAGGGGATAGCAACCATGGGGATTGTGTGAGATTCACTGCAGTTGAAAGAACTGCATCTGAGGTCACAGGTGATCCAAGAAATAATCTGTCATAGAATATACGTAGCTGTCCTTGACCTCTGGGATCGACAAGGCATATGATCACTGCAGAACTTGCCAAGCTGACTGCTTCAGATATGGCAGCAACACTAGCAGACGTGGAAGGCAAAGGTTTAGATTGTTAGAGCCGGAACCTAGGATATTTAGGGTCTGTTCTTCTCAATGGCAGTCACCATCAGGTATATGATGAAGTCAAGAGCTCCATGTGTTGCCATAGTGCTTAATAATATGGCAGGTACACCGAATGGAGGTACAAGCCTAGCTGTTGGGCAATCAGTGTTTCTGCTCTAGGGATGGCCACCAGCAAGCAGCTTTGGAGTGGACTTAACACATCAATACCTGGCTAAGAATAACTGTGAATAAGAGCCATATGAGCACAAGAGTATGGAAGTCTAAGGTAGTAGAGAAACCTTTCTGGGCTTTTTAATAATTAAGCAACTATGCAGCAATCAGGTTCTTGCATGTTTTCATTAACTGTGGTAATGGGCATCTAAATGTCAGATGTTTCAAAAGGTAAAGTGTTTCTGCAGTTAAGCAACCTGAAACTGGGCATATGGATACATTTGGGGAGGTAGTTTAGTATAAGATTGCAGGGTTAGGGTGAGAATTCTTCATTGGCAAAAATGGAGAAGCACAGATCAAAGTTAATGAACTTTTTTGCAACTGAATGCTAATTCTGTTATTAATAATTATGCAATTAAAGTTCATTACATACTGTTAAATGATGCTGTTAGAATCTGAGGGTAGCAAAGACCCATGGCTGCCTAGGTTATACAACAAATCTGATTCTTGGCTTTTACACATTTAATTCAAGGACTGGCATTTACTGGGTGGGATACTTAGTATAGCTTTATTGAAATAGTACCAGCCCAAAGTAAAGACTGCTCAGTGGCTTGTGCCACATTTGGAAAATTTAGCACCACTCATCAGTGGGTTTAGTGGTCTCAAGATCTTGCAAACAAGTCAGTGCATCACCTAGATGACTTCTTTACCATAGGTGACTACATGAGCAGGGGAATGTACATATTCTTTTCAATTCTTATGCATTTTGTTTTGGATTCCATTAGCAAAATGCAAACTGGAGGGACCAGTTAGGACTCTGACCTTCTTGGGTTTGCAGACTGATATGCCCTGATAATCTTTTAGTTCGTCATGGGACAGACTTTGCAGGTTGCAGGAGAAAACTGTGGACTTGGAATCTAGCAAGACGATGAGTGGATTTGGTGACATCTTTTCTGGGGCTTCTGAATTTTTTTCTGAAGAGAGGTTCTGCAGGGAGAATGCTTATTTAAGCCTTGGACAAACTGCTGCATGGTACATAGCAGAATCTCTGCACACCCACAGTGGCACAATAAGTTAGAGAAATTTCTGTAGGATTACAATGGTGCTTTTTGTTGGCAGAATTATTAGCTAGGCAATGCAGAGCTACAACTTTATACCACTGCTGCTGGGATAAGTCAGGATGGGAGCATGCCTCTCAAATGTCCCAGATTTTTTGAAAAGTAGATAATTTTGTTTCCTATTTTGGCCCTGCTCTCTTAAAAATTATGATTTTCTTCTATGTCAGTAATGGCAGACATTAGAATTGTTTGCTCCCAATTGTTCAGAAAATGAATGTTAATGCAAACCTTGCAGTTCTATTAATTTTTTTTCTAAGTGAACTGGACTAATATTTAGAAATTGCTGAGACAACTGGTTTTGCAAATTTTAGAAAACTAACGTTTCTTTTGCAGCATATTTTCTTGGTGGGGACATTTTGGTCAAGAGCATGTCACGTTTCTAGCTCCACAGGATTTTGTCCCCTGGGACCAGAGACAGAGCAGCACCAAACACCAGCACATCAAAACTTATGGGTGATAGAAAGGCACTATGATTGTCAACTGATTAAGCATTCAACCATCCCCAGCACATGGAAATTATACAACATGGCAGGTGGGGCATTTGGTGCATTGATGAGTGCCTTGACATCTGACTACAAGGGGGTGTGTCAACAGAGTTGCTGGTGAAGTGCATTTGAACTGTATGTATTCCACAGATCTCACTTTTGCTTTTCAGATGCAGGTCTTTGTATATTCTAGTAAGCATTGGGCACTGGGAAGGATGCTGAAATAATGGGCCAGGTTTAGATTTGTCCAAATTGATCAAATGAGCCCTTAGATAGGGTAATGCTCACACTTTTAAGGGGTTTTAATGTCATTTCTAAAGACTGAGTCATATTTTTGTGTGGCAAGTCTTTCAGGACAGGCAAACTCCTCAGTAGCCCTAAGAAAGGAGTGGATCAGCCATTAGTTTGGGGTAACATGATAATACTGGAAAGTCAAGTTTTGGTGTCATTATCAACATCAAAGATGAATCAGTTTTTCTGATTCTAAAAATGTAAAATGCCCCTCATGACAGATGAGACCTTTTGGCAGCTTTACCCCATTGGCCAGTTCAAGTTATCCCATTTTCCTGGTAGATCTGGATAAAGCCTTGCACAGTCAGCAGATTGCAAACTCAAATACCATTTTTAGCTACACCTCAAAGTATGATTCCTGGGATGTTGTAAGCTGTACTGCATTTTTGACCTTGGCTTATACATGGTCCAGTGTTTTTCATTATCACATGTTTAATCTGCTTTCTACCATAATGCCTAGGAACAGCTGGCTGTCTTTTTGCCCATCTTGGTTTAATTACCACAACATGTAGCAAGGATAAGCACGCCATGTAATACCATTACTGAGGGAAAAAATGCACAGTAAGAAGAAAACAACTGAAGCAAACAGTGCAGCAACCATAAAAGTTCAACTAGAAAAGAAAAAGCAGCAAATGCACTGTGTGCAAAATTCCGTCTCTGTGTCTTGGGAATTCACCTCTATTCAACGCTCATAACAGTCCACAACACCTTCAATGAAACCAAGTAGAAGTGAACAAACGTTTATTGTAATGCCAACAAGCAAAGAATGGTTAAGTGCTTTCACTTGAATAAAGCAAGCTTCCTCAGAACACCATAGCTTGCATCACAGTTGTTTAAACAACTTTTTTGGCGCCAAAATTCTGTTTGGAATTTTAAAGCTATATACTCATCCTTGACCATTGTGCTCTATTCATAAAATATTAAATAATATTCATATTATTTCTAAAAGCAATGTTACATGTAATATGTGTTAATAAAGTGAACAAGTTAAAAAACTGAAAAAATGTTAACAAAAACATTTACATTTAGATCATATCAAAACATGTTTAAAAGCATATAACAATATACCTAATAGATAGTTCATTTTAAGACCAATAGTGGTTTGACAGATACAGTGTCATTTAAACCTGGTATAGTGGAAGCATCTGTATATATTTGCCACCAAAATTCTTTATATAATAATAAATTAAAGTCACCCCCTCTGTTATTGGTGTGCACAATGTCCACTATACCAAAATTAAAATAATGTTTGTCACCATATTGTTTAATATGTTTATACAAAGCATTTTTTTCATCCTTCCTTCTGATGCTATAAAGGTGAGAGTATATACGTTTATTTAAACTCCTTTGAGTCTTACCTATATAGAATCCTGAACATGTTCTACAGATGGCAATATACACCACCATTTTAGTTGTACAATTGCCCACACAGAATTTAATTCTAGTGTGTTTGTAATTATCCAATTTCACACTGTCTCCCTGAAATATAGTGTGACATTGTTTACATGCCCCACATTTTGCAGTTTTCATGTATTCTGTCTTCTTAATAAAGATACCCTTCTCTAAAATAGATTTTATGTTGGCCCCTACCTTATAAACAAACCTTGGGCATTCACCTAATGTGGGTGCTATATCTTGATCAGCAGATATTATATGCCAGTTGTTCATTAAAATCTTCTTAACTTTACCTGAATATATGCCAAATTCCAAAATGCAAGATTTACCAAAAATGCAAGTTTCAGACTTCATATCATGCAATGTATCCACAGTCGAAACAATAGCTGTCCTATATTTTTCACCCAACAAAGGCTTGTACTGGTTACCCCATTTCCTCACAACATAATTACTACATTTTCCATAACTCTAACGTCATAGCCTCTGTCCTTAAATAAGGACGTAATAAATTTCACCTCATCCAACATGTCCTCATACCGTGAGGTCATCCTAACTGCTCTAATAAGCTGACCCTTATATATATTCGTGAATTGTTTCTTTGGATGGTAGCTAGAATATTCCAAATAACTATTCGAAAAAGTGTTCTTTCTATAAATTTTGGATTTAAACTCATCCCCTATTTTTGACACAAATGCGTCTAAATAAGCCAAACCTTCGTGACTGCTAGAGGAGGTAAATTTTAAAAAATTACTGCTACTATTGATGTATTGTAAAAATAATGCTAGCTGTTGTTCTCCACCATCCCAAATCAAATATATATCAAGGTATCTGACGTAATATTTTATGTACGTCATAAAGTGACTATCTAAAATAGTCCTCTCTTCCCATTCAAGCATGACCAAGTTGGCGTATATGGGAGCACAAGCTGCTCCCATAGCTACGCCTTTGGTCTGCTTGTAATATTCTCCCTCAAATATAATGTAATTATGTTAGAGAACCAGGGACAACATATCCGTAAGAAGGCAGATGGTGTCCCATTGCATGTCTGTATGTTTTCTTATACTCATAGCAAAAGCTGACAGATCATCTTCTTTTGGTATACAAGAAAATAAATCTATGACATCAATAGTCACAAATATCAGATCTGAACTGGATAGGTAAATAGGATACTGTTTCAGAAAATCCCATGAGTCTTTAGCTATATGTGGAATAGTGGCATATATATGTTTCAAATAGGTATCAATAACCTTACCTATATTAAACGTCTTAGACCTACTCCCTGATATAATGGGTCTAAAGGGCGGTTCATCTATATTCTTGTGAATTTTAGGAATACCCACTATAGAAGCTAATACAGGATGTTCAACCTTAATATAAGTATAGATGTCATTATTGATCCTGTTATCTATAACTATATCTTAACTATCTAACTATATCTATATCTATACTTATATTAAGGTTGAACATCCTGTATTAGCTTCTATAGTGGGTATTCCTAAAATTCCTAAAATTCACAAGAATACAGATGAACCGCCCTTTAGACCCATTATATCAGGGAGTAGGTCTAAGACGTATTTGAAACATATATGCCACTATTCCACATATAGCTAAGGACTCATGGGATTTTCTGAAACAGTATCCTATTTACCTATCCAGTTCAGATCTGATATTTGTGACTATTGATGTCATAGATTTATTTTCTTGTATACCAAAAGAAGATGGTCTATCAGCTTTATAAGAAAACATACAGACATCCAATGGGACACCATCTGTCTTACGGATATGTTGTTCTTACATTATATTTGAGGGAGACAGAGCTATGGAGAGCAGCTCTGGCTCCCCACGCCAACTTGGTCATGCTTGAATGGGAAGAGAGGACTATTTTAGATAGTCACTTTATGACATACATAAAATATTACGTCAGATACCTTGATGATATATATTTGATTTGTGATGGTGGAGAACAACAGCTAGCATTATTTTTACAATACATCAATAGTAGCAGTATTTTTTTAAAACCTCCTCCTCAGCAGTCACGAGGTGTGGCTTATTTAGACACATTTGTGTCAAAACAGGGGATGAGTTTAAATCCAAAATTTATAGAAAGAACACTTTTTCAATAGTTATTTGGAATATTCTAGCTACCATCAGAAACAATTCACAAATATATATAAGGGTCAGCTTATTAGAGTAGTTAGGATGACCTTATGAGGACATGTTGGATGAGGTGAAATTTACGCCCTTATTTAAGGACAGAGGCTATGACGTTAGAGTTATGGAAAATGTAAGTAATTGTTGTGAGGAAATGGGGGAACAGTACAAGCCTTTGTTGGGTGAAAATATAGGACAGCTATTGTTTCGACTGTGGATACATTGCATGATATGAAGTCTGAAACTTGCATTTTGGTAAATCTTGCATTTTGGAATTTGGCATATTCAGGTAAAGTTAAGAAGATTTTAATGAACAACTGGCATATAATATCTGCTGATCAAGATATAGCACCCACATTAGGTGAATGCCCAAGGTTTGTTTATAGGTAGGGGCCAACATAAAATCTATTTTAGAGAAGGGTATCTTTATTAAGAAGACAGAATACATGAAAACTGCAAAATGTAAACAATGTCACGCTATATTTCAGGGAGACAGTGTGAAATTGGATAATTACAAACACACTAGAATTAAATTCTGTGGGGCAACTGTACAACTAAAATGGTGGTGTATATTGCCATCTGTAGAACATGTTCAGGATTCTATATAGGTAAGACTCAAAGGAGTTTAAATAAACGATATACTCTCACCTTTATAGCATCAGAAGGAAGGATGAAAAAAATGCTTTGTATAAACATATTAAACAATATGGTGACAAACATTATTTTAATTTTGGTATAGTGGACATTGTGCACACCAATAACAGAGGGGGTGACTTTAATCATTTATTATTATATAAAGAATTTTGGTGGCAAATATATACGGATGCTTCCACTATACCAGGTTTAAATGACACTGTATCTGTCAAACCACTATTGGTCTTAAAATGAACTATCTATTGCGTATATTGTTATATGTTTTAAACATGTTTTGATATGATCTAAATGTAAATGTTTTTGTTAACATTTTTTCAGTTTTTTAACTTGTTCACTTTATCAACACATATTATATGTAACATTGCTTTTAGAAATAATATGAATATTATTTAATATTTTATGAATAGAGAACAATGGTCAAGGATGTGTGTATAGCTTTAAAATTTCAAACTGAATTTTAAGCCAAAAAGTTATTTAAACAACTGTGATGCAAGCTATGGTGTTCTGAGGAAGCTTGTTTTATTCAAGTGAAAGCGCTTAACCATTCCTTGTTTGTTGGCATTACAATAAACTTTTGTTCACTTCTACTTGGTTTCATTGAAGGTGTTGTGGACTGTTATGAGCATTGAATAGAGGTGAATAATTTTGCACACAGTACATTTGCTACTTTTTCTTTTCTAGTTGAACTTTTACAGTAAGAAGAAACAATTAGCAAATCTTGGTAAACAGTTCAACCTTTTTATCAATTTCTGTGGTTTTCTTTTGTCATCATGCTGCCCATCAAACCCTCTTTAATAGTAAAGTGCCGCTTGGGGTACCCTCACTGCATTGGGAATATGCCTTTACAAAGCCATCATATTACCGCGGACAGCACAACAGTGCAAGGTTTTAATGCCTTCCACACATTTAGACCAGCTACCTCACAGGCAGGGACTAAAGGTGGAGGTGCCTCTATTTACATCAAAAATAAATATACCTCAGGGCTGGTCAAACAGGACAACGCACATGAGCTGCTCCATGTTCAAATCACCATAGGTAAAATCCAATACCACTTCCTTGCAAGCTATAGGTCCCCCCTCTATGACCCAGGAAACCCATACCATGTATTTAAACGTATTAGAAGCACTAACCATCCAACTCAATACCATATTCATGGGTGACTTTAATTATCCCACTATTAACTGGGAATCCTATATGACATCAAACGTACATGCACAGAGATTCCTGAATTTTGTAAACACAAACTCCCTGGTCCAGATAGTCAATACACCAACCAGGGGTGCAACCATACTGGATCTGGTCGTCACTAATATGGGAGAGTGCTGCACACCCCCTATTGTAATGCCCTCTCTGGTAAGGTCAGACCACAAAATGGTCTCCTTTGAAGTAAACATTAAACCTGGACCCCCAGCTAAACTGGGAATATTCAGGAACTATTCTAAGGCTAACCTCCTGCTATAAAGTGAGAGCCTGGCAAACTTTCAAGCCCCTATAAACCTGGAGAACACTTATGCATATGCAGAACTGTTCTCAGAAACCCTGTACAAGCATGTTAATAGCTACATAGAGGCAGCTGCACCCACTAAGTAGTAGTACAGAACTAACAAAAAAACAAGCCACCCTGGTGGAATCACAATCAATTGGATGTATAACAGCAGGAAGAAAATCATGGCAAAAGTTAGGAGGTGCAGCACCCAGCAAGATAAAAGCACTCTTAATCAAACTAAACAAACAACTCAGAGGACAAATAAAGTCTGCCAAAGCCAAATTTGAGGCAAGGTTGGCCTCCCAGGCCAAGGACAACCACAAAGCATTTTTTAATTATGTCTGCAACCTCAAAGGGAATACACAATTGTGTGCAGAGCTCATTGCAAATGGAGCCACTTATACTGAGCCAGTAGATTTAGCAAACCTCCTGGCTGATAAATTCAGCTCCAACTTTACTCGTCTCTCCTCCTTAACCTTCCCTCAGAAAATATCATCAAATATAACTCCCCCTATTATCACTAGGGAACAAATCCTTAATGCTCTAAGATCAAAAACACTGCATCAATGGGCCCAGACAATATCCCAGGATGCCTTCTAAGTAGAATGAAACATGCCCTATCAGGGCCTCTGGAATTACTATTTAACTGTAGCCTCCAAACAGGCTTCTTGCCTCATGAATGGAGAAAGGCAACAGTCATCCCTCTAGAAATGTGGACCATCTACAGATCCTGGAAACTACAGACCCATAAGTCTCACTAGTCTTGTATGTAAAGCTATGGAAAGAATTATCATGGAGATGATCAATAGAGATATAGTAAACCCCCAGACACTGGACCCAACCCAGTTTGGTTTTTGTCAAGGGCAGATCATGCCTACTCAACCTGGTGGACTTCTTTGAGAAGGTCACCAGAGCAATGGATGAGGGCAAAATCGTTCACACTGCCTACCTTGACCTGGCCAAGACATTTGACACAATACCCCACTCAGGCATTGTTGACAAACTCAAGAGGTAAAGTACAAACCCATATGTCACCTGGTGGAGAGCCAACTGGCTCACAGACAGGACCCAGGAAGTTAGAATTGGTGAGTCCACCTCTACAAAGAGGCCAGTCACAAGTGGAATCCCTCAGGGATCAGTCCTTGGACTGCTCCTTTTTGGCATTTACTTCTCAGAAGTCAAGGCCAATGTCAGTGGTCTCTGGCTGACTAAATTTGCAGATGATTGCAAATTAGGAGCGGTCATTGAATCTCATGCTGACACAGAAAAACAACTTGTGTCAGAGCCATGGACTAAAACTAAATACCAAGAAATGCATAATAGTATCCTTTGGGAAGTCATCCATCCCTTGTAACTATCATATTGACAACACACCCCTTAGAGTTGACCCAGTAGTCAGGGACTTAGGGACACACATAGATAGTAATCTAGCCTTTGATCATCACATGTCTACAGTGGTGAGGAAACCATTATACCTGAAGCTACTATGATCACTTACCATCCAGCCCCATTCCATACTTGAGTGGGTGATTTTAACTACCCCTCTATTAACTGGGAGGCATACACAACCACTAACATGCAGGCTCAACAATTTCTAGACTTTCTAAATTCAAATGCCCTGGAGCAGCTAGTCTACACTTCCACTAGGGGAACAAATATCCTAGATCTGGTACTCACAAATATGGGAGAATGCTGCATCCCCTCTAGTGCGATGTCCTCACTGGTAAGATCAGATCATACGTTCATAGGTTCATACTAGGCTATCTGCCCTAGGGCATTTATAAGCCTAGCCAGAGTGTGTTTGGCTTTCGCCACCCATTTTAAATGAATTTTGCTATGCCCTTTTTCGAGGTTAGTATACTGTGCCTTTGTCTAACAGTGACACAGAAGTGATACCCGGGGTAAACCTATGATCTCCCATCCACTCATCAAGATTCCTCTTGAAGAGAGTCATTGAGGGACTCTGCCTAACCTGAACTAGGATTTTATTCCAGAGTGAAGGGAGCCTCTGGGTTATGAATCTGTCCCTCCAGCATGTCCTATTTATTTCAGTGCTGAGGTTCAAGTCTCATTGAGTGCGTAGCTCGATGGGATTTGGATTTTCTGAGGTGCAGCATATCCATTAATTCCAGGTTAGACATGGCTTTATACGTCAGGCACAGATCGCCTCTGAGCAGGCGGTATGCCACTGAGTAGAGCTGGAGTTTCTTTAACCGGGCAGCGTATGGCATCTGTTTGAGCCCTTTGATCCTCTTGGTGAGGTACTTTTGGGGTCTTTCCTGTTGCTGCAGGTGTCTGGTAAGGTACATCCCAAAAGGGGCATTGTACTCAATTATGGGCCTGATGAGGGATGAGTAAAGAGGCACGATGACCTCCCCTGATCTAGATGTGAATCCCTTCATGATTACGTGGGCTATATAAAATTTTTTCTAACCACTTTGGCCACGTGGTTTTCAAATGAGAGATTGCTATCAACTTGGGTCACCAGGTTCCTAATTACTTCTTCCATACTTAATGGATTACCACCTATGTGGTAATTTGTGGGCACTTTGTTTTTGCCAAAGGGGATGACTATACACTTTTTGGCATTTAGCTTGAGGCCATGGCTCTGGCACCAGTTGTCTGTTTCTATGAGGCTCTTTTTTAGGATGCTTGTGTCGGCTGGACAGTCGATTATGGCGCCTAGTTTGCAGTCATCTGCAAACTTGGTCAGCCACAGTCCTTGCGTGTTGGCCTGTACCTCCGAGAAATATATACCGAACAAGAGAGGTCCCAGAACTGAGCCTTGTGGGACGCCACTTGTAACTGGTTTGGAGTCTGACATGGCTCCACCAATTCTAACCATGTGGGTTCTGTCCTTGAGCCAGTTTGCAACCCATCTAGTGACATAGGGGTTTATATTTAAGCTGGTGAGCTTATCTATAATGCCCGAGTGGGGTATTGTATCGAAGGCTTTTGCGAGGTCCAGGTAGGCTGTGTGGACCACCTTCCCCTTGTCAATGGCCTTGGTGACTGTTTCAAAGAAATTGACCAGGTTTAAGAGGCAGGATCTGCCATTAAAGCCAAACTGGGTAGGATCCAGTGTCTGTAGGTCCCCAATATCTTTATTTATGAGGTCCATGATGACCCTTTCCATAGCTTTGCAGACCAAGCTAGTCAGGCTTATGGGGCGATAGTTTCCAGGATCTGTTGAGGCACCACCTTTGTGGAGAGGGACCACTGTTGCTGTACGCCACTCTTTGGGTACATATCCTGTAGTAAGGCTGAGATTGAACAGTAGTTTTATGTTTGGGTTTAGCTCTTCTTGGAGTTCATGTAGGACGCAGCCCGGGACACAGTCTGGTCCCATTGATGCTGTGTTTTTTGCTTTGGAGAGGGCGGCTCTTACCTGAGCATCTGAGATGTCAGGGGGGCAGCACTCTGCTGGGATAGATATTTGCCCTTTTGTTGGGGAGGGGGGGGGTTGTGCTGAACCTGTCAGCTAGGATGTTGGCAATGTCTGTGGGTTTGGTGTATTTTTTTCATTTTGGACTAATTCTGAGCATATCTGGGAATTCCCACCCAGGTTCCTAACATAACTAAAGAAAGCCTTGTGATTATCCTTAGTGTCCTGTGCAATTTTTCTCTCAAAGCAGGCCTTAGACGATTTTATGAGTGCCCGTAGTTTTTTGCTAATACTGATCAGAGATGCCTTCCCTTTTTGGGATTTTGCTCTATCATGTAGTACCTTCCTCCTTCTATTGTATAGTTTGTTTATGGCTGGGGTTCACCAGACAGGACGCATGCCTTTGGAGGATTGGGTCTTGGTTTTATTTGGGATTGCATGATCCATGCATTCCTGAAGGTGTTCATAGAATGCGTTTATAAAGGATTCTGCAGTCTGGGCTGTATTTTCCACAGGCCCGGGGGCTTTGAAGGATTCCACCTCGGTTTTGAGGAGTGTGAAATTTGCTTTAGAGAAGTTTTTCACTGTGGTTTTCTGGGCAGGGGGTGGGGTCGGGATGTGAATATCCAGTGAGATTAGTTTATGGTCTGATCTTACCAGTGAGGGATACACTTCTGGTCTGGAGCATAGAGCCCCCATGTTGGTGATGATCAGGTCCAGTATGTTTTCCCTCTTGTGGGAGTGGTAGCAAGTTGTTCCATAGCATTTGAGTTTATAAATTCTAGGAACCTTTGGGCTAGGGTGTTGGAGTTAGAGTAATGCTCCCAGTCTATGTTTGGGTAGTTGAAGTCACCCAATATAATGGTGTTTGGAGAGACCTTCATATTTTCCAGTGTTCTCAGGAAGGCCGAGTGGGGTTCCTGGGTTTGGGAGGGTGGTCTGTAGCAGGCTATAAACTGGAAGGCAGTTTTACCCACTGTTAGTTGCACATGGATAGTCTCTGATGCTTTGTGCTGTGCCACCAACCTGGAGGTGTGGGTATCTTTGACGAATATTGATACTCCCCCTCCTTTTGTGGTTCGGTCCAAGTTTTGGGGCCGAAAAGAATGGTATGAGGTATAACCTGGTAGTGCCGGGGTGCTCTCAGGAGCCTTGAACCAGGTTTCTGTTACTGCACAGATATCGATGTTCTCCATGCTAAGGAGAGTTTTGAGTGCGTGCATCTTGAGGTTTAGACTTCTGGCATTGAGTAGCATTACTCTTAGTTTCTCATCCCTTGTGATACCTATGGAGGTGGATTTGTCTTTTGAGCCTTGCCTAAAAAAGGCACTATGGAGGTGGCAAGAGCCTTTGCCAATATCCGAAAGCCCAGGGGTGACAGGTGCAAGCCATCCCTAGCGAAGCATCGTGGCTTGTCGAGCATGTCATCCCAGGCTGACAGGCATTGGATCCCCTTTGAATGACACCAATACTTAAGCCAATTGTTGAAATTGATCATCTTGTCTTCATATTGTGGCATCATTCTTGGTGAAGGTAAGATGCTACTCAAGGTCAGGGTCATACCGGCCTGGGCTACATGCTCAGAGAGCTCCTCTATGTCTCTCTTCATGTAGTCCAGGGAGGTACGTCTCAGGTCATTCACACGAGCATGGACAATGACTGAGTCATATTTGTACTTGCCTTGGAGTGACCTGAGTGCTTGTGCTATGTGGCGGATCCTAGCACCCGAAAGGCAGCTCACCGTGACCTTCTCCTTGTTCAGCCTGGTTAGCGGGATGTCAGTGTACCTGACGATAGAGTCACCTATTATAAGTGTATCAGGTGTGTTGTTTAGCCTTAAGGGCTGTGACTGTTCGGCACACTGGCTTTGTGAGCTATGTGTTGCACGTGTTTTGTTCTGGGGTAGCGGTTGCTTGGGTGTCTGCTTTGGAGGTCTCTGTTACTTAGGCAGATTTTTATTTAGAGCCTCCGAGTATGTTTTTGTGTGTTTATGTGTTTGGTTTGCTGTCGTGGTAGGTCTATGTGAGACTGGAATTGTAGTGAGTGTGGTTTCCTTCTCCTCCTGACTGGTTACGCCAGTACTGAGTTGAGAGAGCTTAGCCTCCAGTTTGGCTATATGGTTGCATCTCTCACGTGTTGGAATTTGTTGGGAGGAGGAGAGGGTTGTCTGTGTACATGAGGCAGTTGTAACATTGCCTCAAGATTCCCAGATTCACCAGCTGGACCAGAGAGGAGATAGACAACTGACCTTTGGACATGCTAGAATAGTACTGGGAATTCCTTTATAATTGAAAAAATGGGCCAATGGGGAACAAGGTACTCAAGGGGAGTTTGTGAGGCTGTAGTGCTTTTAATTTTTTAGTGCTGACTTATAGAATTGCTTTAGTGAGCAAGTGCCAGGCTTTAGAGTAGGAATAGGGTGTTTATTATGAGAACTAGATCAGTTCTAAGGGAAAAAGTGAAGAGCAGACTTTGTGGAGCTGAGAATGGTTTAAACCCAATTAAGTGGAGCTCCCCGATGCTGCGCTATGTGCAAAATCACGCAAAGCCGCGCCAAAGTGAGTTTTATACAGGGGGACTTGAAAGAGTTAGAAATTGGCCCAAAACAGCCAATAGACTACCAGATTCCTGTGCTGGGAACACTCCTCCAGGGATAGATAGGCTGCTCTAAGCTCCCCACTGCCACTGGTGAACAAAGAAGCCTCCCTTTATCCAAGAAAGGAAATGGGCAACACAGGAACTTTCCAAAAGTCCAGAATACAGCAAAGCCTGTATTTGGACTACTCTAGGTCAGGAAAGACGGGAAACAAGGATAAAGCGGTCTTTCTTGAAATAACTGTAAAATTAGTCCACACACCTAACCCCCCCCCAAAATTTAAAAACTTATCCAAGTAAATTACCCCCTATTAAGGGACAGCATAGCTGGTTTCCAAGCTCCCCCAAATCCAGAAAACTCAGAATCCTATGCAGAGGCATACAAAAAAGCCCTGTATGACCATATAAACAACTGCATAAAAACAGCAGTACCAGACTAAAATAAACAGGTCAAACTACATAAACAAGCCACCCTGGTATCAATAGGTTGTACAGCAAAAGAAAGAAAATCATGTTGAGAATTAAGAAGTAATGTGTACAACAAAGCAAAAAGTCTCTCGTTCATCTAAACAAGTGACTAGTCAAATCTCTGAAAGCAGACTGAGGTAAAATAGCTTCCAAAACTAAGGATAACCATAAGGCATTTTTCGGTTATGTCCACAAATTTTAATGGGGCAATACCCAACAATGAGCAGAATTAGTTGTAGATAGCATCAACTATACTCAGATGGAAGATATAGCAAATCTGCTTGCTGACAAATTCAGCTCAAATTTCACCTCCCCATCACCCTCAGCTCTCCCCCAAGAAATACTCTCCACCACTGCTCCGCCAATTACCGACAAAGAACAGGTTGCCAGTGAGCTCTCTAAAGCTAAAAACATGGCTTCAATGGGGCCTGACAATATATAGGTTGCATCTTAAACAGCTTAAATCAGGACTTATCAGGCCCATTAGGATCTTTAATTAAATACAGCCTCTGGACTTGCTTAGTCCTAATAGAGTGGAGGACAGAAATAGTCATTCCGCCTCATAAAGGGGACCATCTGCTGACCCAGGAAATTTCAGCCCCATTAAGTCTGACTAGTCTTATATGTCAAGTCATAGAATGAATAATCATGGACATGATAAATAATGACACAGGAAACCTCCAAACACTGGACCCAACCCAATTCGGCTTTGTCAAGGGCAGGTCATGCGTAATGATTCAGGTGGATTTCTTTCAGAATATCACTAAGGTCATAATGAGGGCAACATAGAACATACAACCTGCAAGTTACATCATCCGTAGCACAACCCCCTAAGAGTAGAATCAGGTGTGAGATTTCTAGGTACCCAGATAGGTAGCAGCCTGAACTTTGAACGTTATGTGTCCACAGTGGTGAAGAAGTTCTTCTATATGGCACAACTTGTAAATAAAGGTATGATATCCAGATCCAAGAAAATTATAGTGCCACTGTATTCAGCCCTCATTAGACCAGTTATCGAGTACAATGTGCCATTTGGCATGTACTTGACTAGTCACTTACAGCAGCTGGAGTGACCTCAGAGGTCCCTCACAAAGAGAATACAGGGTGTAAACAACATGTCATATGTGGATAGTCTAAAAGCTCTATCCCTTTATTCTGTCTCCTATCGACTAAAAAGGCATTATATACGTTTGACCTAGAAGGCACTCACAAATCCAGCCCTGATGGAGCTGCTACACATCCGCAAGTCAAACAGCATGAGGATCACTTGATCTAGGGATTGAAACTTAATTAGTGACTCAAACAAAACATGCTGGACAGAACAAATATGTGTCACAGAGATTGCCCCTTCCTTGGAAGAGGCTTCATATTCACATTAAGCAGCACCCTTCCCTAGCCCTCTGTAAATGCCATTTGGATCAGTGATTGTGAATTGCAGATTCACACCTGGGGTAGTGCCCATGTCCCTTATGGACATGGGCAATCTGTAAGATACTCAATGTGTAGGCACAAATCCATGCCATCCTCTTGCCCCTAGGGGCCAGATATTGGGTAAAATGAGGTTATAGTGGCTAGGCTTGTAAGGGCTCTTAAGCATTAGCCCAGTAATCTCCTTTGATCCATTATTTGCCATTACTTTACTTCACCACCTGGTCTCTACCAGTGGACAATTAAAGGCCAATACTCATGCTTTTCATTGGGATGTGTTAGTCAAAATTACAACTGAACTAAAATTTCCAAAAAAACAGGTGAATGTAATTGAGACACACACCATGATACACAATGTAAAATAAGTGCTTTCATTCCTTTATTTAGTCCACAGAATTTCATCAGATAACACTTATGCAACTTCCTTCTTTTTAGATAAGAAAAAAACAACCAATCAAAAACAATTAATTAATTAAAATAAGTTAAGTAAGGCTGTATTTAGATGTTTACTGAAACCCTTTAATTCTCAGGAAAAGAATTTACCAACATATATATGCCGTCAGGAGAAATGACTGTATGAATGCCTTATTTAGGCATTCAACAAATTGTCCTAATTTTAAATAATTTGTATTTTGTGTCCTTGAAAAGGTGGTGGCGGATGACGGGAGGGGGGTAGAATTGGTCAGCATTTGAGTTTAGGGAGACACATTGGCAAATACTACTGAATGCTACTCCACCTCCAGGAATAAATGACAGGATATCTACTAGTAATTTATTAGTAATGAAAGCAGACACTATTTAATGGTTTACTATTGCTATTTATGTTGCATGATTATTCCATTAGGTCATCAATGCAGCAAATATTATCTAGCAATTCCTTGGCTTAGAAAGTTTTAAATTCCATTTATTGTTTTATATTTTATATTTCATTGGTATGTGATCACAAGTGTCAAAAAATTCACATATATATTCATTAACTTTAGTTTATTTTATATTATGTGAATTTTTAGAGTGACTAAATCTGATATGTTTTTGTTCTGGTTTATTTCACCAGCAAAAAAACATTTACATAGTTTGCTGTATTGTAAAGTTGTATGAAATAAAGGGTTTCAGTAGCCATCTAAATATAGCCTTACTCAACTTAATTTATTTTGTTTTTGATTGGTTGTTTTTTTCTTATTTAAAGAGAAGGAAGTTGCATATGTTTCATCTGATGAAGTCCCATGGACTAAATAAAAGAACAAAAGCACTTATTTTTACATTGTGTTCTGTGGGGTATCTCTCGATTACGTTCACCCAATTTTTTGTTTTTTGGATGTGTTAGTCAGCATTGGCTAATTACATCCACAAAACCCACAGAAAACAAGAGGTTCACAGTAATAGATAATAAGGTTGTGCTCTTTACCAAGGTTTATTAATTGTTTGATACTGCTCTTGAACAGAACATTTTTTTTTGTGTGTAACAGATCACATTCTTTTTCAGTCATCTCTAATAGTGATAAACTCCTACTCAAACCCAGGTCTGCCAAAGCAGAATCAACTGACTATACCACAGAATCAACTGTCATGAACCTCTTCACTTCAAAAATAATCTTGACAACAATTCAAAATGTAGAAAATATGAACGTGTTGCTACAGCATTCAAGCTACTTGTAAGTCAGTAGTTCATAGGTTTATAAGTTCTATGTCAAGCTTATTTAATGTTATAAAATATCAGAATCAAATGTTTGGTTTAATGAAATTCAAGAAACACATAGTCATACATGATAAGGAAAGAAGTGAATATGCTGGTGGGTAGTCAGCAGAAGGGGCTGAGTTAATACCAAGTTTCGTGTTCTCATGCATCTACAAGCCATAAGGTATAGAGAAGGGGAAATAAACTTACCAACATGTAATTTACAATTCTTAACAGCTATAATGCATAGAGTTTAAAATTAAGAAGAATTGTTAATTTAAACAACAATTTGATTCTGGTGTTTAGAACACAGAATTTACAGCGGCACTTTCTTTATGGTTTACTAATGCTACTGTCTCACTCAGCCATGGCAGTCATGACATTCGGAAACAGAACTATTTATCTGTTAGTAAACTCTCAGCATGTCATACTGTGAAATGAAAGACAGACCAGTCATGGGCTCAGAATGGAATTGCTTTCAATGGCACAATGAATGCTACTAAGGCAAAAGGGCACTCAGGGCTGGGAATGATGCAGTAGGATAACCACAAACTATACGAACAGTGTTATGTACACAGTGGCAAACAGCAGAGGCATTTAAAGAAGGGAGTCAACAGCACAATCATGTACATAATTGTGTAAAGAGCAGCAGATTTCCAAGACACTGGTAGTCCCTGAAGCAAAATGAGAGCTAAACTAACTAAAGAAAAAAGCACTTCACTATCATCTTTTGATCACATTTTACTTGGCTTGCACATTGTGATACAGGTAAATATGAAGTCCTGCATTCCCTGCCACGTGTGTACTTTTTAACAAACAACATACTGTTCTACTGGACATTATTTTACTTGTCATATGACCCCTGTTACTCGCATCTCTTCCAACTGTTAATAACAAATGGAGTCACATGCACTGACATGTTGCTGCTAACTTTATTTTTTTTGCCTTTCTTTTATTAATTTTTTTTAAACAAGAAACATTATCATGTATGACATAGGCAATCATACATTTATATAAATGAAAACAAACCATAGTGACATAATTCTAGTTGCAAACATTATATATCACTTGTAATCTATCCAGTCATTGTCAAACAGCTCATTCAAATCCTGCCTTCTTTGAAACCTCGTTTCTCCTCTGCATGTATTCTACCCATTATCTTCTGCTTAAAACACTGATCTGGAAACCGTGAAACCTAGTCTCCTGTTGATGTAAATGGCAACTCATTTTTACCTCTGTAGTTAACTCTGAAGCTCTGTGCAAATCAGCCTTGCACTCTAAATGTAAATGGTTATATCAGTTGGTGCGGTCCATATTTACACGAGTGGAAGTCAGTAGGGCCTGCCAAACTACAAATAATGTTGGAGAAATAGGATAAATGTTAGTTGTCAGACCAGATTTTATTCATACAAACATACTGTCATGATACTGACACAGCTATGACTAGCTATACAGACAACAATTTTTTTTTAAATTTAAGTCCTGCATGTATTTATGAAAATCATGCTGTATATGTTCAAGTAAAATAACTAAACCAAAACAGTTACACTTTACAAATAAATACCACTCAGTGTTCTGGTATTTCTACTCTCTTGTATGCTTCTACTAAGAATATTTGATTTTACAGCATAAAATCTACATCACATTTCATATATGTCCGTCCTCCAGAGAAGTAATGTCTCTCCCCCCTCTCTTATGCTGTTCAATTCAAACTGTGATTAACTTTGCTATTTCAGATGGATGCAAACCCTGTACAAGAATGTACTGATAAATATCAAAGTACTAGCTAGGATTATGCTAAACCTTATTTCTCACTTATCTTTTTCAGAAAAAAAACATTTGAAATTTAAATCCAAGCTACTAGAAATGTAAAGGCTGTTCTAAAAAAATGTTTTCTTTAGAACACGTACAGCTAGCGGTTGGTACTTTTTGTTTTAGTCTTCCCTAATGCTGTTTTTAATGCAAACATTTACTCGAAAGCAGAATCATTATTTTCAGATTTTTTTTTTTATTCGACTGTGTAGAGGTCATGACATCATAGTTTGTTGCCATGGAAATTATTCTGGCATAAAGTCTAATGTGAAGTTGAAGAAGCAGATTATTGTTTTTAGGCATGGCCGTAAAAAGATTCAAGGGCTGTAGAAATACAGTGAACATAAAATGAAAATGTGTATCTCATTAATAGCTTGATATTCTGCTCATCTAGACATACTCTGATATGCATGCGTGGCAAGATTTCAGCGTGAGCCTAAAATCTACTTTGTTTAATTAAGGGCATATGTATTTTCTGCTTATATGGAGCATGGTATCTAGAAAGTGCACTTCCAAAAGTCTTTCATTTCAGCTACATCATTCTAAAAGCCCAGTAGGGACTGTAGATGTTTAATTTCCTTTTTGAGTTCATTTGCTGACTTCAAATGCATCAGAATAACTTCTCTCAAAAATGACATCAAATCAAGAATGTTTTGCACATACAGTAGAACATATTATGCTAATGAATGTACTGAGACAGTTTAAATAAAATTTACAGACCTTCAAGGTTCAGGTTAAACTCCACACCATAGCAATTTACTTTCCTTTTTTAACCACAGAAGAGAGTCTAAGCAGGTCGTTAATATTCAAGTCACAAATATCTGGCCAAGTGAGAGTCCCCCTGACAGCCCAGTCATACCTTACCGAATATGATTAAACTACTCCATTTCCATAGCATTTAGCAATGCTGCATTTTATAGTATCTAGAATTATGGACTTTCAGTAAAATTTGAAAATCAAAAGCAGTCAATAAATGACCTTTAATTTTAGATGACTTTGCCACTTGCTCAGTTCTCCACTTTTGTCTTTATTAAAAGATTTTGTAATGGTTTCATTTTTAACTGCTTTAAAGTCTGTTGACAGTCATGTGGCAAAACAGTATGCTTTTAAAAATTTATGAGATTTTTAGTAAATGCCTAAAGGAACTCAAGACGACAATTTTTTTTCTTTCAACATTAAAATAGAATACCTGATTTTTGTCAAATACAAACAAAAGCAGAAACCAAATTAAAATGCAGTAAATGAGCTCTTTTCACATACTTTATCATAAACAGGTGACCCAAATGAACTTTTCACAAAGCCCGCAAACATAGAAAGCTGTTGACAATATTAATACTAGGCAAATTAAGTCATCTGAATTTGAAAATTATCTGAAGTTGCTTCTATAATCTAGAAAAAAAACTCTACAGATATTTCTTACTATAATACTTGCTGATTTATCTTTTATTTTTTTGTTTCTTAATTAAGCATAACTAATTTATAGACAAAACCTAAGGAAAATGTGCTAATTGTTCTAATCTGGTGACAGTATAAGATTATATAATGTAAACCCAGATAATCTGTCCCATTCTCACATTATAAACTCCATGACAGAAACATGAGCCAAGACTAACACAAAAAAAAAGTGAGACCACAAAACTTTGATTCCGAGACAAAACATTAAATTTCAAAATTTACTTTAACACTTTAAAACTGTTTTTGCAAGTGAACGTCTCATTCCTATACTCCGAACGTTGACTGCTGTGTCACTCCCACGTTACATCTATAAACAAAGTCCAAGACCACTGTACCCCACAGGTGGGGGAATTCTTCAAGATACAGAATTCTAGATTTTAGTATATGAAATACATTAGTTACAGTTTTGTGGTCCCACTTTTGAATCTCAATAACAGCTTAGATGGATGGTAACTCAATGATTAAGATCCCTGCATCATGACTCTAGGGTCTCAGGTTCAATACTGGTCTCCACTCACTGTGTGTGGTTTGCATGTTTCACTGGTGCCTTTGTGAGGTTTCTCTGGTTCCCCTAAAAACATGATTGGTGAAAAGTGTTCAAATACATTGCTGCTGCTTGTTCCAGGCTGTACATCAACTGAAACAAGCATTCTAAGTGTTTTTTTCTTTAAGGCTTTTGTATTAGTTTGTAACAGTTTTTTGTCTCTTTCATCAGCATGAAGTTATTTGAAATCTCTACCTTCATTCAAATCCTACAGAGTCGGGGCAGGTTAATTCAGGAGTTTTGATCGCTTGGTGGCAGATAAGTACCATTTGCTTTTGGCTATTGAGTTTCTAGATTTTTTAAAACCTTTTCACCTCTGTTTGTCCATCTACTATTGGTTTGAGCTTGCTGTAGCCTGTACAATAACAGAGAAGAGTTCCAATTTTTTTTATTTCTTTTGTTGCCAGTTTTAAGTCCTTTTTATCACTCTGCATTAGGTTTTATCTATTCTTATCTGTATTAATTTACTTGTAATCTGTGTTTTGTTCATTCTCACCCTACAACAACTTGGAAAAATGTTAAAAGCTCTTTTAACTTTTATTTTCAAAAATTCCAGTAAATAGCTGCACTGTATGTTGCTATTTAAGTGGTCTAGCTGTTAGAATTAAATCATAGTAGATTTTGGTGTCACTTTATTAAGTGTATTCTATTTGCTATTTGATGACAAGTTCCATGAGCTTTTTTTTCCAAACCTTTGCGCTTCTTTTAAATTTTGCATTTCTGCTGAAGTTGTGGTACTCACAGTGAGGTAAACAACAGGCAAGTGATGCAGTCTGATTACTGGCCTAGTAGTAGTACCACTTTCCTCCCTAAAGTTTAACACAGTCCATCCACTTTGGTGGACGGGTTTCACCAGGCATCTAGCATTGTGTGTGTGGTTATTGGTCCCCTTGGGATACAGCTTAACTACTGATTCTCTCATCCGTTTCTGAAATTATGTTACTGCCTCACCTGCCAGTAAACACTGAGTATTTGCACAGTGGAGTACTGGAGCTCATGTAGCTGCTTTTATTTAAGCAATCTGAAACTGTTTCTACTTCTCGAGCCCTCTAGTCATTTTTTCCTCATCAATTCAGTACAAATAAATAAATCTGGCAAGCTTATCTACAAATCCATGTCCATACTGACAATATCTCCTGTGCACTTCCCCTCAATTTATTAGCAACATAAACACATTTACTAATCTGTGCACACAACTCTGCAAACAACTTCTTGAAGCACTGTAAATTTTTGAAGGCCAGCTGACATTTTTCCCTTCTTTTGCTAGCTTGCTATCATGTGGCATCCTCATACAATGTAGCAACTGTCTTATGCTTCACTGGTAATAAACACACTCAACATAAAAACAAGTGCAGACATTTAAATTAATCTGATGGTGTCCCTCTCACATGAAACCATGCGTGGTAAACATTACACATGCCATTTATGCCTCCACCATCTTCTCAACTAAATCAAATCAAAATGTCACCTGCAGAGGCTGTAAAAATCTCTACCAAAGTCTCCTATAGCAACAAAGAATTCTCAGTGGAAATCTACCACATCACTTCCATTATGCCTATAACAACAAAGAATTCTCAGTGGAAATCTACCATATCACTTCCATTATGCACAACTATAGCAGTAAGTTAATATGTGCCATACTGCTTCCAGTCTATTACTCCTAAACATTCTGCCAACAAGAATTACTTGGAGAGTAATGACTCCATCATTAGACAGACAGCTTAAGTTACCATGTGTCATACTGCTTCCAGTCTATTACTCCTAAACATTCTGCCAACAAGAATTACTTGGAGAGTAATGACAATCATTAGACATACAGCTTAAGTTACCATGTGTCATACTGCTTCCAGTCTATTACTCCTAAACATTCTGCCAACAAGAATTACTTGGAGAGCAATGACTCCATCATTAGACATACAGCTTAAGTTACCATGTGTCATACTGCTACCAGTCTATTACTCCTAAACATTCTGCCAACAAGAATTACTTAGACATACAGCTTAAGTTATCATGTGTCATACTGCTTCCAGTCTATTACTCCTAAACATTTTGCCAACAAGAATATTACTCCTAAACATTTTGCCAACAAGAATTACTTGGAGAGTAATGACTCAATCATTAGACATGCAGCTTCCCCACTAAGGTCTGACCAAGGTAGCATTATTGTCACTTGTCTTTCGGGTGCCAGCATATCTGATATTACATGTGCTCTAAAGATCCTTTATCTGGGAAATTAAAGCTATAATACTGTAATGATCCATGTGTGAGTGAATGGTATGGAGTAGGTAGTCCATGCACTGAATGTTTTGGAGAGCAAAACCTTAAGGGACAAGTAGAGAAACATGTCAAAACTTTCTATGCATGTGGCAAATGCAGGCAAGACACTAGTGCTAACTGGAATTCTTTCTTCCTTCCTTCCCCAAAATGATGCCTATACACAAGGAAAAGATAATTTTCTTCAACAACTGGCTGAGAAGTTGGTGTCATTCCAGGAGGATGCAGTAAACATCAGCATGGAACAAGATCATTGGTAGTTCAAACTGCTTCACAGATGATGGCCTGCCATTCTCATTTCAAAGCTTCCCACATACTGGCTAAAATCTTTCCTGACCCAACAGTACCCATTTTAGACAAAGTCCAGTTAATGGACGTTCCAATATAGCAAATGTATCGAATCCCAAATTGGACCACATTAAGGAGGAGTCTTCTGTGTGGAGACTTGCGTGAATGGGCGTACCTTCTTTGAAGGTTTGTGTGTCAGGGCTGGCAACTCGGCATGTAAAAATCTACTGCCAATCATTAGTGCACCGGAGTTCCACTGTGGCGACCCCTAACTGGGAAAAGCCAAAAGATGCAACAAGGAGGCTTTTCTCAATGTAAGTCGTCTCAACAACAGACTGACCAATCTCATGGCCCTCCTGCATCTGGACTGTATCTACATTTGTGTAAATACTGAGAGTTGGTTTAAAATTAAACAAAAGTACTCTTTTTGTACCTGGTTTTGCGCCTACTATTCTTTCAGATGGGGTGGCATCTCAATATTTGTCAAAGATCACCTCCAGCAGATTCACAGACACCCACAAACAAGACTCCCTGAACTCTTCACATCAACCTAAGTGAGACAAATTGCAAACTTATAGTCAACTATAGTATACCTTCTATGTCCCCTGAGCATCATTTTAGATTTCTAAATGCAATTAAGTAAATCCTTATTAACAAAAACTCATATTTTGGGAGGATTCAACCACCACACAATTAGATGGAGCACCTATCCCTCCAGTGTAGGGTATGCTCAGAAATTCGTGGACTTACTAACTCCCTGAAAGAGATAATTAACAATCTGACTAGATGAGACAAAACTCTACATCTGATCCTCAGAAACATAGCCTTCGTGTGCACTTTATTACCCTGCTCTCTCTCCTCCCCCAGTTAAGTCAGATTAAAAATGTGACATTCACTTTCACATTTTCCTAATACCCAGAAACCAATATCTCTGCATTTAAAGAATTACAAGACTTCAAAAGTCATCCAAGTTCGTACCAGATCTGACAGATGCATAGCAGTATTCTACACAAAGTAGTCTGACTCGCATTTAAATAAATGCATAGAATTCTTAGTCACAAACACAGCAAATTACAATGGGAAATTCCATAACAACCAACCCTGGTGATCTACCAACGTAAACTTTACAAGAGAAAAAAATCTTAAATTATACAGTACATCTAAACTCAGCACGATTGTGTCAAAAATATCACTAAAGAACTGAGAAGTACTGTTGGAAAGCATAAAGTAATCCATGAATGTAAGTTGGATACTGGATAATTACAAGTCCTTCTTTATCCAAGTTAGTAACTAAGGAACAATAACCTACAAAGCTCCAAACACATTGCAAATGGCAATACCTACTCCAAGCAAAGAGACATTGCTAATATACTAGCTAACAAATTCAGTGCAAAGGTTACCCTGAACCTCTCGCAAGAAGTCCACATATCCCAGAATACCTTACACCCCCCTATATATCCACATCCATATTGAAAGAACACATTCAGACGGTGCTATCAAAGACCAAAAAGACTTCAGTGGGAACCAACCTACCAAAATGTTTAATAAATTGTGATAAACATACCCTAACAAAATATATGCACACTATTTAATGTATGCTTAGCTACAGCATATATTCCTGAGTTATGGAACACCACTATGGGGATGCCATTCCATAAGGAGTGCTGCTACCATGGACCCTAGTAACTGTCGACCCATCAGCCTGATGAGCTTAATCTGTGAAGCTGCAGAGTATGTAACTGATCTCATCAATTATATCAAACATCTTATCAAGTTTAACCCTCAACAGTTTGGCTTCATTAAAGTTAAATCCTAACTTTTAAATTTAGTTAACTTTTCCAAGAGAGTTACAGTCATGTTGTTCACACAGCAAATCTTGATTAGCATTATACCCTATGCGGACATAGTAAGAAAGCTAAATGATCTTAAAATAGATCCTTGCATGGTAAGATGAACTGCAAAATTGCTAAAAGACAAAGTATACAGTCTGTGTGGCATGTACTTCATCTAAAAGCATAAAGGAAACTAGTGGCATTTTCCTGGGCTATGTTTTGGGACCTCTCATTTTTGACATTCAGTCCTCTAATCTCCAGACTGGGACCCAATAACTGTAGCTGTTTGCATGCAATTGGCTGACCCCCAAAACCTTTAGAAAGAACATTCCCTAGTTAGTATATTACAGATAGGTACAAATTAAATGTGAAGTGTAGTATCATTGCATTTGGCAATACTTCAGTTACCTCTATACTAGGTGATGCCCTACTACAAACTAAAAATGTCAGGAATCTTGTAACCTGTGATGGCAATTCCCTGCCCATCAATCATCATGTAGCAGTTGTAGTCAAAGTCCTACAGCTGATCATTAAGGGTATATAATCTACATCCAAAAAAAATATTTGTTCCCTTACATTCAGCACAGATTAGATCATTGAGTACAAAGCCAGATTAGGGATGTGTTATACTAGACATACCAAACAACTACAGAAGACACAAAAAGTTCATAATCAATGTTTGGGGCAGACCCTGAGCTACCAAGAAAAATCTAGAAGCTGTATCCCATTACTCAGTGCCTTGAAGACTCTTGAGTGGTGATCTACACCTCACCTATGGCACATTAAAGACCCTGTTGTACTTGATCTCCTGTATCTATGAAAATCTAATATCTCCACAAATATCAGAACCAGGGACCTAAGTATCAAACAACAGATAAGCAGAACACAATGTGGGTAGAGATTTATTACACTGCTCCTCCCACACCTCTGGAGTAAACTCTCGCTGAAGGATAGGCAGTACAGCACATTATCATTACTCAAACAGAACCTGGGCGATTGGCTGGGGACCCACTAATTTACTTGGTGAGAGAAAAGAAGTACAGCCTAATGGTGGATCTTGGCAATGGGTTAAAAGGCCTGAAATTAAATTGCTTTCAACTCCTATAAATCCTATGAAAGTCCCTCACATTTTTGCCAAGCACCCCACATTTCTACATATCTGACTGTATTAGAAATACTTCTGCATTTACTCCAACAATATTTTGCTTATGTCACAAAATAGTAAATACTTCTATGTCATACATACTCAGGTAACTGTTTTTCTGAGTTTTTAAAACAGAACATTCTTGCAGCCGGACAACTAAACATCTGATGAAAGTTGATTTGATATGTGGTGTAGTCAACATTTGGAAACTTCGAGATTTTTGTGTTTCAGAGTAATCATTTCTTGTTTTATTGTTTGATCATATGTCATGTATTTCAACTCAGGACTTAGTCATAAGGTGGGCAGATACCATGTGAATAAGATAGGTAAACTGCAACATGGTTAAAAGCAGACAAGTCTATAAGCCAAGAGGAGTTGTAAATATTTTTTCTCTCTAAGATCTAATCCTCCTAATGCCTTAAGGGCAGTTCAGTTGGTAAAAAGGTAAAGTATTTCTGGCAAATCTACTTATCTGATTTAAAGCCTTTTGCAGTCTGTCAAAAGTATTTCCTGATAGGCTGCGTAGTATAACTGTACCACTGAGTAATTATGGAAGTACTGTATGTATTAAGGTTCTCCTTGCTTCAGGTGTCAGATAATGTTAGTTCCTGCACAAAGCTCACAATTTTTCATCAACTTACTTAACAGCACTTTCCACATGGTCTTGAAATTTTTGATTCACAGTAACTCCCAAGTGCTTCCATTTAAGTACAATTTCCAGGTGTCCTGTGATGAAGGCAATAAACTACAACTGGTCTTTTGTGCTATCAATAAACCATTTTATCAAAAATGCATATATATATATATATATATATATATATATATATATATATATATATATATATATATATATATATATATATATATATATATATATATATATATATATATATATATATATATACATATATATATATACATATATACAGGAAAAAACAGCGATCCAAGAAACTAACTACAAATGCACAACTCTTGGAGGCACTGCTCGGATCCAAAGGATAAAAAGTAACACACCACGACAACTGTGTTTAGCGCTTTCATCCCACTTTAATTACCAGGAACTTCATCAGTTGTTAAATGCTCCCTGGATAGCCAAAGAACATGGACTAGGCTTATCACCATAAAAAGTAAGGTTTAGATCACCACAAAGTGATGCATCTTCAATACATTCACACATCCTATGAGTAAGCAGTGAGAGTAGCAGTGGTTCCAGTAATGACCTGCAGTACACCACAGCTCACAGGATAAGGATCTAAATAATGTACCATGTGCCTCTGTCTGTTATATCAGAATGCACTGAATCCAGGAGAGTTATAATGCAACCTTTCTTATTACATCTCATGAATAACACTATGGTCCAATCTCTGCTGAATGATATGCACAGACGGGTTCATGTCAAATCTTCATCGACAGTTCAAAACTTCGACAGTACATTATATCTTAAGTACAGTGCTAACATGAGTCCTGCAAGGGAAGTAGTATGGGTACAGCGTCATATCCTTTACTTCCCCTTGCAGGACCCAAAGCACACTCGTACGTACGATAAAATGTACTGTCGATGTTTTGAACTGTCAATGGTTTCTTTTCGATGTAGCAACTGTCGTTATTTTGCATGTTGTTGGTTTGACATGAACCCGCACAGACATACTGTACTGATGCATACAAACAACTTTCACAGTATGCCTTGTTTTCCTACACCCAACACCCTGATTTATGAACATGGAGTAGGGGGAGCCAGTGTAAAAATGGCAGTCCCTGTCCTTGGATGCCACATAAATGTGGAGCTGCAGATCGCAGCAGTGACAGGCAGCTCAGCAAGTTATCTCATTATGTAGCTCTGTAGTAAGATTACAATATACCCTACTGAAATGACTGCCACTGCTGTGCTGTGGTCTGCCATCTTGTCTGGGATTGAGTTATAAAAAAACGTTCGCTCTGTATACATGACAGACTGGGAGTTATTAGCATATTATAATGCTGGGGATCCGGTGTTGTAGAGCACTTACTGGTAGAAGCTTGGCAGAGCCAATGCAAGGCATGTACAAAAATTAAAAACACTCTTCCCCTTACCTTTTTAATCCTTTTAGATGGAGTCTGATTCAGCTTTAGGTATAAAAGCAGGTTTGCCTGCATCACAACAGACATTGTAACTGGTAGGGATTTTCTACCATGCAGTAGAGGTTTTCTTTACTTGCCAATTAAGTTAGGTATGGAACCAGGTTTCTGTGACTGCATATACATCTACATCTTCTAGTGATAGAAATGCTGCCGGGGTGTGCAGTTTTTGGTTTAAACTCCTAGCGTTTGGCAGCATGACCCTTACTTTGTTATGATTGGCAAATTTCACATCAGTAAGTTTGTTTTCAAGACTTTACCTAAAAAAGGCAATTTAGGGGAGGCAAGAGCCTTTGCAAGCAGCCAAAATCCTAGAGGTGCCAGGTCCAAACAGTCTCTGGCAATGCAGTCAGGTTTGCTGTAAAAGAGATGAGATGCACGAAACTCCTCCGTCCCTCGAGAACACCAAAATAAAACTCCAAGTCGCCAAAATGTAAAACGAACAAAATTTATTAGGTTTAAGCTTCTCCCAAGCTTTTCGTCAGTTACAATACACCAACTTCCTCAGAAAACTCCTAAGATAAATAAAAGCGGAAACGTCACTCGATCACTACCCTTTAAATACCTGCACATCTTATCTATAGAAGAATATACAAAATATCATTGAATACATATAAAAACTCCTCAAAAACATTATATTAATCAGAAAAAGAACCCGATTGATTAAAAACATATACAAATAGTAGATGTTACTTATTTGGTGAGCCAGCATGTTGTTAAATTTAATGAATGTAAATGATGGAACATGAGCTATAACAGAGTCATAATGGTACTTGTTGCTAAGAGATCTGGGTGCGTGTGTGATCTGACGAATCCTGGCATCAGGCAGGCAGCTGACAGAGACTTTCTCCTTGTCCGCCCTGCTGGAGTCTCCAATGATGTGAAAATTTGTTTTTTGATTGTTACACCTTATGGGCTTGGTAGGTGAGACACTGGTATTGCTGTGTGTCATGGGTGCTGTGGGAACTGCATTAGTTGTAGCAGTCTTGTGTTTTGAAGGTCTCTGGTGTCTCAGTAGGTTTTATGAGAGAACCTTGGCATATGTTGATTTTTGTGTTGGATGTGTAGTATGTGTATGTGTAGTGGCACTATGTGCATGTGTAGTGGTGGGTGGGTTGACAACCTGTTCAGTGTTACTGTTTTGAGTGCGATATACCGTGGATGCAAGATTCTTGATGTAGATACATTAATCATACTCTGTACTAGAATTAATTATTTGTAGAGGGTTGCAAACTAAATCTGAAATGCTACTGATAAGGTTTGTGCATTGCTGTATAATTACATGGCATTACAGTGTCATTGCAGATATTTTGCTTGGGGTTGTCCTTCCAGTACCGTATACTTACTTACTGATGTGTAGAAAAGGAACAGTGTGGTCCAATTCAGAGTGCCTGGTAGATGATTGAGTGCAGCCCAGGACATGCGGAGGAGAGGGATTCTTGCTAATTTGTTAAATATTTTCAGGAGTGTAAAATACCTTAAGAGAACACGGTCACCTATTTTAAGGTTCTTGTATTTGGCTATAGGTGGCATCCAAAGGTCTCTGGAGATGAGAGAAGGATTAACATGACCATCTTTAAGGTTCCTGGATGATGGACTTTGGATGACTGGAGATCTTATTTAAACATTTTTTTTTTCAATCGTTCACACATGTAGGAAGGAAACATTGCGACCCGTTTCAGTATTCCTGGTAGCCAAATTTGGCCTAGTGGAGAATAAGACCGTGATATATGCTGAGCTACAATGGCAATATTTTCTCGGATATAGACTGCAACTGCTTATTTGGGAATGCTCCTTAGTAAGCCAATTACTGGTACATGTGCAAAGAACTGCACAAGAATAGTCAAATTATTTGTAGTGCATAGACTGTGCTATGACACCCTGAAATCAAGAAAAAAAAAATCAAGCATATGATGTGGTTCTCTGATGTCAAAGAGGTGCATAAGCTTCATTATGCACCTTTCAGACCTGTTAACAGTCTGCATTAATAATTCAAATGCTGGTATCAAGAATAATAATTTATGCACAATTAGTTTTCTTTTTTACATTATGCTCTAGGTTTGTGCACATCATCCACCTTTGCACAGCACTGGGAAATGGTAACAGCTTTACAAGCTGTAAACACTTCATTTAGATATCACAAAAGAATACACTAAAGTGTTTAACAACTTGTAAAGTTGTTAGTTTGTCAGGGGTACACTTAGCTTCTGGATGTTGTCTGTGTGGCAACTCTAAGCATTTTCCAGCTTTCAAATCCATAAAGCAATTCTCTCTCCTGCACTTTTTCTTCTCTTTAACAAATAATATATCAGATCGACTGACTCTCCATGTATTACGATTTATTTATTTATTGCATTTAATTAACCAGGTGGTGTCCGACTGGGCTAGGAGCCCATTTTCAGCAGAGACCCGGGGAGAAAAGTTCCACAAGTTATAATATAATCATACAGTATAAAATAACTGATACACTACAGAAAATACAGAACAGAGCTAGGAACCTCTAGCACTGAACATGTAACTAAGTAGGCTAAAAGTAGTGTACAATACAGGCAATACAACTTAATTGCACTCACAGAAGTATAGTTATAGTTAAGTTAAAGTAAGTTTTTCTGATAATAGATATTTGTTTTTTATGCTGTTAACATAGATGGTAAGATTCATCTCTTGAGCTTCACTTCAGGCCGCTGTCAAGGTGAATTTTTGGCATCCATGTCTGACACATATGATGACCACGTCTCTCGCACATGACATCCAGTCATACTTCTCTGTCTTAGAGTCTCTGCTATACTGTATCACAAAGTTATATATTATCAACTTTTTGCTAAAACAATCTCTTGGAGTTGGGACTGCGCCTACTGTGAGATGCAGCTTCAAATTATAGAATTTTCGATACAAAAACATCTGACTTTGCATTTTGTTTTCCTGCTAAGGTTAGCCCCCTTACATTTATCCTGAAGTTGTAGCATCTTAGTATTTGTTCATGAGGGACCGAACCCATAACATTTCACTACCTAAATTAGCATATAGGTTATTATTTCTCACACTAAATGTAAGTTTTCACATACTAAAAGGGCATGTTCTTAAATATCTACTCAATTCAGACTACCTTACTGTCAGCATTATCAAATGCTGACTGAGGTTTCTTTTTGGGGATAAACTCTTGGCTAGGCTTGGAAGGGCCCCAGGGCCATTAGCCTAGTAACCTCCTATGATCCTATGAAATTAAATACTTAAACTATAATGTTAATTGAGTGAGTGTTCTTCCAAAGATGCAAGCTGTTTTTAATTACTCACACTCTTTTAACAGTGCATGTACATTAGTGCCAGAAACCTGATATTATATCATTTCATAGGTGTGTCTATTTGGAAAGACAGAGGAGAAAACTGATAAGACGTTGAAAAACAGACTATAGTAGTTTTTACAAAATACATTTTATCTTCATCATCTCAACATAATTGGACGTCAGCTCAATATAAACCATGTATGCACAGGAGGGGATAACATTCCTTAAACATATACTAGAATTTTATACCATACATCTCTTGAGAACTTCTAAAATCCAATCACCTGGTTCTGGACTCATTTTAACTCCTACAAAACATCACCAAGTTGTTTTAATCTGTCAAGTGGAGTAAATCATCATCATAAGTGAGCTGAAGTTTGTTAATTTCTGGCAGTTAACTGTTGTTTTTATTTCATTTCACCACAGAGATCTTTTAACACTTTTTTCATTTGGCATTTATTATCAGCAATACGCGCAAAATTGATGAAGTGATTAATTTAAAGTATGTATGAATTTCATGTGGTGTGTATGAGAGGCTTTGCAATCTGTGCTACTTCAGAAAGTATCACTTATTGTTATTTTATATAATTGCAACTGTTGCAGCATAAGAAGTCATGCAAACTCCCTATTCTCAATGTACCAGAAAAGAAAGGGTATACCAAAAATGGCTCTTACATATATTCATGAAGCACTACTCTCATTGAAATACTTGCACTGGTAATAAAAACTGAGAAGGCTTTAGTCAGGACTACAAAATGTAAATAACCAGTACAGGAAACTGCAGTTATTAATCTCATCATAAGTAACATACCTCTCAACTGTACCAATTTCCTCAGTATTTACCGGTTTTGAGGACAAAATAATGGAGTGCCATGAATTTCCGAGTGGCCCCTTCAATTCCAGATTTTTTTTTTAATTTAAAATGTTAAGTTACGGCTGACATCATCATGCAGGGGCATGTGTGATGACATCAGCTGGAAGATTTGGGCAGGACTGGGAGATGGAGGAAGATGAATTCTGTTTCTGCTCCAACATTGAACCCAGCTCCTTACAAACATTACAGCAGTCAACTCAACTTGCATCAAGTGCCACTTAGATTCTTGGGCCCTCCTCCATCCAATCAGAAATATTCTGTTGTTTTGCTGGAAGAAGATGGCAGTGATGCGATGGAGACAGTGCTGCTGGCCTGGCTGGTATGTCTTGTTTTTGGTTCTGTGAAAATGTCTCTCATTTTTTGTTCCTGGAACGTGGAATAAAGTGGCTGATATTACAGTCAGGAACTTTGGATATAACTGTATTGAATTTTGCCAGAAAAAGGGGAGTGAGGAACAGTCCAGCAGGTCTTGGGCACACAGTTTGCTTTAACTTATGAGTTTGCAGTAGTAATCTTTTTTGAGAATGAATAAATCAAACTTAAAAAGCATGACGCATCTTAATGCAAGCATTAAATAAATGATAAATACCTTGAGTTAACCCTGTTTCTCAAGTTGCTATCCGGTGAAAAGAAAAACATTCCTTATGGCACTTATTGTTTTTATAAGAATCATTTTGTCCTTTACTTTTGTAAACACCAGAAACTGAACATGTAATGAAACAGAAGAATCATCCTCAAGCCTGACCGATGATGTAATTATAATATCAATGCCTGTATCAAAATTTTAGACCCTTTTATTTTTCAACTCCATCTCCATAGGGAGAGTCGATACTGAGGAGACAACAGCAGCTGTAGATCACGTGATCAGGAGGCTAGGTCTAAGTGGACCCAAATTTACAATCCTAATGCCTACTGTCGTACAATCTGTATATGTACAGGCAAATGTGGTAATGGATTTTTAAAGTCAGTCCTGTGTAAAACTTCCATATTATTTAATACTGAAAAGGTCTCTCACACTTTCATTGTAATAAATATCCACAAATTATATCAGCGCATCAGAAAAATATTTACTAACCATGCTTTGAAATTTATAGTTCAGCTTGTTATAAATGTTTCACATTTTTGCACATTTGTTCCACATGAGTCCCCCTGGGGCTCCTACTAGGTTCATAGGCTGGTACTAGGCTATTGGCCCTAGGGCCTGTACAAGCCTAGCCATAACAATTCCCTGGCTATTTCTTCCCACAATATTTAATTCTCTGGACCCCTGTCTAGCAGGGCAAGTGACGCTGAACGTCTCTCATTGGTTTTACTGCTTGATTGGCCTAGGAGGCTGGCGCCCTGTCCCCCCTGAAAACTACAGAGACACATTTTCATATCCGGCTGGATGGCGGGAATTCTTCTCTGTCATGTTTCAGTCAGATGCACGCAACTCACTATTTGGTATAGCAGGGCAAATAAGCAATAGACTTCTTTGTACTTTCAAGTATTGTCTCACTCATTTTCAGTTATAATTTAATGTTTTATGCAGTATACTCACTTAGATTATTAATATTTCAAGCTATTCATATCTACTTGCATATTTAAGTGCTTGTGTGCTCAGTTTACCTCGTGACAGTAGGCTTTCGATTCTGAAATTGTTCTACAAATTGGGTTTGTATTGGTACACCTTTAATATTAATCATGAAATTTACCTTTATTAGCAAAGGTATTAGAACTTTACCATTTGCTGTCATAACTATGACTAGGAAGAGATTCAATGAGAGCAGATCTGCTTTGTCAGGGGATGGGATTTTACTTTCAAATACAAGTCGGCAGGCTAGGTACTATGGGATAGTTTTTAGACTTACAAGTACATCAGCATGGGTGCATGCAGCAATTTTTTTTATTTTATTTTAGAAACCAAAGTGTGTGTGTGTGTGTGTGTGTGTGTGTGTGTGTGTGTGTGTGTGTGTGTGTGTGTGTGTGTGTGTGACTGTGTGACTGTATGTGTGAGAGAGACATAGTCGAGAGTGTATGTAGTATTTCAACAAAAGAAGGTCATGTGAGCTTTCAGTTTTGTTGTGGTCCAGCACTAAGGAGTTTAGTGAAATATACAGTTAACAGTTGCACTAAGGTACATAAAATTTATGGTTATGAGATTTGCAACTTAAAGTACTCTAGCAGTAGTTAGATTAAATCTTTAAGTTTAGCACTGTCAGTAATGACCTCCACATGTTAAATGAGAGTGTAAGCTGATAATACAGATGTAGCAGGGATCTTCTGTTTTTCTGAGTATTTTTACCATACAGACTTTTCGTATATCCAGTTAGATCAGTTTCCTAAACTCATGTCATATTCAAGAGTATGTATATATTTGGGTCTACCTGATAACACCGACACGCCAAAACACAGACAACGAAATAACCGACAGGACAAAACCGAAAGTTCAAAAAACACGAAACTTCACATGCCCAACAAACCACAATCCCGACAATCAACAAAAAAAATACCTTTCCCGAAAAACACACACACAACACAAGCACGCCAAAAACCTTACAAACCTACACTAAACTTTACATACACAACTATCTATGCACTAACCTTCACCCAAACACTAACCCTAAGATCCGTCACTATCGCACACTTATCTTGCCCACACCCTAACCCACTTAATCTGCCCCTAACCCTTAAGTCTGTCACTATCGCACACTTACCTTACCCGCCCCCTAACCCTAACTCACTTAATCCACCCCTAACCATCAAGTCCGTCACTATCGCACACTTACCTTACCCACACCCTAACCCACTTAACCTGTCCCTAAACCTAAAGTTCGTCACTATCGCACACTTACCTGACCCGCACCCTACCCTAACGTCTGTCACTATCACACACTTACCTTACCCACACACTGACCCTAACGTCCGTACCTATCACACACTTATCTTAACATGTCTGTGTTCTCAGTGTCAGGATTCTCAACTTTTGATCATCTCCGTTGTCAATCTTCTGGTATCTGTGTTCTCGTTGTCGGCATTGTGGACTTTCAGCATTTTCAGGTAGACCCATATATTTGATATTGTTAAATTCAAGTGCTACATATCAGCATATATACTAGGCAGCTTCCTTAAGCATTCGAGCATGTGGAGATGTATTTTTTGTATCAAATTAGATTAAGTAACTGTAACTGAACACTGTAGGAAGTGGAACTGCTATCCGACTCTGATCTGAGGTCCTTTGGTGTCATTTCCCAATAAACGTACATGTGGTTTGAAGTTATGAATTTGTTTGGTATGCGTATGTACATAAGGACTTTCCTGTCCATTTGGTCTGATGTTCATACCTCTCAATATCTCAGAACAAGAAATCTGGACAAAGCCAAAAATAATGGTGGGACAAAGGTCCAAAAATAGGGACAGTTTTAGATATTGCTGTTGTAAACTTAACTCAGACAGTTGCTAGAATAACAGGTTTTGCATTATTATGTATTTTTCTGAGAGATATGAAGTCTGAAATGCAAATGCCAGCCATTATTTATTATTAAGTTCTTAAATCTTCATGTTGATATCCCACAATTCCAATGGAGTGGGAGGGCTTATATTATGTATGCAAATTTTACGTTAATAAGTACCCCACTTTTGGCTAGTTGTACCTGCCTTTCATGGGCTTTTGTCCAGATTTTTGCTTCCAGGTTGAAAGGTATGCAAGTGAGTCAACAGTAAAGTAACCACTCCCACAGAACTATTAGCATGTGCTGCCACAGTGTCACTGCTCATTCCCCTTGGGCAATGGTGCAATGACTAACATGCAATGTGAAGTATCAGAGAGTTGGTTTGTACCTGGTACTTCTTCCTGATCAAGTAGTATCCTATGGCATGCCAGAGACTTTCTCCAATAGAGAGATAGAGAAATGGAAGGCCACCATGTAGCAATGCTTGCATCAGTGATCTTATTCAAACCATGATCTGATGAATGCAAGACCCCCGTCTAGTCTCTGCCTGAAGTTTGTATCATATTAGCTGCTATTCCAATACTCATTCCAAGGAAGGAAGTACAGTAACAGACCTTCAGTCCTTGAAGTTCTAGCTCATGTATTACTAATTTTATGGCAAAATAGTCTAACATAAGAATATAATAAGGTGTTTTTCCCAACTGCAAAACACCCATAACAACATGAAATCACCTCAGAACAGTGTAATGTTCATTTACATATTCTTTACTATACAAGTGTGCAAACACTTGTAGGAAAGCAAATCGGAATAGCCAGCGAACGTAAAACTTCACAATAGGATACTTAATAAATTAAGAAAATAAACATCAATATACATTTCACTCCCTGCCAAGATAGAAGGTCACGTTTGCCTTACAAGAGTATCAGTGGTTGTCATAGGTTCATAGGTAGGTACTAGACTATTGGCCCTAGGACCTATATAAGCCTAGTCAAACGGTACCCTGGCTTTTGACACCCAAGAAAATTATTTTCCTGTATCCCTGTCAAGCAGAGCCACAAAAGTGATCCCCGGGGTGAATTTTCTACCTCCCATCCAATCATCAAGATTTTTCTTGAAGAGTGCTAATGAGGAGTGTTGTTTGATATAGATAGGTAGTTTGTTCCAGAGTATGGGAAGTCTCTGGGACAGGAATCTATCCCTCCAGCATTTTCTGTTTATTGTGGTGACAAGGTTTAGGTCCCTAGATCATGTAGCTCAGAGGGATTGGGAGTTCTTTAAGTGGAGCATGTCCAACAGCTCTGGGTTTGACATAGCTCTGTACATTAGGCAGAGATCGCCTCTGAGTAGGCGATATGCGACAGGGTAAAGCTGGAGTTTTTTGACACGGTCTGTGTAAGGCATCTGTTTGAGTCTGGTAATCCTCTTTGTGAGGTATTTCTGTGGCCTTTCTAGTTGTTGTAGATGTCTTGTGAGGTACATACCAAAAGGGACATTGTACTCTATAATGGGTCTAATGAGTGATGAGTAGAGGGGAGCAATTATCTCTTTTTTCCTGGATGAGAAACCTTTTGTGATGAAGTGTGCCATGTAGAAGGATTTCCTGACTACTGTGGTGATGTGATTATCAAAGTAGAGACTACTGTCCACCTGTGTCCTAAGGTCTCTTATCACACTTTCGGTGTTAAGTAGACTACCGCCTATGTGGTAGTTCATGGGTACAGAGTTTTTACCAAAAGGGATGACAATGCACTTTTTGGCATTGAGTTTGAGGCCATGGCTTTGACACCAGGCATCTGTCTCAGTGAGGCCCTTTTGTAGGATGTCCACATCGTTAGGAGTTTTGATTATTGCTCCTAGTTTACAGTCATCTGCGAACTTTGTTAGCCAAAGACCTTCTGTGTTAGCCTGTACTTCAGAGAAGTAGATACCAAACAGGAGAGGACCCAGGACTGAACCCTGTGGTACTCCACTTGTCATTGGTCTGAAGTTGGATTTAGAGTCTGCTACTTTCACAGTGTGGGTTCTGTCAGTGAGCCAGTTGGCAAACCATCTTGTGACATAGGGATTTATACCTAGTTTAGTGAGTTTATCTATAATTCCAGAGTGGGGGATGGTGTCAAAAGCCTTGGCAAGATCTAGATAGGCTGTATGAACCACCTTACCCTCATCTACGGCTTTGGTGACCACTTACATGATCTGCCTTTTACAAACCCGAACTGGGTAGGGTCTAGAGTTTGGAGATTACCAATGTCACTGTTTATAAGTTTCATGATGATATGTTCCATGGCCTTGCAGACCAGGCTCATCAGGCTAATGGGGCGGTAGTTCCCGGGGTCTGTGATGGCTCCCCCTTTGTGGAGTGGGATAACAGTTGCTGTGCGCCATTCAGTGGGCACAAAGCCTGAGGTGAGGCTATGATTGAACATGGTACTTAGGTGGGGTGCCAGTTTGTTCTGTAGTTCATGTAGAACGCAGCCTGAGATGTTGTCAGGTCCCATGGATGCTGTGTTCTTGGCTTTGGAGAGTGTGTTTTTTTACCTGTGCAGCCGTGATTACAGGAACTTTGCATTCTTCTGGTATACAGATGGGCCCTTTAGGGGGGTGAGAGAGGGGTAAAGTTAGCACTGAACCTATCTGCCAGAATGTTGGCCATATCAGTTGGTTCTGTATATTTAGTGCCATTGTGCTGTAACTCAGAGCAGACCTGAGTGTTGCCATTGTGATTTTTGACACAGCTATAGAATGCTTTGTGGTTGTCTTTAGAGTCAGTGGTGATTTTGCTTTCGTAACTAGCTTTGGAGGATTTTATGAGGGATCTCAGCTTCTTACGGAGGCTGACCAGGGATTTCCTCCAATCATGGGATTTTACTCTTTTTTTGCAACACTTTCTTTCTTCTGTTGTAGAGTTTGTTTATGGCAGGGGACCACCATTTTTTGGAGGATAGCATCTTGGTTCTGTTAGGGATTGCACAATCCATGCACTTGTGTAAGTGCGTGCATTTGTATAGGATTCAGCAGTCATACCTCTATTGTCAATCAGCATGGGTGTCGTGAAGTTTGCCACTTCTGTCTTAAGAAGCATGAAGCTGGCTTTGGAGAAATTTTTACAGTGGTTTTCCTAATGGGGGTGGGGGTGGGATGTGGGTGCCTAGGGTGATTAGCTTGTGGTCAGATCTGACCAACAAGGAATTGACCTCTGGTGTGGAACACCGGTTGCCCATGTTGGTAATGACCAGGTCTAGGATACTGCTGCCCCTGATAAGATGATCCAAAGTGTTGGAATTTATGAATGTCAGAAAACGTTGAGGACAAGAGTTGGTACAGGAGTAGTTTTCCCAGTTAATGGTGGGGTAGTTGAAATTGCCCATTATTAGCGTGTTAGGTTGTACCCTAATATTTTCCAGTGTATCAAGAAATGAGGAGTGGGAATCCTGGGGCATGGTGGGGGATCTGTAGCAAGCTACAATTTGGATTGCGGTCTTGCCCAGAGTTAGTTGCACTTGTATAATCTCTGATGCATTATGCTGAGCAACTAGCCTGGAGATGTGAATATCTTTAATGAATATGGACACGCCTCCGGCTTTAGTGTTTCAGTCCAGGTTAGGTGGCAGAAAGGTGTGGTATGAATTATAGCCCGGTAATGCAGGGGTGCTCTATGGAGCCTTTAACCAGGTCTCTGACACTGCACAGATGTCGATGTTCTCCATTTTAAGGAGTGCCTCGAGTGAGTGCATTTTGAGGTTTAGACTTCTAGCATTACCCTCAGATTTTGCTTGCTTGTACCTGTTATGGTGGTGAATTTGTCATTTGAACCTTGCCTAAGAAAGGCACTATAGGGGTGGCAAGAGCCTTAGCCAGTATCTGGAATCCAAAGGGCGACAGGTGCAGGCCATCTCTGGCAAAGCATTGTGGTTTGTCGATCATGTCATCCCAGGCAGACAGATACTGGATCCCCTTAGAATGACACCAGAAGCTTAGCCAATTGTTGAAGTCAATCATTTTGTCCTTGTACTGTGGTATCATTCTGGGTGATGGCAGGATGCTACTTAGGGCTAAGGTCATACCTGCCTGGGCTACAATATCAGACAGCTTCTCCACATCACTTTTCATGTAGTCCAGGGAGGTACGTCTCAGGTCATTCACACCAACATGGACAATGACAGAGTCATATTTGTACTTGTTGTGGAGTGACCAGAGTGTGTTATGTGGTGGATCCTGGCACCTGACAGGCAGCTGACAGTAACTTTATTCTTGTTGAGCCTAGTGAGTGGAACATCAGTGTGCCTGACTATAGAATCACCTATGACTTTAGTGTTGGGTACGTTGTTATTCCTTATGGGCTGTGGTTGAGTGGCACACTGAGTTTGTAGGCTATGTGTCATTTGGGTTGTGTTGGGAGGTGGAGGTTGCTTGAGTTTCTGCTTTGGAGATCCCTGTTGCTTTGGTAGATTTTTACTGAGAGCCTCCGTGAATGTAGGTGTGTGTTTTGTGTTTCTATGTGTGTGTTTTGGTGGTGCAGGTTTTGAGGGACTATGTGATGAGTGTGGTGTGGTGCAAGTGTTTACCTTCTCCTCTTGATGGTCCAGTCTTGGGTGAAGGAGAGCTTTGCTTCCAGTTTGGCTATATAAGTGCATCTCTCACACATTGTAGTGTTGGGTAGTAGGAGGAGAGGATTGTCTGTGTACATGTGGCAATTGCTGCATTTCCCCAAGATGCCCAGATTCATCAGGAAGACAGGAGAAAACACCGGGAGCTGACCCCTTAGACATGCCTGGATAGGTGCTTATTTATTAAGTACTAAAAACTGTTTTCCTCTAGACAAGTGACGCAAGCTGAGTGCTATAGTAATTTGTAGCTTATTTAGTGCTTACAATGAGTTCTGAACAAGTGCTAAGCTCAAAGAAACAGATTTGAGTGCTGAAACTTGAAGACTGGCTAGTTCTAAGAAACAAAATTAAGCTGGAAGGCTTCCTTCCAACACAGAAAGGCTTGGGGGCTCAGAAGCTTATAAGCAGTCCTGGATGCAGCAAATCTGTATCTGGACTGGACGACTTGCAGGAAACAAGCTTAGAATTTTTTTTTTTTTTATGTAAAGTGGAAAAGGGAAAGGAGGAGCAGAAACTAAGTGGGTTGGCCTTCTCAAATGTTCTTCCTGGATTAGGTAGAATGAGGTAATGACACTAGACTAGGAGGAGTGTCCCAAATCAAATTTACAGTAGGGGCAGGCAACTGCAAAGCCACCAAGTATAAAAACAAGATACCATTAGGGACAGAGGGTGGGAAACAAAAATCAGAACAAACAAACCCAACCAGATGCTTAACTTCTTCTTCTTCTTTTGGCTTTTCCTGGTTAGGGGTCGCCACAGCGATCATTTGTCTGCTCATGATTGGCAGTGGAGTTTTACGGTGTCCAGTTGCCAGCCTGGTGCCCAACCTTCCACAGAAGGCACACACATGCACACACTCACACCTAGGGCCAATTTAGAGTGTCCAATCCACCTACTGCATGTCTTTAGGATGTGGGAGGAAACCAGAGCACCCGGAGGAAACCCACATGACCACAGGGAGGACATGCAGACTCCACACAGAAGGCACCCCAGCCAAGAATCGTACCAGAGAACCTCTTGCTGTGAGGTGACAATGCTAACCGCTGCACCACCGTGGCCGCCCCCAACCAGATGCTTAACAATTGTAGAAAATTTCTAGTTAATATCTCACACACAGTGAAACTAGCTAGAAAAGTATATGCAGACAATAAAAGTGCTATAAATAACTCGTAAAAATAAGCAAAAAAACAGGATACTTAATGTTATATATCACAGATTAGGTGGCTCAGTGCCCTTCCTCCGATGAGCTCAGTGTGAAATGTCCATATAAATCTAACATTTGAGGCACCCTCTGCACCCACATCAGGTAGCATTTTCCTCTGCAACTGAGGAACTCTTGCACTCTGAGAGGGTAGAAAGTGGTGCTGCAGCAGAACCCATTGTTGTAATAATTACTTCAGCAGATGGCAGCTCTGGGAATGTAACAGGTGTTTACTGTATTTACCAGCACCTCAACCTGGACACATGACTTCCTCATTTCATCAGCACAGTGTTCCCAAATGAGGTGTGCAGCAACCCCAGTGGTGTATGATGGAGCTTGGTAGTTCTTCCTTATTCTTCCTAGAAGATCACTTGTATCCACCACAAGTGTGTCCAGACAGAACAGCCAAACTATCACAGTTTCCCCTAAAATATGCTTTGCCTGCTGACCTTTCTCACAACTCTTGGGATTGGTTACAAGAAGATCCAAAGAATACAGGGTATAGCAAAGAAACAATACAACAATTAGATGTTTGGTCTTGACATGCATGTCATCATCTGCTTACTCATATACTACCAAACCTAGCTCTTCCAGTGCCCAGTATACTAATTTACATCAGGCCAGGAACATACAAGTCAGAGTTTTATCCTAAAATATCATTGACTTGGGCTTTCTTTCTAATCTTATTCACACTGGCCTTAGGTTATTCCTCTGTGAAATTCAAATAGAAGTTATTCTTAGGTTCCATACAGATCAATACATAAAGCTCTTAAGTAAACAAAGTCTATAAGGCATAGATTTATAAATGCTGATGTCAATACTTTACTATCGCTACTCTCTTCTAATTATGATTTTTGTTTCTAAGAAATGCAACTTTTTTTTTTTTTTTTTTATCTGAGAACTGTTTGAAATTCACTTGTTAATATTACTGTGATCTGAGCTTTTCTCCCCAGGCCTTCACTGAAAATGGGCTCTACCCAGTTGGACGTTCCTAGTCAAGAAAGACAAATAAATAAAAATTCCTGTGTGGTAAGTTTCTTCTTAAGCACCAGTTAGGCCACAGATACGGATCCACTTCCCCCCTTGAGGTACATATTTTATGTAGAATAAGCTCATTCTCCTGTTGGAGCACATGACTTCAGCACAATTAAAGCCTGGCCTTAAAGCCTGCATTACAAGCCTATCTGTGAATGATTACAACCCTTTTTCCCCTTTGAAGGATCATCAAAATTTTAAGGTAGTAACCACACAGCACATTAAGCTACATGACAGATATAACGATTGCAATTACGACCTCAGAGCTTCCATGTAGAACATCTGAATTTGATCCCACAGTTGTGGCAGTTTGAAAGCATAGCACTGTAGTGAAGGCAAAAATACTGTTTCTGGTGAGTTTTATACTAATTTTACTTCTGACCTAATGACAGCTTAATAGAGAAATATACTAGGCAATTATTGTATTCTTCATTCTGAGCTGAAGTCCAAAACATTTTCAGTATAAAACTTGTATAATGCAAAATGCCAGAGTGTGGCAGTGAACATCTCTAAATATACAAATGTAATGTCTATCCGTCCCACATTGAGATAATATTATGAAACTTTCAGGGAATACTAACAGTATGACTGGCTACATAGAAACGTAATACAGGCATTATACACCCTTAGGAGTTTCAGTGTTGCACCATGAGTAATGTGTTGGAGTAAAATTCAGCAAACATTTAGCATCCTAAGTATGGCATGCTACAGATGAAAAAAATCCAGTAATATCATAGGATCATCGGAGATTACTAGGCTAATGGCCATGGGGCCCTTATAAGCCTAGCCAAGGAGTTTATCCCCAAAAAGAAATCTCAAATCAGCACCTGTTGCCCCATCAATGAGGGACACAGGTGGAAACCCTGGGACAAATTTGTGGTTTCCCATCCACTCATCAAGGTTGTGCTTGAAGAGGGTCAGCGACATACTTTGTTTGACGTGTATGGGGAGTCTATTCCAGAGATGGGGCAGCATCTGGGAGACAAACCTGTCTCTCCAGCAGGTTTTATTAATGTCACATATTAGGTTTAGGCCTTTTGATCAGATAATGTGTGAGGAGTTAGGCTTGCAGATATGGAGCATCTCTAGTATGCAAGGGTCTGAGATTGCCTTGTAGGTGAGACACAGATCACCTCTGAGCAATATGTATGATACCAAGTAGAGTGATAGTGATTTGAGCCTGTCCTCTTAGAACAGGTGCTGGAGGCCATGGATTCTCTTTGTGAGGTATTTCTGTGGCCTTTCCAGTTGGTGCAGGTGTTTAGAGAGGTACATACCAAACAGGGCATTTACTCAATTATAGGCCTAATGAGGGATGAGTACAGAGGTAATAACCTCCTTTTTTTCTGGATGCAATCCCTTTAATTATGAGATGAACCAAGTAAAAGGCTTTTCTGACCACTGCCACTACATGATGGTCGAATGTGAGATTGCTGTCAACCTGTGTACCCAGGTCTCTCACTACAGGTTGTGTGCTTAGGGGTTGCCGTTGATGTGGTAATCAGTAGGGGGTCGTGTTTTTACCGAATGGTACGATAATACATTTTTTTGCATTTAACTTAAGTTCATGACTTTGGCACAAGTCATTTGTTGCTGTGAGACCCTCTTGTAGTAGGTTAACATCATTTGGAGAGTCTATGACAGCACCTAACTTACAGTTGTCCACAAACTTGGCCACTGTCAGGTGTTTTGTCTTTGCCTGGATCTCTGAGAAGTAGATGCCAAACAGTAGGGGTTCCAGGACAGATCCCTGGGGAACATCACTAAGTGATAAGTCCACTGTCAGAGGTGGAGGCACCTATTTTGACCTTGTGGGTCCTATCGGTGAGCCAGTTAGCCACCCACCTGATGAGATAAGGATTTACGCCAAGTTGTGTTAGCTTTTTGATGATGCCTGAGTGGGTGATTATGCCAAAGGCTTTGGCCAAGTCAAGGTAAACTGTATACACTGACTTTTCCTCATCCAGTACTTTGGTGATACTCTCAAAAAAGTCAACCAGGTTCAACAGGCAAGATCTGCCCTTGATGAATCCGAACTGGATGGGATCAAGTGCTTGGAGATTGCCTATGTCCTTGTTTATGAGGTCCATAATAATACACTCCATGGTCTTACAGATCAGACTTGTCAAGCTAATGGGAGCAATAGTTTCCAGGTCAGTAGTGGCACCACCTTTGTGCAATGGGATAACGATGGCAGTTCTCCACTCTGCTGGAATGAAGCCTGTACTTAGGCTATGGTTGAATAGGGTGTGCAATGATGAGGCTAGTTATTGTTGGAGATAGTGCAGAATACAGCCTGGGATACTATCAGGTCCCATGGAAGCTGTGTTCTTTGCCTTGTATAGGGCCTTTAACACTAGGTCTATGGAGATGTGAAGTAAGGGACAAGTATTGGGGGATGTCGAATGGCCCTTTGGGGGGGCAGGGGGTTGATGTTTGCACTGAACCTATCTGCTAAGCAGGTTGGCTAGGTCAACAGAATCAGTGTAAGTTGTAATGTTATGAACTAATTCAGAACAATCCTGGGCTTTGCCATGGAGGTTCCTGGTGTAACTGAAAAATGCTTTGTGGTTAGCCTTTGTTAAGGAGGCTGATTTTGATTCATAATTGGCTTTGGAGATTTTCACTAGTGATCTAATTTGCTTTTTGAAGCTAAGGAGGGAGTTTTTCCAGTTTGGAATTTGCACCTTTTTACCCTTGGGAAACAATTTCTTCCTTTTGTTGTAAAGCCTTTTGACAGAAGATGTCCACCAGATAGGTTTGTGTTTCCTTGAGGAGCAGGTTTTAGTTCTGTTGAGTATAGCCGAGGCCATGCAATTGTACAAGTGTTTGTATACTGCACTGGTGTACTGTTCAGCATATTTCTCTGCATCCTCCGAGGGGGGCAGTGGTGTGAAACTACTGATACCCTCCCTTAGAAGGGTGTAGTCAGCATTTGAAAAGTTTTTTTAGCCTGGTTACAGCTGGGGGGGGATTGGATGGGGGAGACACTTTGAATGAGGCAGACCAATGGTCTGATGTCACCAGGGAAGAACTTAGTATTGGGGGTTGTGCAGCAGTTACCCATGCTGGTGAGAACCAAGTCTAGAATGTTATCTCCCCTTGTGGGGGATAAGACGAGCTAGTCTAGTGCACTAGAATTGATTAAGTCAAGGAATTGTTGGGTGAGTGCATTAGAGCAGGAATAGTTCACCCAGTCTATGGTGGGGTAGTTAAAGTCACCAAGGATCAGGGTATTAGGGGGTATCTTGATGGAGTCAAGTAGGTCCAGGTTGGAGGAGTGGGTGTCCTGAGTCATGGATGGGGTCTATAGCTGGCTATAACTTGGATTGGTGTCTTGCCAATTGTCAGTTTTAGTTCTATTGCATCATGCTAGCAAACCAGTCGGGATTTTTAATTTTGATATAATCACAATTCAGTAAGAAAGTATTTTAGACCATTAATCTAGTCAAAATACTGGGTGGCCACGGTGATGGAGTGGTTTGCATTGCTGCCTCACAGCAAGAGGTTCTCCAGTTTGATCCTCAGCTAGGGTGCCTTCTGTGCAGAGTCGGCATGTCCTCCCTGTGGTCTCGTGGGATTCCTCCCACATCCCAAAGACATGCTGTAGGTGGATTGGACACTCTAAATTGACCCTAGGTGTGAGTGCATGCATGTGTGCCTTCTGTGGAAGGTTGAGCGCCGGGCTGGCAACTTGATGCCGTAAAATTCCACTGCCAATCATGAGCGGACAAGGTGATCTGCTGTTGCAACCCCTAACCGGGAAAAGCCGAAAGAATTAGAAGAATCTAGTCAAAATACTGAGAAGTTGTTCACGGCACCCAAAATAAAAACAAAATACATTATAAATGTCAGATTGTGACAGTAATGGCATATAAAGTAAAGCCACCAGTGCTCGACTTTAAAGACTATGTCTCTGCCCTGCTCTGAGATCTCATTACAAACCTCTCAGGTAATAGCAGAATGTTCAGCTACAAAACATACTAAAATAGCCTTAGAATCTGCAGTGCAACATACATCTAAATTTGAACCCACAGCTTTAGCTGTTTAAAAGCATGGCATTGTAGTCGCATCATATTAATAAATGAAAACTGTATTGTTTTCTGTTGAAATGTATAGGGCATTTATTTCTAATCTACGGAGATCTCAGTTCATAAGTATGTCAGACCATTACTATATTCTGTACATGGAACAGAAGTCTAAAATAGAACTCCAAGTGTAATCCATGTACAATGCAAAATTTTAGACTGAAGATATGAACATATCTAAACATACAAATGTAGTACTTTACAAATGCATTTCTCAGTTTCATTTAAAATTTTGTTATGGAACTTTCCATATGTAACACTAGGACGATCACTTACAAAACCATAAAACCATCCAACACTCATAAGGGGTTTCACGACAGTACACTTTATATCAACCTATGCATCAATTGTTCGAACATTTGGCTTGTTAGCTACAACATGTTGCAAAAAAAAAAAAAAAAAAATCAGAAAATAAAAGATCTTTATTTCTGATATAATGGCATCTCAAGAGAAAAGTAATGTAGGCCATTTTAGTACTCTAAGCAAAAGTTCAAACCCTCAAAGAGAGTATAATGCAAAATGTCAGACTGTAGAAGTACAGGCAGATGTGCCCTAGCCTCTGTTGCCCAACTATTACAGACTATATCTCGGTCCCCTTACATGTCATAATAAACCTTCAAGGTAGTAAAAACAAGATAATCAACTACAAAATGTACCCAAGAGTCTTATTCGTGCTCAGGAATTTCAGTGCAACTCAAATGGTAAATTTGAGACCACCTTGTTAGCCTAATGAAAACATGGTATTGTAGTGGTAATGCTATTCTCATAAAATATGTGCAATTTTCTCTTCTGACATAATGGAACTTAGTGCATGTGTATGTACTACATAAGTTTTACCCAGCTTTTATGTAGGGGTCAGATAACCAAGTATAAGGTTAGACTGTCACAAGAAAAGCCTCTAAAATGCTCTATTTTGTAGCTGTATTAAAACAACCAATATGCCAAGTCTAGAAATGCAGTTCACAGTAAAAAATTATATGATTTCTAGTAAGATACTTGGGTATAAAACATACAAAAATGCCTTTCTATCCTGAAGAACTTCAGTGCATCTCCATCTGGAGTTACGCGAGATGGAATGATTTTAAGTACATGGAAGGTAGTCTTCACTCTATGTGCATTAAAAGAAATGTTTCTTTGATTGGTACAATAAAATTATATTTTGCTTCTGGTCTATTGAGGACTTTGTGCACATGTATTCTGTATATTTCTTTCAACTGACCTTGTGTGCAACGGTCAAATTGCCCAGGTGGAAACTGAGTGTAGTGCTAGATCTGAAAAGCTGGATACGTTAACAATACACACATGGCTATATGTCATCTCTCCTAACACAATTTACAATAAAAAATTCAGTGATGTCTTATATGAAACTCACATATAAAACACACATACTGTACTAATGGAATGTGGCAGTTCTGAGAGGGTACACCACCTTTGACCGTGAAGCAATTAAACAAATATAATGACCACATCAGTTTTTGGAACATTTTGTTCCCTCCACAATAAATAGATCAGTCATAATTCAGAAGTGATCCTATAGCAGCTTACTTTTTATATAACCTGTTTCCAAAAGAGATACCTATATTCTGTATATTTTTGATTCCTCATTGAGAGGAAAAATGTAGGCAAAGCAACATATTTCAACTTCCTGGTATTAGACTCGCACTACCTGTGACATCCATATTATTTTTATTCAACGGTTATGTACCAGTGCTGTGCTTTCATGTATAGCATGCCTCCTCAGCCTTACCCCTAAAAAGGGATATACCTTCTGTGTACACCTGTGATGTTTGACTTGACTGTGAAAAAAGTGCAGACTGGCAGTTGGCACACAGGGTTAAAGCTGTGAGTTCCTGTGGTACAGCAATTGATTCCTTCAGCCCACATTTGCATACTGTGCTACCTTCAGCAAGTCATTCAACCAGTGTTTGGATGCAAAAGGGAATTTGGTCTAGACTACTCAATGGTCTGGACTGCAAGTTAGTAACTACTTATGAACTTAAAGAAACAATGCCCACAGTAATTGTTTGACATACTGCTCTTGAACAAGTATATATGCATATTCTCCCCGAAACTAGCCATATCAGTTATTGTGTAGTATGAATCATGTAATTGCCCATTGCTTTTATAAACAGCCTGCTGGCCCAAAAATAAGTTAGATAATTTATGTGCACATCTCTGATAGTTAGTGTTGAAGAAAGTGAAACTTATAGTTGTCTGAGTGATGAATTTCGACTTCTCATTCACAAACAGATTCACTGCCCTTAGACTAACCAGAAGACATAACTGACTTGGCTTTTAAAACATGTCCTCTCTCTCTACATCCCCTAAAGGTAACTACCTTCTGTGTACCTCTCGGATAGTAGTATGTGATGAATGTTAAAGAAAATAGATCACAGTAATGGATTTCAACTTGTAGCTCTCAGACACTATACACTGGCTCCCAACCAACCGCATAAATGATCGTTTTGCTGTGGTCATTTTAACTGTCGCTTGATTTCATCCATGAATTGTTCCCCCAAAATACTAAGATCACCAAAGGGGCTGAAATAACAGCTAAATAAATGTATTTTTAGTTGATGCTATAGAGCACCCACATCATGCCAATTTGAGTACAATTAATTAAAAAAAGTAAACACAAATTTATTGGGTTGTGTACTGTTACCACTGTTCACAGATGTAACAGGTTTCCTGCCAGAAGTGAAAGAACAAATGATCATGGTAATGTATGTCATCTTGTAGCTTTTGGACATTTATGGACACTGTGCCCAGTCCTCAGCCCCACTAAGTTACAGCAATGATCACTGTATTGTGATCAGTCAAACTGTGCATAGCTTTCTTAAATAGACTATCACTACCAAACATGACTGTTGGTGATCTGCCACATAGCACACTACTCTATGTTGACTGTGGTAAAAATAAGCAATTAAAAAGTTGTATTCTGTGGGCAGCATCTTCTGCTACCACTGCCTACAGATATATCTGGCTTTCTGACAGAAAATAAAACAAAACAACACTCATGCCTGCTAGAGAAAACCCTTCCCGAAGATCTTAGCATTCATACCTCCTGGTAGTTTCAGGACGTATGATTAGAGATTGTTAACTTCCCAATTGCAATGCTTTCCAGGCAATCACAGGTCTCAGAGAGCATATTTAAAGACCATGGGTTGGCTATCCATTTCCCTTTACTGTTCTTTGGGGTCCAGGACAGAATGCATACTAATAAATTGCAACATATTCTCACAACCACATTAAAATGTCCTACTAATTGTAATGGAAAATTACCGGGTAATTATCTGGTTGTTACATTTACCGCACTAGCTAAAAACTTATTTTGTACACATGTTTAGTAAGACAATTTTTTTTAATTTTATAATCAGCTTTATATCAATAAAAAAGGCAGGATAATGGAGTATCTAAAGTACTGATGCTATAGTGAGGATGCTGTATTATATTGCCACATGCAGTGAAGGCGTTTAGCAGCCTCAAGATAGCAAACGAGTATTGCTGCCAGCTCAGTTGCAAGTTGTTGCTGTTATTTTAAGTAACCAGCTTAACAGCAAGTTCCCCCATTAGATGCACCCCAGAACATTTACCTCATCTTGAATAAGCTCTGATTCACACTACTTTAAGATACAGCAGTCTCAGCAAGAGTATGCTAAATAGCAGTAGTGAGGTCCTCAGGGAGTGAAAGTGTGCAAATGTTCCCTGCAAAAATGCTTTGTGTGAGTCATTTTTGAAACGCACTTCTGTTTTCTTTTAACTGTAGATTGTTTTTCAGACTTTTAAAACTTACAGTTTCAATACATACTTTTTGATAGGGAGCCTTTCATAGCTACCTTTTGGCATTCACTTCTACAGAGAGTTCTGTTGCATACATTGCGTCTCTTTGTACATGGGACAATCTATCCATGCATCCACAACCCCTTTTTCCTATTTTTACAGATTGAGTTTGGGTGTTGCTTCAACAGTGACAATCATCTAGAGCCAAGGTTTACACCACCAGGTGGCTAGCCCTACTATGGTAGTTCATCCACACCACGGACACACACCTATGGTCAAATTTAGTATCCAGTTCACCTACTCCACCATGTCTTTGAAATGTGGGAGGAAATCCATCCAAACACAGGGAGGACATGCAAACTCTGCACAGAAGAGACCCCAGCTGAGAATTGAACCAGGAAATATCTTGATGTGAGGCAACACCACTATCCGCTGTGCCATTGTCTAACTCAGTAAATCAGCATCACTAACTGATTTTTCATTTACCATCTGCACATCTATGAGCAGTCCTCCAGCCTGTAATCTTAGCCTCACACAGATCACTTACTCCCTTCTAGTTAACAAGTCTTTGTACATATCCCATCAAGCTTGTTTTGAGCCAGTAGATGAGTGTCTTTCACAACAGTAACCTGGCTAACTCTAGCCATTGCTGCTTCTTTTTTTTTTGCCCTGGCTGCCACTTTATGTACATTGACTTTCACTCCATACTGCAGTTGGTTAGAATATCTGGTGGTTGTCTCCATTGATACAGTGGTTTTCAGCTGTCCTTTTAATAATGAAGCCTCCTTTTTACCAATGAAGCCTCATTCAATTAACAGTGTTTCCTGAATCTCTTCATAAAGGATTCCAGAGTTCAAATAAACCTTCAGTGCATTGTTTATGCGAGTCCTTCACTGACATTGTTCATATAATTTCATAGATACTAGGTTAGTTGCCCTTGTGGGCCATTTTAATCCTAGCCAGTTTCCTTTTTGGTGCTCAAATTAATCTACTTCATTTGGTTATTGATTGGCCTTACCCATCCCATGGTTGTTAATTATATTACCCCTAATGAGAGTAACTGGGATCATTCAATAGATAATAGGGGACTCATGCATGGGATAAAGCATTTAGGAGCTTCCTCTGTCCATTAGTAGTACAGGGTCAGTCCTGGGGTAAATTTTCTTTTTCCCATCCATAGATCTAAGTTGCCCTTAAAGATGGACAGGGATACATTTTGTTTTATATGGATGGGGAGTCTGTTACACAATAGCAGTATCCTCTCTGAGATGAACCTGCTCCCCTAAACCCTTCTGCTGATATTGATTCTTGAGATTAACTACATAGTTTGTCAGTCTCACAGTCTGTATTGTACCTTCAGTGAAAATAGAAACACTTCTGCAATCAGTAAAGGTTTAAGTACCAAATCTTCCTAAATAATATTTGCTCTTTGACACTGAAATTTACTGGTTTGTCCAGAGCAATTAGGCTTTAAGTACGCCATAAATCTTTACCCTCGGGGAAGATTAAACAGATATTTAATTCACTGCAGGAAATTCATTTGCTGGAAACTGTTTAGCCCTCTCAGAATTCATCATTTTTAAAGAGGTTTGTCCCCTTGCTAATGTAGTGTTATAGTGACAGAAATTATCACATAAACACCTCCTGTATCAACAGGCAAATCCAAGCTCTATGAGAAAAACTGCTAAATGCAAATAAATGATCTAAGCTTAGCACCCACACACAACATTTATTAGCAAAACACAATGCATGTACAAGCTTTCTTCCATATCAGAAATTATGCTTCATGTATAAAAATACTTCAAAACACCAGTGTTTAAACATCAATCATATAATAAAAGCTAACCTATAATTTCACTTTGACTTAAAGACATTAAAGCTTAATTAAAATCATATTTGCTAATATTAATTAATAGCAGTACATAGCAAATTTCATATAAATGTATTGTAAGTTGGAACAAGATTGTAATGACTTCTATAAAGAGTGTTCAAATAATATTTTACATATATATATATATATATATATATATACACACACACACACACACACACATATATATATATATATATATATATATATATAGTACAGTAGTAGTATAAATAATTTCAGACCATACGAGAAAAAAAAAATTTAGGCAAGTGGCAGCACAGAATACAGTTGTGAAATAAATTACTTCTTAGTCCCACGGTGTTGTTTAAATAAAGGTTTAATACTTGTTGTCACATTAAGACAAAGCTATTCATCAGCTTTATTTTTAGCTGCAAATTTAAATCACCTCCTCTAACAGGACTGCTTTAACCAGCTGTAGTATTCTTAAAACAGTACTCGGTGGCAGTTAGAGATGTTTTGCAAGAGCATTTGTCTTTTGATTTTTAGAATGATACTTTGAAATCCTTTAATGTGTATAGATTTTCTCATATAAAATACATTCCTCTCACTAAACGTTCAATATGTTTAGTGAGGTATATACACATTTTGTAAAGCTAAATGCATAGCCAGTAGATGGATATATAAACATAATATCTATGTTAACATCTGAAAAGCATGCAGTTAAAACTGTGATCTGTTTATGTTTTGTTAACCGTTTGTGCAAATAACTATGCTTTTTCTTTGGTAACCAGATTGGTCCCACTAGGCTAGTAGCCTCTTTTCAGGGGTGACCTGAGGTGGTATTTATACTAAGAGAAATTTGGCCAGGGCATCAAGGAATTTCCCCCACTCCTTTCAATAGGTGCCATGGGATCTTTTATATCAACCTGAACTACCACCAGCTGAAGCAGATGGGGGCTTTGTTTAACATCTCATCTAAAGGACGGCACACTCAGGAGTGTAGCACCCCCCCCACCTTGTACTGCACTACATTCTCAGCAAATCAGTATACCTGCTGTGGGAATAGATCCCAGAGCCTCCTTTGCCAAAGGTGAGTGTGCTGCTAACTCTTGGGCCACTGACACTGCATCAGTATCGCAAAGCTGCATTTTAAGATTATGTCCTTTCTTAATGTAAGGTATACTTTATCAGGAACATGCCTTAAGTTAGAAAAGCTTACAAGAACTGGCCAGTGACTTTAATAATAGGAATTACTTGTTTAAAATATTTGTCTATGAACTGCATCAGTAAAGGCAAGGTTTGGCTACAGATCCTGCTTATGGAGATATTTATACACTCAACACTATTTTTTCTGAAGTACATTGTGATCTTAATATTTTGAAACTGTATATTCATATAAAGAAAATGGATATAGTGTCAGTCAAATAATTCAACTTAAACTTTATTTAGTCAACAGTTTGACTAATATAGGACTTTGTAAATTCTAGATTTTCAACACTACTGTTCTATAACAAAAACAGGTCAACCACAAACCTAAAAAATAATATAGTACTTATATGGATTTTCATCATTAAAAACATTATCTTCCCAAATGGACAAAATTACATTTCCTTAAAATGTTGCCATGTCAATGCCCACTTCATTTCCTGTAGCCTGGCCATAAACATACAAGTACTATTCATTAATAGCAGGTCTAACTGCAAACACACCTATACCATTTTCCTTCCTAAACGGAAGGTTGGACACATGGTAAAGAGTTGCATGCAATGATATTTAATTTCCACCTTATTTCTTATGGTAAACAGTGGGCCAGTATCTAAAGCCACTAATAATTTCTCAGTGCCTTCATAATGGCTTGACCATACAACTGTTGAAAAATAATTTGTCTCATTTACCTGTTTATATGAGACAATAAAGGCTTCAACAGATATTCCAGATAATGAAGAATGTTCTAAGTTACCTATCCATCTCCTGAAACTATACATGTCATTAGTGGGCAAACAATTGCTTGTTTTTCTTGGTGAGACCCTATATAAAACGTACTTTAGTGATCAAATATAAAATAACAATGTCTGAAAGAAACTCATTTAACAGTTGTGATCCATAAAGAGTATTTTTTTTATACTGTAGAATGTTTTCCAGTTGCAATTTTGTGGTTGACTTAAAGATGTTCTAGTCAGCAGTTCTATTAGATCCATGTAATTCATCACTGTCCATAACAGCAACCACACCTCCTTTATTAACTTGTTTGATAATTATATTTGCATTTTTAAGCCATCTATCACTGTTATCTCATCTTGAGTTAGACTATACCATTTGTGGTTTAAAAAGTACTCCCTATGCAAAATATTTAAAAGTTCCCTTGAAAAAGATTTTCCACCTCCTGAATTGAAGAGGGTATTAATGTATGTATGTGTATGTGTGTATATATATATATATATATATATATATATATATATATATAGATAGATATATATATATATATAAAAATAAAGGACGCATATTTCCCACAGAAGCTTTGTCCTCAGGGGTAAATTTCACTGGGAGTGGCTACAACATGTTTAGTCAGGCAGTGATTATAGTACTACACATCAGTCACTTAAAATATATATATTTTTCATTTTTATTAAATAATTGAGTACATACAATTGTCATCGTTTTATGTAACATTGTCTCACATACTACAAAATGAGATGTTATCTGTAATATTGATTTCTGCATATATAAAGTGAAGGCTTGAAGTTTGATATCATGCTACTGATTTTGTGGCATTAACAGAGCCTGGTCTCATTCTAAAATATAGAGCCTATTTTTGTCTGCAAATGGAGTTTATTTTCCTCATAAATTTAATTGCCTCTAGCATTTTACTGTGAGCAGTATGACTGAATGGTTTTAGCTGTAGCATTAACTAGCTGTTGAAAGTACCTTTTTGTAGTGGCAAATATAGTTTGCCGCCAATAAAAAAAGATAATCTTTAGCCAATCATATAGTCTCATTTAGGGCTAGTTTAGAAGCAATGTGTAATAGGAATTACAGAATCATAACATTTCTTTGACATACAAGTAAAAATCAGGGCAAAGAAAACAATGCAATAATGGCTAACAAGCTCATCTGACACCTGCAGTCCATTTTTCTCTTTCTGAATCAGTGTCAACAATGAGCAGCAACCATTACAGCTCTTTACCATGTGTCCAACCTTCCTCTGTAAGTACACAACCCTTGGACTTCGGTAATTGATTTTTCAACACAAGGGACATCTACCAATAACCTACAGGTACCTTCTTTAAACATGAGAAATAATTAATTTGATTTAAATAGTTGGCTCAGTTATACCCATGGTTTTAAGTTTTCTTCTGGGAACAATAGTGCTGACCACCCATACCCAAAATTAGATTTTATGTTTAACGACTTTGATAAAAAAAACTTTATAAATTGAAGGTGTTGCAACTTGACAACTTATAGCTAAGGGAATCTTTAGAACATAATAGAGTCCCCGTGGGACTAAGGACTTTAAAATTTCCTAATGGTATACCTTTGGACCCCCATTTTTTTTAACAATTTATTAATTTATTTGACAGGCATGGTTTTGAGGCCATGGAACTATTGACTAAAAGAAATGCATTTTTACATTGGGAGGCTGAAGGAAGAAGTTGGTGCCCTGTATGTTAAAATTAAAAATGATGCATTGTTTTTGTCCTGTTTTAAGAAGTATGAATTACTTTTCAACAAAGTATACAAGCAAATGAATTTGTTTAAAAACAGGTAATATAAAAACATTTCAAGGGAACTAAAACAATATGAAATCAGGCCAGCATACAACACCAAGGCGACCTAACACACTTGGCACCCTGATGAATGTTGATGATACACCTGGGGATGATGTGACAGGTTGGAACTCTGATGGTGATAAACATCTCCAGTGAACCCTCAAGAGATGAACAAGAAATGAATTTCCCTATGGATTTTCAGATACCCCAGAGATCGCAAAGGATAGCGAATCGGAACAGGAAACAGAATCACAGAGACTACCAGCATGGGAAGTAGAAAAGTTGGAACAAACAATTGGTCAAGGTAGCTGCTTTGGAGGATGGTGCAACCACAGAGTTTTCTATTATTAATGTCACTGATGACATCATTTTTGAACATAATGGCTATAAGATTCTTAATTGCAGCCACTTGGATATTACACTGGATAATTTTTTCTTATTGGAAAAAGGGTTCACCTTTATATGGAGTCAGAAGTATGATTTGGTTAATACCCTTAAAGAATTAAAGATTTTCTTAAGAAAATTAAACTTGGCCATCATGTTTGAAGGGCACTTGATGCATAACAATGAAAAAACAACATCCTATAAGAAGAAAAGTGTTTTTGTGCCACCTATGCACCCCCTTATCCAGACTTTTGAAAAAGCTTGTGAACTGGATTTATACTGGTTGCACAAGAAATGCTAGTTTTCCTCTTATGGGAACTTAGCAGCTCGAGAAAAGGATGTTCTTTATTCCCTTAAAAACAACAGGGATATTAGAGTGAAGAAACCTGACAAGGGTGGTGGCATGGTTATTTTTGATACAACTGATTATATCGGCAAAATGTTTAATATGCTTCAGGATTCCAAAATACATTTACAAGTGTCTATTAATGAAATCAAAATTCCATACAGAAGAATCAAGTCCTGAAGTTGGAGATCATTTCAAGGCGTCATTGACGAAAACGTATTTAACTTCCAGAACAATACCCATCCTGTTACTATCTCAGTCTTCGGGATACCCAAGTTACACAAGGATATCAGGGATCCCCCAAGTCCAATTGTGGTGGCTCAACAGTCTAAACCTATCCATTGGCTGTATTTTTGGATTGTTGTCTTAAACCCATATACTCTAATTGTGTCTTTCAGCTTTTCCCGCTTAGGGCTCGCCACAGCGGAACTCCAGTCCGCTAATGATTGGTAGTTGATTTTTACATGCCGAGTTACCAGCCCTGATGCACAACCTTCAACGAAGGTACGCCCATTCACGCATGTCTCCACGAAGAAGACTGAATCCTAAATCCTCTGAATCTAACCTGACAGCGTCTTACTGTGAGGCGACAACCCATATACTCTAATACACTCCACCTATTATTAAAGGACTCATGTGACTTTTTAAGACGATTCAAGCCAGAACTATACAGCAAACACAGACACCTTCTTACTGTGGACTTTGTACATCTGTTCAGTCGTATACCTTGGGGTTGAACTTTTTTACTGATACACTTGTCCAGTGTGCATTCCTCACAGGAAAAGGACATTAGATTACTATCTCAACTTATGAAACTGGTTTTGGACAACAATTTTCTACTTTCTGAAGGAGAGTTTTACAGACAGACTTCGGGAGTTGCTATGGGAGAGACTTGGGCTCCATTGTTTGCCAACCTGGACCTGTACCATTGGGACAGTACTTATATTTTCAAAGATAATACTTTTATGTCCATTGCAAACTCTACCTCAGATATTTGGATGATATTTTATCCTGTGGGCTGGTCCAGTTGGTCAATTACTCAATCTCCATGTCTGAGTTTTTGAGGTTCACTTTCACGGTCAACAGAGACTATCAACTCCTTGGATGTGAGCATTTATAAAAAAAAGACAGTTTTATGTCTAATATTTATCATAATCCCACATGTTGCAACTCCTATCTGCATTTTTCCAGCTTTCATCCTTATAAGCAAAAGGAGAGCAGGTGATTAGGTTATCATGTATAATTTCTGACTATAATTATTTTAATGCAGAAAGTGACAACCTTATGTTCATTGAGAGAAGACATCCAACCCATCTTATAGATAAGATAATTAAAGAAGTTGTGGAAGGGAGACCTTTGAGGTTTACACCAATACTGGGCATTGACCTTGGCCACCAATCAACCATGGATATGGGACAATGTGGTTGAAGCTATGATGTTTGGGACAGGGCCTTGTTGGTGAAATACCAAGGGGCCACATGAGATTACCAATATCATTCAAAACAACTGGAACATTTTTAAAACCAGTGGTGAAGTCCTTAAGTTGGAAAAGCAGCCTATGTTTGTTCACAAGTTGGGTAGTAATCTGAAGAATCTATTTGAGAAAAAAAAAATCTACTCAAAAATCCAAGGCTTCCAACCATAGGTTCATAGATTAGTACTAGGCTAGCTGCCCTTGCGAGCCATTTTAAGCCTAGCCAGTTATCCCTTGGGAGACTCGAACCCTGCACCTTGTGTTTGTAAGGCAAACACCTTAACAATTAGGCCACCCTCCCAACAAATGGGACCCACAAATGTGGTAAGTTCCTATATTGTCTGTACATTTTGTATTTAGACTGTCTTTGAACAATTTGGCCAACCAAATATGTTTCTATTAAGGAAATTGTCACACAAGCAGAGTGTTTTATCTGGCTAAGTCTTAATCCTACCCTGCCTTCTATATGTGCAAAACTTGAACTCCCTCTTAGAAAAAGAATTTACGAACACCTACACAATATTCAAGCAAAGAATTCTAAACGTGCTCTATACACACATTTACTGTCCTGTATGTCCTTTGACAAGTTTGTTTTTGCCATCTTGGATATTGTTGAACCCAGCCCCCAGGGGTGGAGCATGGGAAACGATTAAAATACAGGGAATATTACTGGCAGATCAGGTTGGACGCCACTCATCCCACTGGATTCAATGACCAGATTTCTATTTTACTAGTCCTTAAACTGAGGGCTGCCAAACTTGGATGGCTCTTTTTTCAATTTTTAATTTCATTGTTATTGTTTTAGGCACCTCTGTTGACTATACGCTTTTTATGGATTTACATTGGTGTTCATAACAACTGGCTTTGTTTAGCCTGTTTTTAAAATATTTTTAATATCACATTCCTAACAATTTACTGTTTCTAACTTGACCAGTTTTTTTATATTCATTAAATTTTTAAACAACTCTATTTTGGTTCCCTTGTGTTTCACTGAAATTCTGCAGTATACTCTAGTTTGTTTTTTTCTAATCAGGTACCTGTCCCTTTAAGTTTTAATTAAAACAGAGTTTTTTTTAAATAGCTTGAGCCAGCTTCTTCCTGTTCTGAAAAAGTCCTTGGTACAGCTTACTGAAAGAAAATGCTTAACTACTAGGTAGGTTAGGTCTGGTTTTATTCATTTATTTTGTTTTATCAGTTGTTAAATGAAATCTCTAGATGTTTTTTGTTAGAAAAATATGTACTTAAACATATACAGAGTGTTAGAAAAATATGCATTTAGACATATATAAACTGTTAGAAAAATATGTACTTAAACATATACAGAATGCTAGGAGAATATGTACTTAGACATATATAAACTGTTAGAAGAATATGTACTTAAACATATATGTAGTGTGAAGTTTAGAAACAGTATAATATGTAATGCATTTGATTCTATTTAACAATATGGCAGTAGAAATGATCTTGCATATAATTGCTTGAAACTAGCTGCAGTATGTTAACCTCTGACCCTGGCAGTAGCCAGCTCAGCAAGCTTATGTCTTTCAATAACTATAATCTGCTGGGTTAGAGAGAAATAAATATGTATGCATGTATATCTTTCTTCCTTCCACCGAGAAGGATGGCCTTGTGAACACTATCAGAGATAGTGTACAGCTGCTAACCAGAGAGACAAAGAAACGTATTAAGAAAAGAACCGACCATTGTTTCCGAACTAATCTGAGAACCTTGGAAAGAGTAACATCTACAGGAAGACATTGTAATGGACCAGGTGCCTCGCAAGGCTGTGTTATTCTCATGGGAAAGTTTTCAAAAACATTACCTAAGCATCTTCTTATGAATGAAGTATTATGGACTATAGTGATGTAAATGCCCTGTGACTGACCACGTCAGTAAGGTGGGCAAAAGCTGATTGCAAATGGTATATAATTGAGGGTATTTCCTGAATGTAATTAGTCAAAACTCTATACTTGTTTTTGTATAGTTTTTTGCCTCCTAATGTACATTAGTAAAGCAATATTGTTTGAACCTGAGCATCCTGTGTTATTGACTGTCATTTTGAAAAGCCTAATGATTTTTACAGTCTGATTTTAACAATTTATTTGACATTTTGGTCCTTCTGAAGCCGGAATTCCCTTGGTAAGCTGCAGGTCAGAGTGCATGGGTGGTAATAAATCTGTGCAGGAGAAGCTGCCAAAACAAATGGTTCTTCTTGCGTGAAAAGACCTCCGACTGAATTGTTGTGTGCAAAGAGGCTGTCCACTTTCTGATCTGTGGCTGAAAAGCGGAAAACTGGATCCCAAGAAGAAAACGTGCAGTCATAAATGGGAGGCTCAGGTAAGGAGAGTTTCCCTCTTTGTCTTTGTTTTAGATCAGGGACCAGGTTACACTGTACTGTTATTGAGATTTGTGATAGCAGGACGAGAACATATTGAAGTACTGTATGTTGACTCATAGATCAGGGAAAAAAACAAAGCAAAGTAAACAGTCATTCTAGACACTACTGTGGATATAGGGAAGAAGATACCACGTGGTACAAGAGAAGGGTTATGTAACAGTCTTTTTAAGACATGGGAAATCAGTGCACTAAAAGATCGCGAGATCCGCCTTTGACGGATGATGCGAAATATATGCAATTGCAGAGAGCAGATAATGTGAGATATTTTGCAAAATGGGTTAATAAATATGAATTTGATGGTAAATTAGACAAAATTTCATTAGTGAAACTTTTGAAACAGTTAAAATCTGACGCAGAGGGTCAGGCAAAAAAACAACGACAGTTGGGTATTCCTCAAGCACACAGGTGGATTGAGGAAATAAACCGAAGGGAACAGAAGGTTAAAAATGCAAAAGCATTATTCTTAGATAAAGAAGATAATAATATAGTAGTAGCGACGGCCCCTCCCCCTCCGCCACCAACCGATTACTTTACCCAGGATATGAAGCGGGAGGACAGGCTGGTCCCCCCCCACGTTATCCTGAGGCAACAGAGACATTTAAACAACCATTTGTAAGAGAACCTATTGAGACTAGATCCCGAACACATAAAACACTTCGGGACACTCAAGTGAGGGACTCACTAGAAGAGAGAGAGGAAATCTGTCCATTAATTGAAGTACCGAACCCTCAGGCAGGACAGGAAGGCCAGGATCCAACCCTTTTAGTATATAGACCATGGACACCGGAGGATATCCGGAAGGCCACAGAGGGGATTCCCCATCCGAAAATTAATCATGAAAAGTTTATACAAGATTTACAAGGTATGCGATTGAGTTACCACTTAAATGGGGAAGAAGTAGAGAAAGTTATTAGACAAATTATTGGCCCAAACTGGCACATGGTTTGTGGCACCTGGAATGCGCGTGACGCGCAACTTAAGCCCCTCCTACATAGTGACGCAGAGTTAGACACTAGGTTGAAGGGTCTTACGGACCGAATTACTGAAAAATGGAAACCTAGAGCAGATTGGACCTGTATTAATCAATGTATACAACAGGACAATGAATCTGTGGATGGGTATTTTGGTAGATTATTAGAATGTTTTAATAACCATAGCGGTATGCCTATTCCCGAAAATCAGAAAAATGATAGCTCATATGAACAGCAATTAAAAAATGCATTTTTGAAAGGTTGCATTGCCCCTATCAGTAGCTTTATTACAAAGCATATGATAGATCATCGAACGAGTAGGCTACAAGCCTTACTGGAGTATGCTAGGCATGCTGAAAGACACTAACAGTAAGAAGAAAAAGAAGACGCAGGTCTTCACAGCTGAAGACGGAGCAGAAGTCTTTGTAGTACAGTCAGGTAAAAAGGGGAGGAAAAACGCTCAGAGCAATAAGCGCTCTGACAGAGACTCAGAGGTTTTTGAGGAGAGGAAAAGAAAAGGTGAATGCTTCAAGTGTGGGAAGAAAGGACATTTACCAAGGGATTGCAGATCGAATAAAAAAACAACTGCAGAAGGGAAGGATAGGAGTGATGAGGATTGACTATATGATAGTCATGACGTTCAACAGTCGTCAGGAGAGAGTAATGAGCAGGGAGAAAATGTTAACACAGTAGTTGGAATAGAGGAAGTGCAAGTAGGTGATGAGGAAAGTGAAGTTTTAGATTTAGCCTTGTTGAGCTTAGAGCTCTATTTGGCGGACACGAAACCGGAAGTTACACTTCTGGTGGAGGGGAGGGAAGTGAAGTTTTTGTGTGATTCAGGGGCATCACGAACTTTGATACATCCTTCAAAGTTACCGGAACACTCTGAATCACCTGATTATATACTAGTGAAAGTAGCAAACGGACAGCTATACAGGGAACCACTTTCCCATGATATAGCAATAACTGACCCTATTTCAGGTATGACCCAGAGAAGTAAGATAGTACTTTCTGCCAAATGTCCAGTGAATTTACTGGGAAGAGACCTTATGCAGCTTTTTGGCATAGCAGTAGTTCCTACCATAAAAGGTATGGAGGCACAAAGACAAATGGATACTTTTGTGATGCGATCGGAGGGTGAAGCCTACTATTGGTACAGCCAGGACCTAGTTACGACTGGTCCAGGGGCAGTAACCGAAGAACTGATGAACGTAGCCATCAGTAAGGTCCCCTCCCTTCACATTGATCAGCAGCATTTGTTACATTGTACTCTGTACTATTGTAGCACACCAGGGCCTGATAAGGAATATGAGCAAACATTGTGCAGACATCCTGCCAATAGACTAGTGTTACGAACCTTGTACTGGGATACTGAGGGTAATAGTGTGCTGAGTTGTTCATTACCACAGGAATTCATGGGACTATATAAGTCCAACAGGCCACCGCATGTCAGTGTAACCAAACATAGAAATGTCAGATGGGTGGACCAGGGTGAAAAAGTGACACGATGGGAAAGGCAAACTGACTTGGAGTTGTCAGAACAAGGAATACAAAAGCAAAAACTGAACTGGCTAATGCAAGCACGTCCAGCTGTACACTTACAACAAAGTGAGGACAGCTGATTGATGTTCCTACTGAAAGAGGAAGAAAAAGCCTTGTGTGATGTACCAAGCACTCTTTGGTCAACAGGGAAATCAGATGTAGGGCTTATTCGGACAGCAGGTCCAGTAACTATCACACCAAAGTCAGCATTTAGACCACAGAAGAAACAATACCCTTTGAGAAGAGATGCAGAGCAGGGAATCAAGCCTATAATAGCAGCATTACTTAAGAAAGGAGTACTGGTAGAATCTTTGGATTCACCATGTAATACCCCTCTATTTCCTGTTAGGAAAGCAAATGGGGAATGGCGGATGGTACAGGATTTACAAGCTGTAAATGATGCAATAATACCTAGGGCACCTACGGTGCCAGACCCGCACACTTTATTGAATGATTTGAAGCCAGAACAGAAGTATTTTACCGTGGTAGATATAAGCAATGCTTTCTTTTCAATACCTATACATTCAGATAGTCAGTATTGGTTTGCTTTTACATTTCAGGGTAACAGATACACCTATACTCGACTACCACAGGGATACTGTGAAAGTCCAACAATATTCGCACAAGAGATGGCTAGCAACCTGGCAGGATTTACTCCACCAGGGGGCAGTCAAGTTCTACTTTATGTGGATGACATCCTACTTGCGGCCCCTACCCAGCAACAGTGTAGGGAAGATACGATAGCATTATTGAGGTTTTTAGCAGAACAGGGACATAAAGTAAACAAGCATAAATTGCAACTTTGGAAAACACAGGTCAAGTACCTGGGATATGTGATATCCAAGGGGGGTAGAACATTAGATGAAGATAGAAAGGTAGCAATTTTACAAGCACCCAAGCCAACTACCAAGAAGGAAATGATGTCCTTCCTGAGGACGACTAATTTTTGTCGAAGTTGGATACCAAACTATGCTGTGGAGTCGGCTCCATTGGCTGATTTAATATTTAAAACACCTATGGCAGCACAAGATATACTACATTGGACTCCAGTGGCAGAAGCAGCCTTCTGCAGGCTAAAACAATTGATAGCTTCATCATCAGTTTTGGGGCTTCCGAATTATCATAAGAGATTTTTTCAGACTGTAGATTGTAAGCAGGGATATATGACGTCAGTTCTGATGCAACAGCATGGGAATAAGCAACGCCCCATAGCTTACTATTCATCACAATTGGACCCAGTGGCACGGTCGTTGCCACATTGTGTACAGGCAGTTGTTGCAGCTGCCATGGCAGTACAGGCTTCAGCCTCAATGGTATCATTTCACCCTCTTACCTTGAGGGTGCCTCATGCAGTTGCGATAATTTTACTGCAAGAGAAAATTGCATTTTTGTCTCCGGCTAGACATCTTTCTTGTATGACCATACTGCTGAGTCAACCTCACATGGTGATTGAACATTGTACGACATTAAATCCATCAGCGTTGCTTCAGACTCCTGTGGATGGCACACCACACAGTTGCCTACAGGAAATGGAGCAAATAACTTTACCCCGACAGGATCTTACTGATATACCTTTAGCTGATGCAGAGGTAACATTTTATGTGGACGGATCATGTAGGAAGGGTCCTACAGGGAAAAATCTAGTAGGTTATGCAGTGGTTACTGATGTTGGGATTGTAGAAGCCCAACCCCTGCAGCCTAACTTGTCTGCTCAAGCAGCAGAATTGATAGCTTTAACACGAGCTTGCACTCTAGCAAAGGACAGATGTGTGAACATATATACTGATAGTGTGCTTTCTCCACAGTGCATGTTTTTGCGCAGCAGTGGAAGAATAGGGGAATGATAACATCCACTGGTAAACCGATCAATCATGCGCAACTAATCTTGAATTTATTAGACTCTATTCAGTTACCTACTAAAGTAGCTATTTGTAAATGTGCAGCTCATACAAAGCAACAGGATAAGATTTCAAAAGGTAATGCACGAGCTGATGCAGCTGCGAAGCAAGCAGCCTCAGACTCAGAAACTTTATTTTTGAATGAGGAATTACAACCCTCTGAGATTTTAGATCTAGAAATGTTAAAAACAATGCAAACATTAACTACGAAAACAGAAAAACAGAAGTGGGTAAGGCGAGGAGCAATCCTTGAAGACGGATTGTACATCTCCAAAGACAGAAAGCCGATATTACCATCTAATTTATTTAGATATGCGGCTTTGTTGAGCCATGGGCAGAGCCATGTCTCAACAGGGGGGATGGTACAGTTAGTTAACAAGATATTCCAGACATATGGATTTACGAACTACACACAAAAATTTTGTGCAGCATGTCATATTTGCAGTAAACATCATGCACAGGGAGCATTCAAACCAAGCAAGGAGTTTCCTACACCACCATATCCGTTCCATACTATTTGTATGGACTTCATAGAGTTGAATAAATGTGAAGGAAAGAAATACTGTTTAGTGATCATAGATATGTTTTCAAAATGGGTAGAAGCTTTTCCAACCAGGAATCCGGATGCAGCAACAGTGGCAAAGGCCCTAGTAAAGGAAATAATTCCTAGATTTGGCATACCGGAAAGAATCTATAGTGACAATGGGACACATTTTGTCAATCAAACAATTCAGCAACTTGGGAGATTTTTTGGGATTTCCTTGAGAAATCACTGTGCTTACCACCCACAGTCAGCAGGACTGGTGGAGAGGTACAATGGGATTTTGAAAAACAAGTTAAGGAAGTTGAGAGTGAGACTCAGAGGAATTGGATTTGCTGTTTACCTCTAGCATTGCTGAGCATGAGAACAGTTCCAAATGTAAAGGGCTTGACCCCCTTTGAAGTAGTATTTGGAAGGGCATATTATGTGCCACAGTGGAAAGCTCTTATGCCTGCAGAGCTGAAGGTCGATGGCTCATTAGCCAGTCACATGAAAAGATTGTTAACCAATAAGACTGTTTTTCAGTTAAACTCTTTTTCAGATAAAGAACAGACAAAACCGGACGCAGTGCTAGCCCCAGGATCCTGGGTATGGATAAAAGTCATCAAGAAGAAAAACTGGATGAGTCCTAAGTGGGAAGGTCCGTACCAAGTACTGCTGGCAACGCCTACTGCAGTAAAGGTTGCGGAGAGGTCGTCCTGGGTTCACCTGACTCACTGCAAGCCGGTAAAGAATTTCCAGTTAGACAAAAGTTTTGTAGCTGATATTTCACAAAAACAGAATGGCCAAGGGCAGAGTGTATAAAAGTACAAAGCAACCCCAAAGACATTGGTTTACTGTCCTACTGATCATACACTTATTAACCATGTTGGTAGTGACTTTTCTTTTGTTGGGGGTTTTCCTGCAAATAACTACACAGATAAAAGTGACAAAACGTGATGGACTGGCCACAGATTGGCATCCAAACTGTAACACGTACCTAGCTATGAAACGTGTGTATGTAGAAACTATGAACATTTCAAATTGTTGGGTTTGTACAGCCATACCTACAGCATATGGAGGACTTTTGATGTCCGCTGTCCCTTTGGGGATAAATGAGACTTGGGAGAATTTACTTTTTGATACAGGTTCTGTGAGATCACAGGACAAAGTGGCACTGTATTTACCTGTTACACAAAAGGGAATTGTTTGTTTTTACAAAAATGATACGCTCCAAGTTGGTTGGAGTAATTGCAACATAACTGTGTCTTATAAATGTTATATAAAAGCAAAAGATCAGAGTATTAGTTGTAGCACGAATTATGATTCGTATTTGAGCTTAATGAAAACAACATTGAAAGATGTACAGAAAAATCCTGAATTGTATAAACAATTGTCTGTTATAGACAGGAAAATGTTTCATTCAGAGTTAACCCGCATCAGTACTAAAGTAGAAAATTGTTATTTTGTTTGTGGGAAAAAAGCATATAAGTGGTTACCTGAGAATTGGTCCGGCAGTTGTTTTTTGGGTTATCTGGTTCCAGCAATAAGACATACTGCAGAATTGCCTCTGGGTAAGATACGGAATGTGAGAGATATAGCTCAGAAAACTGGGAACTCAGTCAAGAAACCTGCTAATCCAGTGGGTAAAATCGAAGCTGATTGGAAAGATCATTCATCCGTAAAAGATAAAGAGAAATTGACTCATATGGACTTGAGTGACAGTGTTATATCCTAGGCTGGAATAATCCCAGCCTATGGAGCAGTCAAATCGATCTGGGAACTGAGAAAATTGTAGAAACTTCTCGAAGTAATGAGTAATGCGACTTTTTCTGCTCTCGAACTTGTGACTGATGAACTGAATGCAATGAGAACTGTTATGTTACAGAACCGAATGGCTCTTGACTTCACCCTAGCGGCGAGAGGTGGTACGTGCGCGCTTATCAAAGAAGAATGCTGTGCGTACATCCCAGACAATGAGCATGAAATCAATGACCACCTAGAGGTAATTCAGCAAGTATCAGCAATGGCGGAACCAGGCCCAAACCCACTGATGAACTTTTTCCAGAATCTTTTTGGGGGGTGGGGTTCAATCCTAATGAATATTTTGATAGCTATTTGTGTAGTTTTGCTCATATTGGGAGCATGTGTTTGTTGCGGGATACCTTGTGTGAAAAGATTAGTTAGAGATTTTGTTGATGTATCCGTAACTGAAACTATGTATCAAGACCTGGAGTTGAATCTGTTGATACCGAATGAAATTCTTTCTGAAATATAAAACAAATGACTTGCCTAGTTGAAAGTTCCAGAGGGGAAGAGACTAGGGAATGAAATAATGTTGTTTATTTTTCTGAATAGAAGGAAAAGCATTAAAAGGAGGGAGAATGTTAGAAAAATATGTACTTAAACATATACAGAGTGTTAGAAAAATATGCACTTAGACATATATAAACTGTTAGAAAAATATGTACTTAAACATATACAGAATGCTAGGAGAATATGTACTTAGACATATATAAACTGTTAGAAGAATATGTACTTAAACATATATGTAGTGTGAAGTTTAGAAACAGTATAATATGTAATGCATTTGATTCTATTTAACAATATGGCAGTAGAAATGATCTTGCATATAATTGCTTGAAACTAGCTGCAGTATGGTTAACCTCTGACCCTGGCAGTAGCCAGCTCAGCAAGCTTATGTCTTTCAGTAACTATAATCTGCTGGGTTAGAGAGAAATAAATGTGTATGCATGTATATCTTTCTTCCTTCCACCGAGAAGGATGGCCTTGTGAACACTATCAGAGATAGTGTACAGCTGCTAACCAGAGAGACAAAGAAACGTATTAAGAAAAGAACCGACCATTGTTTCCGAACTAATCTGAGAACCTTGGAAAGAGTAACATCTACAGGAAGACATTGTAATGGACCAGGTGCCTCGCAAGGCTGTGTTATTCTCATGGGAAAGTTTTCAAAAACATTACCTAAGCATCTTCTTATGAATGAAGTATTATGGACTATAGTGATGTAAATGCCCTGTGACTGACCACGTCAGTAAGGTGGGCAAAAGCTGATTGCAAATGGTATATAATTGAGGGTATTTCCTGAATGTAATTAGTCAAAACTCTATACTTGTTTTTGTATAGTTTTTTGCCTCCTAATGTACATTAGTAAAGCAATATTGTTTGAACCTGAGCATCCTGTGTTATTGACTGTCATTTTGAAAAGCCTAATGATTTTTACAGTCTGATTTTAACAATTTATTTGACATTTTTATAACTACTACTGGCTGCCTTTTATTTCTGGCATTCCTGGTGGTCTGTGTCACGCAGTGTTTGGTTATATACAAGTGCACAGATTGTATAACACAGTGCCACAAGGTGCAGACCTAGGGTCTTGCCTATTTAATATTTGTCTGACATTCCCACTGCCAAGTCTTTGTTTAATCTATCCTCACTGTAGAATCCTTATCTCAAAAGAGTACATAAAAGAAAAAACAACATGGTCAAAATCAGAAAGAGCAAATCTCATAAAGGTAGGAGCTCACCGATTAAACAAGAAACTAAGGAGGCCAAGTCCAAAAAGGGTAATTACCAGGTCAGGACAGGATCTCAGGCTAAGGACAATCGCAAAGCCTTCTTCGGCTAGGCCCAAAACTTTAAAGGTAGCACACAGCATGTGCTGAACTAATGGTAAAATGCAACACCTTCATGATCAGGGAGAAATTGTGAATTTAATGGCTGACAAATTCTGTTATAACTTCCCCAACTAGCATACCCCCCCCCATAAAACATTGCCTGTTTACTAACATACCCCTCGAAATAGACACCCAAGGTAACTGGGGAAAAACTGGGTTGGGTGGAATGGTTAGGCTTATCAAAGCTCTGGTAGTCATTACCCTAGTAATAATCTATGAACCTATCTATAACTTATGCAGATCATATGCCTGGATCTGTGACAATGGAGGAGCCAGGCAAGGAGAGAGAGAGAGTTTAAGAGGTGTGGCATGTTCACCTCTCTCAGGACAAGGTGGGTCTGTGGACATCTGGAAGTACACCAAGCAATGAAATTTCTCTGAGGAACAATGTGGAGTCCACCACTTGTGCCTTGGGATAAAGTAAAGGGCTGCTTGGAGGGTACACTCCTTGTAGAAGTGATGGGACATTCTCCACTGTCAGCCCATTGCATGTCACCTCCCATATATTCATTCAAATTCCAAAGTGATGGCAAGCAGGTAAGTGCACACACACACACACATATATATATATATATATATATATATATATGTGTGTGTGTGTGTGTGTGTGTGTATTTTTTTTTTCAAATATACATTTTAAGTAATGGCATCTATTCACCAAAAACCAAGAAGCAGTAATTGAGACATTTTTAACATATTAACAAGCGAAGAGCAGCAACATCTGTTATATTAACACTAAAGAAGCCATACTATTTTATTTTATACTACCAAAGGTAAGTATTCACTTATACAGTGTACTGAAGCAGGACACTTGCGTTAAGCAGCACTAAACCATATATACAATGTTTCAGGAGAAAACATAATATTTAACATTTACCTTTCTCTATAAAGATAAAAATGAACTGAACTGAAATATTTAGGCTGGGATGTGCAGAGGTGCTTGATATTTCTACCCAAGGCTTATGCAGATAACTGGCACTGTGCTGGGGTACAGGGAGACACTGAATATCCAGACAAAAACATCCTTCAGAGTATTAAATGAGTCAAGCAGAAGATATTCAAGAGGACCTAGCAGTGTGGAATAAATGTGCAAGTAAGCAGTCATATGGTAAAACATATACCCAAAAGCACAAGAAGGAATCAGTAAAGCATCTGCATGCAACACAGTGTGATTTCATGAGAACAGAAAATATGAACTCAGACTGTTATATCTCAGTATAAAGTAGTGCTGGAAGGTTATCTATATACCTATATCCCTCAGGAGGATGTCAGCAGGGAGCCATACAGATAAGTAGCCATGTACTATTTACAGCTACACTGTTATAGTGTGTATACACATGGACACCTGTTACATTCATAAAAGGGAAGCAAAGGCTGAACAAGAAAGTGGGAAAAGAAAGAAAAATTATAAAGTCACAGGAAGAACAGCATATAAGATTGTGCAGAATGGAGGGGAAGGTGGACATTTTTTTTAAGGAATAGAGCCCCTTTTTTGTTTTTGTGGAGAGAAATAAAGTGGGGGAAGGATAATACCAAATAGTAACAAAGAAGCAAAAATGGTAGCCATAAAATCAAAACTCCAAACTGAGGAAAATCTAGTCATTTCAGCAAAGAAGGGAAATAAGGCCTTTCATATATGCAGGAACAAACAAGGTAAAGGGACAAGAAGGCTTAAAACAGGGTGGAAACGAGCAAAACACAAGACTGAGAAACCTAAGCAGCAAAACATCTTTCTGTTCAGTACTTTGTATGTTTTATAAGACTGAAAAGCCTAGGCTTGATAAGGCCGATATATTAGATACAGCTGACATAAATGCCTAGAATTACAAGGTTGGTACCAGCCTTTCCAAAGAAGATTATGTCATCAAATAAATTTAGAAATTGTATTGTCTATTATTCCCTTTGGATCATTAAGCCCCCCCCAGTTCTCCTCTTGACCTATTTATTCTGTATGGGGCAAGGTCAACAACATCAAGACTAATGTCATCATCCATGCAGGTGATTCGGGGTTTTCACCTTATGGGCCTACATGTCCCTCTGTAAAACCCCATAGACATCCAATGAGTGGATTTGCAATGGGCCTCAGCAAGGGGGGTCAGACACTTACATTACAGGTGTAACCATCAGAAGCCATCTGACCTCTCCCCCTGGAGAAGCACTTTTGTATGTTCTCTGGTCTCAACTGTGGAATCTATCAGTGTGTGTAATTCAGACAAAGCTGCCCAACATTTCTCCCAGAGATAGGTAAGCAGGCATTGCATCTTCACTCATCTTCTTTGAGAGCTTCTGCATTGTCAATACCATCAATTAGACCACTAGGGCACATGGGTCACTGCAGTAGCTTTCTCTGTCTGTGCAACAGAACTATTTCCAGGACAAATTGGCTTGGTGAAATTTAGTCCAGAGGTCTTAAATAACTGAGTGCAGTACTGATACCACTAACCAACTCTTTCAATAAATCACAGAAGGATGGCAAGTTTTATTAAAGATTAGAAGGAAACAAATGCAGTTAGCAGGAATTTTCTCACTGAAAAGCAATTCAGCAGAAACTTTGGATCCATGGATTAGATTTATTCCACTCTGACTAGAATAATTAAGGATCCTGAGAAGGTATAATGTGATACTTTTCTGCACATCACTAGGAATGAAGCATCGAGGATATGTAATACCTTAACTTTTCAGGAACAGGATAAATGAAAACTCATTGTAATTAGAGGAGAAGTTGGGAATTATTGTGAGCCTGGAAAAAAATTGTTATGTACTTACCATTTCTTATAAAGAAGGGCATATGGTCCCACAGATATTATGGATGTTTATATTATTCAGAAACATAATCAAACCAAAGGCTGAATTTGTCAAGTTGCCTGACTCATTAATAACAGACAGACTAGTTTTGTAGTACAAGAAGTGATCAAATAAGAGGGGCTATTAAGAGAATTAGAACAGACCTTAGCAAAAGCTGTGGATGGATACTGAGCAAGTGAAATTATATGTAAGCAGTTAAAAGAATTAGCCACTGAAACAGAAGATAAAATCAGAGTCATAAAGAAATCTGTGAATAATAAAATGGGAATACATTGTGACAGTACTGACAATAAGAACTGAGCTACGAGGTGTGCAGTAAGTAGAGAACATTCAAAATTAAGCCTTGTATATTAGACATAACTATAAGCAAGACAGAAAGTAGTGACCTGCATGTAATCAATTTTAAGACCCTGCAGAAGAAAGAATTATTTTGCCAAGATGCTTTAGAGGAAAGGCTCATGTGTTCAAAAGAATTTGCAAGATGATGAACAGAAATGTAAAAAAGAATTTGTTGACAAAGCTAAAATGAAAATAATTGGCACTTTAATGTCTGAAACAGCATCATGAACAATGAGGTAAGACACAAGTCACATTGCTGGCAAGACAGATATACAATAAGCAGAACACTGAATTTAAACTAGACACAGGTGCATACTGTAATATGTCTGAATATATTGTTGAAGCATTGAGGTTAAATGCCACATAAATGAGAACTGTGTATACTTTAACATTCAAGGCATCAGTTGAAGACATTTGGTTCAGAGTTAGTGGCATTAGGGTCTTGTTTTCATTTGCCATATTTAGTGATGTTACTTCTAATATTTTAGGCTATTTTTCTTATGAGAAGCTAGAAATGGTTCACTGAGCATCCCAATGAATACAAATGTTACTGTGGAATCACAGCTAAAGAAACATTAACAAGGAAGCATAAGTGTCTGATCAGTGTAGTGGACTGCTGAAAATGTCAGATTTGTGAATCAGGCATATACCCCTGGATTACTAGAGCTCAGAAGCAGTATTTCTTTTTCTTATTTATGGCAACCTCAGATTTGATTATATTAGCAGATTATGTGAAAAGTGCAAGATATATGATTACCATATAAAACTCAGGTTGTGTGTTATCACCCCCCCTTTCTACAATAATTCAAGGAAATGCTCCACAATTCTAATCAAGGTATCATATGAGGCCGATTATTCTCCTGTGGTCTTCGTAAATATATTATGTTAAATAATCTTATTATACATTTGCAAAGAATATGAAAATGGGAACCATAAATAGCAAAAGCAGTATGGCATACAAAAATATGCAGTAATGACAGTAAATCACCACCTTAAATATTCTCAATTGTGAGGCAATCAATAACAGTACATATTCTTCAGACAAATGGTGGAAGATCAGAGGGACAATATGCTAGTGGTGAAGGTTAAAATAATTGTAGGATATATGATTGCACGGATTAACTATGGGGGGAGTCTGTTTTCAAGATTAACAGAAATATAATTTTAAGAAAACAAAATGAATGTATTAGACAGGCAGATTAGGTGGGTGATAGGCTCCAATATGCTGATAGTGTACAGATGAACAAAATGCCAAGAAGAAGCTTTACGGTAGAGAGTCCGAGTTACTTTATCATGTGTACCTTTCATGGCTGTGATAGTTGCAGCAATTGCTCACACAGTTATTAAAAAGTACAATGCTTTTCACTGTGACACTCAAAAGATTTTTTTTTTTTGTATTCATTTATTTGTTTTCATTTGTTTGTTTGTTACCTACATGAGTGAACTAATGCAAAATACAACCTTTTAAGCCATGGTCTAGGCTACAAAGACAAATGTAGACATAATAAATATAATTTTTTTTTAGAGTATGCAGTCAATCAGTATATTTTTGATATGACAGAAGAAACAGGAATATTCCACAGAAAACTAAGATAAACAGAGGTTATACAAACTCTACATAGGAACTAATCATAAACTAGTATTGCTAGCCATGGAGCTAGGTATGTCACCATTCTCATTTCAATACCTGCAGGAGCCACAGTCAGTGAATTCGCAAACATTATTCTATAGTTTCAAATATACAATAAGGCTGCAGAATGAAAGGTTTCTGCATTATTCAGTTTAGTGATATCAGTGTGATTAATATATGCAGGAAATAAACCACAATATAAAGGATAAACAGAGAATTACCAACCAATAAATATTTAGCATCACAATTATCTTAAAAAGTATTTTATTTTCAGACTGTATTTTGCTTTATAGTGCATGGCATGGAATTAAAATTAATACATTTCCGATTAATTTAATTTTCCAATCTACTGAAAAATCTGACAAACAAAATTCAATAAGAATCATCATTTCCCTGGACAGTGGTAATATAACAAGAGATAAAACTTTAATTGTGCTTCATAATTCTGATGAATATGTTTATTTTAGTTATAGGATATAGCAAGCAATTTATGGTAAGCAGCTTTGATTATACAACATAGTCCATCATGAGTGCTTCTTGATAGTGTTTTATTTAAAGCATATTCATTCACTACTTAAATACTGAACTTAATTCGGACTAATGATCTGTAGTCTAAATTCTCAGACATCCTGTTATTACGGGTGAAAAGAAATCACATGTCAGGACTGTCATCTAGCAAAAAAATACTATACTGAGTTGCACTGGCTGTATTCATAAACAGCCTACTGTGGTTTTCATGGTAAAACTCAAGTACATCACATGTAAATCTATTGGAATGACAACAAATAGTGGAATTTGTACATATATCTATTTGTCAGAACAGGTAATGGTTGAAAGGAAAGTGCTACTGTAAATAAGATATGCTACGAAGTTTCATGGTTCATCTAGCCAAAGGGGACAGGCTAAAAATAATAAAGGCAAATGTTCTCATTTTATTACTTTCACTGAAATGCTCTGTGCACTCATTAAATAAAACTGCCACGAAAACATATAATACAACCTTCCTTTGTAATTCCTAGATGGGATATAGTACAAAATATACTTCATAACAGATAAACTAGATGTAATTTAATTTTTCTACTGTAAAACTGATCTTTATAGCTATACGAATTCTGTAAGCTTGTTAAAAATGACACAGTGGAAAGGAACTGGACTTGTTACATTTCCCTTTACTGAGTTCTGGGAACTGTCTGTGGTAAAATAATGGTAAAATATGTGCAAACCTGTAATGGACTGCAGTCAGAACAAACAGTTCCCAAACAAAATACATTCTCAAAAATAAGGATATTTCCTCTTTCCTCACTAAAGTCAGTGTAAGCCACTGCTTTATTAATATACAGTCACTTAATGAGGAAAAACTGTAGTTATGGCTGTAGTTTTACAGGATGTTGGTCATAGAAAGTCTTACACTACTGACACAAGTGTGTGTGTGTGTATATACGTCTGTATGTGACAGCATGTGTGTCTGTATGAGTGTGTGTTTGGTGTCGAGTACAGTGCGTTTTTATATATATATATATATATATATATATATATATATATATTTATATGTATATATATATATTTATATGTATATATATATATATATATATATATATTTATATATATATATATATATATATATATATATGTATATATGTATTTATATGTATATATATATATATATATATATATATTTATATATATATGCATATGGTTCTAGTTTACATAACCGACAGCTGCTTTCACCGACAATGAATTGCGAGCGCCAGAAGATCGACAATCCAGAAGACCGACGCTATGGATCAAAACACCGACGCTGAGGATAGTGACTTGGAAAAAGGCTGTGTAAGTATGCGGTGGTGACGGACGTTAGGGTGCGAGTAAGGTAAGTGTGGATATTGACGGTCTGTGGGGATAGGGGTGGGTTTAGTGATTTAGGGTCAGTGCGCGGGTTAGGTAAATGTGCGGTAGTGATAGTGTTTGGGTTAGGGGCGGGTTAAGTGAGTTAGGGTTAGGGCGCGGGTTAGGTAAATGTGCGGTAGTGATAGTGTTTGGGTTAGGGGCGGGTTAAGTGAGTTAGGGTTAGGGCCCGTGTTAGGTAAGTGTGCGGTAGTAGTATTTTTTGGGTTAGGGGCGGGTTAAGTGAGTTAGGGTTAGGGCACGGGTTAGCTGAGTGTGCAATAGTGACGGACCTTAGGGTAAGGGTTTGGGTTAGGGTTGTAGATAGTTGCGTATGTAAGGTTTAGTGTGGGTTTGTGAGGATTTTGGTGTGCTTGTGTTGTGTGTGTGGTTTTTGGATAGGGGATGTGTTTTGTTAGTTGCTTGTTGTTATTGTGGTGTGTGCAGCGTATGAGGTTTCGTGTTTGTGGACCGTCGGTTATTTGTTTGTCGGGCATGTGAGGTTTCGTGTTTATGGTTTGTCGATTATGTGGTGTCGATGTTTGTGTTGTCGGTGTTTTGCAGTGTCGGTTATGTAAACTAGATCCATGTATATATATATATATATATATATATATATATATATATATATATATATATATATATATATATATATATAGTGTGCAGTACAAGTAATATAAACTGTCAATATGGCTTATTTTATTTTCTATTAATGTGACCTCAAGTTTAAAATGGGATGATATACTAGGCAGGGTTAAAAAATTCCCACCATTCCTTCTTACTACACAAGACCAAACCAAGTAAACCCAAAGTATTTCTTATATTCTGCTAGCCCTTCTTCAAAGAGCAATGCAGTACAAGATATTTAAAAGAATAATTTACTTTTACATTAATGTACACCTGCTCTGCTTATTAAGTTATTCTACCTTTTGTTCTGAAGTCACTAGTACTGGCAGACAATGCCATGTATTATGTACTGCACATGTTATTGAACACAGTGGCATGTGCAATATAACAAAATTAACAACCATTCAGGTTCTACTGCCTTCCAGCAACAAAGAATACATGTCAGATAGTCACTTTTAGTATCCAAAAAGCACAAATCCCTATAAAATTCCTAGATAGATTTTATTCTGTTAACAATACAGATGCATACAAGATGACTATGAACCCGGTGCTTTTGTCCCTTAAAAATAATGAGACGACTTCAGACTTCTAAAACCATTAATCGATTCCGCATTTTATATTAAATGTTCCACTCTACCCTAAATTGTTAGTAATTAGTTCCTAGGCATGGGAACCACAAAGTATTAAAGGCATACATTTTAAGCAGGAGGGCAGTTTTAGCCCATACAAGTGAAAAACATTAATATTGTGTTATTTCAGATTAAAAAAAATGTAAAATAAAATAAAGGTAAATAATTTCCTACCCTCGAGCAATACATTTGGAAACACGTACAGAATACATTCAAAATTTAAACCTTAAAGCAACTTAAGTGCTTTCATTCTTAAAAAGCTAATCAAGGAAATGGTCATTCAACCCTCCTGATCCAGTTGCATTAGTTTTCAATTGCCATACAATAAGATTTTCTTATCTTTTGATAGATTACTTAATGAAGTGAAAAACAAGAAAGAAAAGAAACTATTATGGGATAAGGGTGACTACCAGAACCAGAAGGCATACCCAAAACCCCCACCTAGTGTCAATGAGAGTATATATAGAAAAGAGAAAAATCTGAAGTGATCTCCCATTTCAGAGTATAGGAGACATGAGACCCCTTTAGGACCGCCATCTCCTCAGAGACTAGACCAGACAACACACATGGGGAAGTGGCGGCAAACACAGAACCTCAAGTACGAGTATCAGAAGCACCTTTTTGTCATCAGAAGAAAAAGCTTCAAGGAGGAAGTACAAAAGGAACCCCTAACTGTGGTATCAATGGGATTTTAAGATCTACAATTACAGTTCAGTTATTTTAATAGAGCAATGTGCTTCCCTATTTGAAAAGGGGTTTACTTTTGTACCTGCTAGGAGAGGCAGACTGGTAAGACACTTTAGTGGATTTGAAATATTTCACTAGAAAACTGAATATGAATGTTTTGCTAAGTGAAACGTGTTTCACATTCCACTCTAGCAAATCCCTTAAATGACCAAGCCTTTACAATCCACCCCTCCATCCCACTATTAATTTATATGAAAAATTCTGTGAAATAGTTATTAGAAGTAGACTTAGAAATACTAAGATTAAGAACAATAATAATATTAGCAAAGATGAAATGACACAGTTAAAGTAAATTAGTGGGAACAAAACTTTAGGGGTTATGAAACCAGATAAAGAAGGAGGGTTAGTGGCTACGGATGTTACCGTCTACAACTCCAGAATGGAACACATGTTATTTATACAGAAATATGAAGACACATCCATAAATCAATTTAATATTTCATACACAAAAATTGATACCATACTATATAATTTATTAATGCAAGGACAAATTACAAATACAGAATATTCCTATTTAAAGGTAGACTACTCCTGTATACTAAAAATACACAAAAATATTTCAGATCCACCCCATGCCCTACAGTTGATGCCAAAGGGTCAAAAATGCATGGGTTGGCCAAATATATTAATCTAAAATTAAAGCTGGGCTCATAGATGAGAAACACTTTTTAAGAGACTCTTGGGATTTTTTAACCAAGATACACAAAAATAACTAAGAGGTAACTCATTTTGGTTACCATTGCTGTTCTAGATGTGTTCTCCATCACTGAGCACCATAGTGCAACAGAATGGTTTAGAGTACCTGGGCACCAAGAGTAGTTTAGATAACACCATCAAGGTTCTTCAAGACATGATGGAAATGGTATTAGAAAACAACTAGATTTGGTTTGAAGGGACCATCTTCAAACAAAAAATGGGGGTAGCAATGTGGACAATTTGTGCCCTGATTTTTCCTAACATTGTCCTTGCATTATGGGAAAATAATTTTGCATTTAATTCAGGTTTCAATAATGCATGGACATTTTATGGAAGTTACCTAGATGATTTGATTCTGTTTCAGAAGGACACAGATTCTAGGCTAGATGATTTTTTTCAACACATCAATACTACTAACATTTTAAAGTTTATCATTAAGAAATCTAAGGAGAAAATCAGTTATTTAGATGTGGAAATCACAATTTATAATTAATAAATCTATATAGAAAACCAATGTATTCTACTATGCTGCTCCATTTTGAGAGCCGTCACCCAAAACAGGCCCTAGTGAAGGGTCAGCTAGTAAGACTAGCTAGGATGGTATCCACTTTGGATAAATGTTATGAGGAAGGGGAAACATTGATAACTATGTTACGAAACAGGAGCTACCCAAACCTGTTTCTTGAAAATATTTTTAAAGAACTATACTATAAAAGGACTATAGTTATTTTTAAACTCCTCCTAGGCACAGGGTGTCCCCTGATGAGACAGGTTAACTTGGATGACAGGTTTTTAAAGGATTTACAACCACTTACAACAGTGATGCTGAAGCTGTTAGGGAAATAGTGGACAATAATTGGAAATTTTTTCTGACAATGGGGGCATGGACAAGATTGGCACAACCCCTGTAGTCCTATATAAGAGAGATTAGAATACAAAAAAAAAATTGGAGGGGAAGAGGTGAATCCTTTATAAGAACATCAGATAACAGTAGGATGAACAAATGTGGGAGATGCCCCCAGTGAGAGTTTATTATAGAAGGGCAAGTTGTGTATATTCATGAGTGCCCCAAAAGATGTAACTGTGAAACTAAAATGGTCATATATATTGCACTATATAGAGATTGCCCTTCATTTTATATAGGAAAAATCAAGAGGCATTTAAAAGAGTGAATTTATGAGCTTATTAGAGATATTAACACCAAAAATCAGACAAATGCACTCTGGAGACATATTGAACACGAGGATGGGCACAGCTTTGGGTTTCACATTGTTTAAATGGTGGGAAAAGACCAAAGGGAAGTACTAGTAAAAATCAGATTGGAATGTAAAGAGGCCGAATGACAAGTGAAAACTAATGCAACTGGACCGTGAGGATTGAATGACCATATTTCTTTCATTAGCGTTTTAAGAATGAAACCACTTAAATACTACATCTGTCTCTCCAGCCTGTTTTGTTGGAGTTGCTGACTAAGTTTATATCCCTAGATGGATCTACTTCTTGTTGTTGTGTCTTTCGGCTATTCCCAGTTAGGGGTCGCCACAGTGGAACTCAGGTCCGCTAATGATTGGCAGTAGATTTTTACATGCCGAGTTGCCGGCCCTGACGCACAATCTTCAACAAAGGTACGCCCATTCACGCATGTCTCCACACAGAAGACGCTCTAGCTGAGAATCGAACAGGACAATGTCTTACAGTGAAGGTGAGAATCTACTTCTAAATCTCAAAATACTGAAAGACAGACTTTCAGTATCTTGAGATCTAAATACCAAACACCCACTATACCGAAATATTACAAAACCAAATGTCACTATACCGAAAATTCAAAATACCGAATTTTCAGCAACTGACATTGAGTTCTGTAATATAACCTCCACCACATCACAAATACCACCTCCCCCTAAACCATTACTAAAACACCATACATACACACACACCTACAAAACCTATGCATAAGCAGGGAGCATCCCCCCTGCACCCCCCACCCCCACCACTTATATATACCAACTCCAAGGTCAGACTACCATGGAAGACACAAAAAATATACTGCTAAGCACCCTACATTTACTTTGTGCACCGTCACACACATACTACACATTCAAAAAACACCCCATCTTCAGCAGTAACACACACCCCATCAATCCCAGCCAACTCCCAACACTTCCCACAACACTACAAAACAAAAAACCCTACCCAAAACACTTATACATTAACAACTTACCTAAATTTCTGTACACAGCCACACATCATCCGCCATACCTCACTCTCAAATCACAATGCACCGCAAACACAAACCACAACACACCTCCCAACAGCAGATTCGGTAATGTAACACTCGAAGTGCAGTTTTGATAGATATTTTAGTCTCGTGATACTGAAAGTCAATCTTTCAGTATTTTAAGATTTAGACCGGATCTCCCTAGATCAGGTGACCCTTATAATAGTTGACTTGCATACACGTAGCATCTCCCATCAGGGCTTGATTTTTGAGTGCCTTGTCGATCAGGCAGTGATCACTCCTTAATAGTTGGTAGGAAATAGTGTAAAGGGATAGAAATTTTAGTCCATCAGCACAAGATGCACTGTTTACATCCTATATTTTCATTGTGAGGAAACTCTGAGGTCACTCCAGCTGTTCTAAGTGCCTAGTCAAGCGAAATGGCGCATTGTACTCTATTACTGGTCTAATGAAGGCAGAGTACAGTGGGATTATAAATTTCCTTATATCTGGATACCATGCCTTTACTTATAAGTTGGACACACAGAAGGACTTCACCACTGTGGACATATGGCAGTCAAAGTTCAGGCAGGCTACTATCTGAGTACCTAGAGCTCTCACATCAGAGTCTGCTCTTAGGAGTAGGCTACTGATGTTGTAATTTGCAGGGGTATTCGATTTCCCAAAGGGTATGATAATCCATTTTTTCACATTTAGTTTTAGGTCATGGTTGTGGCACCAATCATTTGTCTGATTTAGACCCTCCTGAAGGATATCTATATCAATGGAGGATACAATGATTACCACTAGCTTGCAGTCATTGGCAAACTTTGTCATCCAGAAGCCTTTCACATTGGAATATGCTTCTCTGAACTTAAGACTAAACAGGAGTGGGCCCAGTACTGAGCCCTGTGGCACACCACTAGTACCTGGCCTCTTGCTGAATCTGGATTCACCCAGTTTAACTATACTGTTGTTCTCACATTTTGGAAATTGTACTTGTTAACTGTTATTTTACCTATGCATTGTACTGCTGTGTACAAATTTTTGACTTTTACTATATTTCTGTGACCCTACTTTAATATTTTGTAAATATCATAATTACTTCATTTTTGGAGATTTTCTCCTTGGGTCTTCACTGAAAATGGGCCCCTGGCTCAGTTGGACTAATCTGGTTAACAAATGTCAATAAATAAATATAAATAAATAAATTTGTCCTGTCCATGAGCCAAGTGGCTATCCATCTGGAGACATAGGGATTTATGCCCAAATTTGTGAATTTATTTACCGGACTGAGGAATCATGTCAAATACCTTGACCTGGTCAAGGTAGGCAGCATGTACTGTTTTTCCCCTCATCCATGATCTTAGTGACTTTCTCAAAGAAATCCACCAGATTCAGTAGGCGTGACCTGCCCTTGACAAAGTCAAATTGGGTCAAGTCCAGTGTTTGGAGGTTTTCTATGTCATTATTTATCAGACCAAGGATTATTCTTTCCATGGCCTTACATTATAAGACTAGTCAAACTTATAGGCCTGTAATTTCTGGGTCAGTAGATGGTCCCCTTTATGTAGAAGGCTGACTGTTCCTGTCCTCCACTATCAGAACAATACCAGTTTGGAGGTTCTGGTTAAACTGAGATCCTGATGGCCTGATATGTCTTGCTTTAAGCTGTTTAAGATGCAACCAAGTAGAGTGTCAGGCCCCACTGAAACCATGTTTTTAGCAATTTGTTCTTTGGTGAAAATTGCTGGTGGAAGGTATTTCTTGGAGGAGAAGTGGAAATGAATGGTGGCACAGCAGCACAACAGATAAGTGTTGTTGCCTCACAGAAGAGGTTCCTCAGTTCAATTCTTGGCTGTGGTGCCTTCTGTGTGGAGTCTGCATATCCTACCTGTGTTGGCTACAAGTCTCCTCTGAATGCTCCAGTTTCCTCCCACATTCCAAAGTCATGCAGTAAGTGGATTGGACACTCTGAATTAGCCATAACTGTGAGTATGTGTGCAAGTGTGTGGTGTGGAAGAACTACTGCTGCAGGGTTAGCCAGATAGTGGTAAAAACCTTAACTCTAGATGACCGTCACCGTTGACATGACACCTCGACCCCATGTACAAAAATGGGAAAGAGGTTGTGGATAGCTTGATGGAACTGGCAGTGATTGTGAGGTGAAATTTGGGCTGAATGTGTCAGCTGGCAGATTTGCAATATCTTCTGGCAGTGTATAGGTGATGCCAACTACAACTAATTTTGCACATTGTTGGTTGTTGCCCCCAAGACTGTGGACATAATTGAAAAATACCTTATGGTTATCCTTAGCTTTGGAGGCTATATTCATCTCAAAATCTGCTTTCAGAGGGCTTGACTAGTTCCCTGATTTGCTTTATTTAGACTAATGAGGGACATTTTGCTCCATTGTGAATATTCCCTCTTACTTCTCGACAGAATGTTCTTTCTTTTGTTGTACAACCTGTTAATATCAAAGGTCCACCAGAGTTGGCTTGTTTTGGCGGTTTGGCATTGGTTTATTTTGGTCTGGTACAGCCGTTTCTATGTAGCCATTTTTGTGGTAGTTATAGTAGTACAGGGCTTTTGTATGCATCGTTGCATAGGTTTCTGTGTTTTCTGGATTTGTGGATCTTGGAAACTAGCTATACCATTAATTAATAGGAGTAATTTACCTTAGAGAAGTTCTTAAAGTTTTACCTTTATTTCAAAGGAGGTCTCTGTGATCTGATCTTAACAGAGAGTAGAGTCACTCAAGAAAAAAATAACTGAAGCAACAAGGTATAGTACTATGCTACTATAGAGTGGACTTGTTTTTAAGAAGGTAAGGTATATGTTTACAATAACTGCTGTATAACCACAAAAATCATCACTGAACCAGTAGACTATTCATATTTACCAACTTCTAGTTACAATTACCTATGAAGGTTTTACTCGTATGGTAAACCACTCAGATTAGGTGCATAAATGACATATAAATCTGACAAGGATTGTTGCTTCTCAATGAAAACAGAAGGGATGAAATTAAGCAACTATAAGGACAATAGTTCACATATATGAACAGCCATTTATATGTGTAAATAGCCATACTAGAAAGTGGACTGACATCACTCCACCTCGAACCTATACTATTTTCAAAACTACAATGATTTCCCAAATTCTCAATAGTGAATGTTTCTGACTCTAAGCTTCAGTATCAGGTTTAATACTGATCTCCATACACTTTTTTCGACTGGCTGTTACTGCACAAAAGTAAGGTTATGAGCTGCTAATAAGTGGCTTCCTGTAATCCATGGTTTGGTTCTCTCAGCTTATAACTGCATATTGTGTCATTCTAGTGACCAAGTCACTGAAACAAACAATACTCTGGACAGTTGGAAAATTGTGTAGGGTCCTCAGTGGTTTCCTGGACTGCATGACTAGTAACTGCCTATGAACCTATCAATATAGTGCATTATAAAAAAAAATAACAAAATAAAACAGACTAAGTATTTTACCATTCCCGAGTTACTACACTAATCCTGTCCATAAAGTGGTTGACATAATAATATGGCACTAGATTAGGCAAGTGCACTTTTGAAAGAAGTATGAATGAAAGTAGTTAATGTCATGACTTAAAGTAATTTTTGAATATGTTTTCATTATAAGCTTGCATTTTGTATATACATAATGATATTGTGATTTCAATGATGGCAGTTGCGGTGGTGCAGTGGTTAGCATTGTCACCTCACAGCAAGAGGTTCTCCGGTTTATTTCTCGGCTGGGGGTACCTTCTGTGCAGAGTCTCCATGTCCTCCCTGCAGTCAAATGGGTTTCCTCTGGGTGCTGTGGTTTCCTCCCACATTCCAAAGACATGCAGCAGGTGGAATGGACACACTAAATTGGCCGTAGGTGTGAGTGTATGTGCAAGTAAGTGGTATGGATGAACTACCACAATAGGGCTAGCCACTCAGCGGTGTAAACCTTGCCTCAAGATGATTGTCACCATTAAAGTGACACCCCAACCTCATGTGCAAAATGGAAAAAGGGGGTGAAGATGAATGGATTGTGATTTCAATGGTCATGCAACATTTAACATTTAGGACATCTGTCAGCAAATCGCTTTCTCTCCCAAACATTTTCCCATAGATTTTAGGTCTCCTATGCTAGCCAATGTAGGTGTTGTGCAGTTGCTAGGAATGATGTTTGTGAGTGTGTGTGCACGCATACATGTGTGTGTGTGTGTGTGTGTGTGTGTGTGTGTGTGTGTGTGTGTGTGTGTAGAGGGCAAAAAAAAAAATGTTGCTTTATGCACAAATCAGCTGTTCCAATTAATAAACGATGAAGGTAACAGTACTTGTTATAAAACAAATAATGCCCTGCTAGTGAATATAACAAATGACACATAAACAATGGTTAGTGCTACGTACCTGCTATGACATACATACATTTATACAAACACAGACACACACACATATATATATATATATATATATATATATATATATGTCTGGGCAGAAGGGAAGCAGTCATTGGACATTCTTGCTCTCAGCCTTGAAAATCCACTTTTACTATAAGCTTACTAACATAACTGGGCTCCTATCAGATTATCAAAGTTTCAGAACTTCGAAAGTCATATGGCCGGGAGCATATGATCAAAGTTTTGATACTTCAAACAATTTGAATGGAGATTGCGGAACAGGGAATGTACCCTTTTCCACAATGTAGTGCAATCTCAGATTTGGTATATTTAATTTGGAAGGAATGTGTGTGTGGGGGGGGGGGTGCAGGAGGGTTTGCCACCCTGCAAAAATGTTAAAAGTAAAATAATTTTGTTTTTTATTTATTTATTTTTTTTAATGTTCGAAGTTCTGAAACTTTGATCATATGGTCTCGACCATATGAATTTCAAAGTTTCGGAACTTAGGTAGTCTGACATAGATCCACATAACTATAATACCTTATTTCCACAAGGTAGCAGTGAATTGTAACATCTGGCTGTAATCCGAAGCAGTGCAGAACTCCACAACTGTGAACCATTAGAGGAACCCTGTAACACAACAGTACCAAACGGCCTTACTTCTTGAGTTCCTGATTAGCAATGTTTTTTTAAAATCTATGTGCAACTGACCACACCGTTGACACTAATACATCATTTATGAAAGTGGAAATATTTCTAAAATGAAATACAAAATTTCTGCAGCTTCAGAAGACTGTGCCATGAAAGGGAACTGAAGTGTTGTTTTACTGTATCACAACAAAATTCTGTAAACCGGGGCAACCATTAGATACAGTAAGTTTAATAGGAGGGCCTGGTTTTCCCTTTATAAATAACATAAAAACAGTGGGTCAGATTTCCTGAGAGCATGCCTTTTTCATGCAGTAATTCATTTTTCTGTAGGCATCCAGAGTATGCAGTAGTTGTCCCTCTGTAAACTGGTACTTTAGGTAGAAAACTGGAAAATGAAATAATCAAGGCAGACAGCAGAAACCACTGTCAGCATAAAGGAAGGATTAATCATGATAAAGACCATTTTGTTATGAATTACACTATAAAAAGACATGCATTAATGCCTGAATTTCTAAGATCAAGATTCCATAGATAGTTTTCACCAAGAAAAGGGTTTTCTGTAAAAGGTATACCCTTATCCATTGAGCCTGCTGGTTCAAAGGGAGGCTTGGTTATCTTTTTGTCAACAAATGTATATCTCATGAGGAATATAAAGGATTACATTTCACATGTACTATTAATCATTAAAGGTTAACAAACCTGATGGTAGACTTACTTTATACAGGCACTACAATACCTACTGAGCTTTACAAAAGTCTAGAGAGAAAACTAAAAAGTATAACAGCTCTCTCTCTCTCTAGTAAATTAATTTGGTAGAACAGGTGCAGAAAAGATTTAGAAAGAAAATACCCATGTTCGTAACAGCCATAGCAGGCTTAAACTTCTAAGTCTAAATAGTACTGATTATAAGCTATTAACAGAAGAACTTTGTTTAGTTTCTAAGTAGCTCTCTGACAAAATTGTCAAAAGTGCAGTTGTATAAAATCTTACCATAACATTAGATGCCCTTCTCTTCACTGTTGCAGCATTCTTCACCCAAGGGATCTCCTGCTAAGAAAAGCCCAACATCTGGCCGGTATACCAAAGCCTTCAGCTCTTATAGGCACTGTACGTCGCATGTATGTGACGTACAGTGCCTATAAGAGCTGAAGGCACTGTACATCGCATGTATGCTCTCTATGCACAATGGAGGGCATAAAGGTGACATACGGATGCAGATGGGAGGAACAGAGTATCCTCAGGAACATAGGATCATAGCAGATTACTAGGCTATCGACCCAGAGGTAATTTTAAGCCTACCCATTAAAGCCCAATGTAATACCATAGAGGTACTAGTAAATACCCAAGATTACATTTAGCAATGACTGCCTATGTCCAGGAGGGTTGTGGGTGCTATTTCCGATAAGAATTTATGGTGCCCCATCCACTCATCCAGGTTCCTCTTGAACAGTATGATAGAGGTGATCCGTTATACATGAACTGGTAGCCTGTTCCAAAAGACATAGCAGTCACTGAGAGATAATCTATCTCTCCAATATGTCCTATTTAAGCCACAGGCCAAGTCCCTGGAATGGGTAGCCCTAGACCCATTTGATTTACGGATATGCAGTAAATTCTTGGGTTGCTCTGTAGGCTAGGCATAACTCTCCCCTAAGAAATTTATATGATACGGAGTACAGTGACAGGGATTTTAGTTGGTCCATGTAAGGCACATACTGGAGGTCCTTGATCTTCTTTTTTTAGAAACCTGTGAGGTCTCTCTAATTGCTGTATGTACTTAGTATGGTATGCACCAAATGGGGCGTTCTACTCAATTATGGGCCAGATAAGTGCTGAGTACAGGGGGGGGTTATAACTTCTTTTGCTTTCGAGGAGAAGCCTTTACTAATCGAGTGAGCTATGTGGAAAGCTTTCTTTACAATGGTAGACACATGGTGGTCAAAGTTAAGATAGAAGTAATCCTGTGATCCCAGGTCCCTTACCACTTCATGGGTACTTAGGGTATTGTTATTGATTTAATAATGTGAAAGGACATAGTTTGTGACAAAGAGAATGATGATGCATCCAGAATGAAAAATAGAGAAGGGCCCCTTGGCCAGGAGGGTAAGCAGAACACAGGGCAAGAGTTAGGACAGAGGGGGAAGGAGGGAGTGACCAAACACTACAATAGTGAAAAGAAGGACATCTACTATTATGGTAAGATTTTACAAAACTGGTGTCCTTCCATATCACTATTGCAGTATTCTTCACCTAAGGGGGGGTGTACAAGAGCTCAAGAGGATGTCTGGGAGGAGGAAGACAGAGAGAAAGCCTCCACAAACCCATGACAGAGATAGCCCTGGTAAAGCCTGTCCTGGTCCTAGAAACATCCAACTTGAAATGTTTAGTGAATGTATGAACAGAGGACCAAGTAGCAGCCTCAAGGAAAGACTTGGTAAAATACCCTTGAAAAAGACACCAGAGGAGCCAACTGCTCCAGTAGAAAGACATTTGCTGTGAAAATAATAACAAAAATAAATGGCCTTATTAATCCAGAAGGATATGGTGTGCTTGGAAATGGCCAAACCCAAAGTCACAGGATAAGAAAAAAAAAAGCTTCTCAGATTTACAAAATCTTTAGTTTCATCTAAATGTCTGAGCTGTCTGTGCATATCCAAGGTGTGAAGAAACTTCTCACTGGCAGACTGCAGAGAAGGAAAAAACATGGAAGATGAATAGACTGATTAAGGAAGAAAGCATTGCCTACCATGGGCATAAAGGAAGGATTAGTACAGACAGACACACTAAAAGAAAGAAGCTGACGAAGAAGTATCAAAAGGCGCCCAGAGTCATTTTTCAAGTACAAAATTGAGGTCCCAAAAAGGCAAAAAAGGCTTTCCAGGAGGCCTGATATGAAGGACGGCTTTAAGAAATTGCTTGACTTCAAACCCAGAGGTCAGTGGTAGATTTAAGGGCCAACAAGCAGGAATTTCTGAAAGGCGAGCTTTCACAGAAGAATATGGCAAACCATCATGGAGCATATCACACAAAGAACCAGAGGAACCTCCACTGACAAAGGATCCTAATGGTGAGAGAAGCAACAGACTGAAAATCTTTTCCATTTGCACATATATGATTTCCTGGTAGTGCATTTCCTGCCCTCCTGCAGAACCCAAAGAACATCCTCAGAAAAAAAAGATGCTTACAGGTGAGCAAAACACTATCATCCACAGTATCATTTGAAGAATGGACAAGTGAGAATGCATAAGAGACCCCTTGTCTTGTGTGAGGACATCCACCTGATAAAGTAACTTGTGCTGATTGCCCCTGGCCAAATGAGAAAGGAGGGAGAGCCAGTGCAGTTTGGGCCAAATGCAGTCACCAGCAAGATTCTGGAAGAGCCCTCGCTGATCTTGTACAGCACTCATGGTAACAGAGGAAGGGGGGAGGAGTACAGAAATATCCCCCTTCAAGGAAAAGACAGGCTATCCATTTTCCAAGTGAGAGGACATTGGACTCCGGAACAGAATAAAGGAAGTTGTCTGTTCAGACAGGAGGTGAAAAGATCTACCTGAGGAACACTTCACTGGTAGACAATGTCCAGGAACACATCTTTGTGGAGCATCCATTCATGAGCTTGTGTGCTGGACCTGTTCTAAGAGTCTCTCGCTAGATTGTGCCTTGAGAGAATATAAACTGCCTAAAGAGTTACTTGATACTGGATAGCTAGATCCCATACCTAAAGAGCTAGTCTGCAAAGAAGACAGAACCTCATGCCCCCTGCTTGTGGAATACCACATCATTGTGGTATTGTCCATGAAAACATTGAGGGGTCCAGGATGAAATAAAAAAAATCTTATAATTAGTAAAAAAAATATCTGATTTGGAGCATAAGAAATAAAAATAAAATTGTGTAGATAAATAAAAAAATATATTGTGTAGATAAGTAACTTTCTTTGCTAAATACAAACTCTAACAAGACTTTAACAAGGAAAGATACAAATCCATCATCTACAGGAAACCAACTTTCTCTAATAGTTACCTCCATTTTAAAAGCAATCACCCTCTTACACAGAAAAACATTTAGCAAAAGGTCAGATGGTGAGGCCATCTAGAATTATATCAGAGGAATCAGATTTGATTACTGAGTTCAATATCCTGATGGGCATGTTTTTAGAAAGAGGTTATCATTATTACATGCTGTTTAGTATTAAAGAGGAGATATTAGAAGGTAGACAATCAAAATTTAAACCCATTTTAGGAACAGGTTTCATTTTTTTTTTTTTTTTTTTTTTTTTTTTTTTTACAAAACAAGAGATTGATAAAAACCTCAGTGGATGAGAAAAGCATGTGCGTAAAATGTAATAAGGACTGCCATAATGTAATGAGAATTATTTATAACCATTGGAGTATTATTTCCTTTGACAGTGTCTTGTGACAACAGCTTGAGAATAAACCCCATTTTACATTTTAAAATCTTAAAGAAAAATATGAAAGAGGGACACAGTTTGGCATAAATAATAAAGTCACAGGCACTAAGAAATGTGAAGCCTGTGCACAATATAAGTTTATTTCTGAAGGAATAGAGTTACATTTACAAAGTATTAACCATTTTAATTTTACTTCCAAATATGATTGCAGTAGTAAGAGTATAGTATATTTGGCTTTTTGTGACTTTTGTTCCGGTCTCTATGTTGGCAAAATAGAACGTTCTCTTAAGAAACATATTCAAGATCACAATTATGATATTAATGGAAAAAGGACAACTAATGCCCCGTTTAGTCACAAGACAGTCTGTAATAACAAGTTATTTTATTTTACTATTTTAGAAGAGGCAATTTTGAATCCCAGGGGAGGACCTTTGGAATACATTTTAGAACAAGGTGAGTTAATTTGCCAGCCGAGGTTAAATGCCAGTGAATATAATGGACTGAATGACACAACTTCCATCAACAGTACACAAATTCCTGGCTAGTAGGTTATGAAAATAGAAAGAAAAGGGTTGTCGGATTTGGCATTTAGAGAAGTAAGCTTTTCATTTATCTCCATAATAAGTTGTTTTATTTCTTATGGTCCAAGTCAGATATTTTTTTACTAGTTATAAGATTTTTATTTCTTGTACAATTTTAAGCGGGTCTCCTTTGATTCACTGAAAACTCATTTCACTGAATGTAAGTACTGTTTGGCAAATAAAACCTATATGCCCTTTTCCCTACTCTAGTGTGATCCTGGAGTTAGTATATATAGTTGGGGGGGGCACAGCCCCCCCACCTACTTTTGGTTTTATATTGTTAGCTTTCAGTGAAATGAGATTCATAAATATAAAAGCTAAGTAGGTGGGGGCCTATGCCCCCACACCCCCATTGTGGGGGCGGTGCCCCCTACATCCCCCCTAACTATATATACTAACTCCAGGATCGCACTACAGTGGGGAAATGGACATACGCATTTTATTTGTCCAACAGTACTTACATTCAGTGAAATGTGATTCAGGGAAATAAGTTTTCGGTGATTTCGGCTTTCAGCGATTTTTTGAGGGTGAATTAAAATTCAGTGAAATGAGTTTTCAGTGAATCAAAGTAGACCCATTTTAAGCACTCTGGTTTTAATGAGCATGTTTTTAAGACTTAATGGTTTTATTGTTTCTTCTTTTAGCTGGAGTACCCATTTGACCTGCGACTATTGCTGTGCTCCCTCTGCATTTGATTTTTGAAGTAAAGTTTTTCATTCAAGGTTTGGTTACTTCTATTTTCTTGTATTCCATTTGTTTTATTTTAAGTATTTTTGTTCTGTTGGACTTTTAAAAGGTCTTGGCTAGGGTCAGTTAGAAAAACAGAATTTCTTTGCAGACAGTGAATAACATCAAATTAATTAGTGGGAGGAGTTGAGAAACAGCATTCCTGTTTAACAAGAAATTGTTGGAGGTGTCTTCATTTAGCTGGAGGGCCCATTTGACCCGATTCTGCCTGACTATTGCTAATATCTCTCTGCATTTGATTTTTCCTATCCACCTGCGGAACTGCTGTTGTACTCTTTTAATCAGTTGGGAAGGCCCAACCCCTTACTCTCTTAAACTTGAATTATCTTCTGTTTGTTCCATTCCCACATACTTAAAAATATATATATATAAACACTTAATTCAGCTACTTTTACTGTATTACTTAGCATAGGCTAGATTTAGCACTGCTGAATCTAGCTCTGGTTGTGCAGATTGAGCAATAAATCAGGAAATCTTTTTGTTGGAGAGGCCCACCTACCCTTGTGGGAGGAAGGTACTGTTTGGATTGGTCTAGATGAAGGCTACTTTAATAGGGCTCAGTTTTTAAGCTTTAGGATTAACTTATTTCCAATTATTTCCTCTTGTTTGTTATAAAAGCCCCATGTTTGCGTGTGTTTGCACTTGTTTTAACACAGATCCAGTGAGTTTGGTGACCTGCCTCTGTTCCACTGATCTTCCAAAACTTCTCAGTAACAGGTCTAAACCTAGCATTATGGAATGCCCGACTACCTTTCTTTCTCCTGCCAACCTGATTGATATGGGTCTCCTGAGGCAGTGTAACAACTGCCTCATGTACACAGACAACCATCTACTACTAAATCATTTTAGTATGGAGTGCAAGAGAAGTATCTACAGTAAGAAGCTGGAATCCCTGCTCTCTTGTATAACAAACAATAACATCAAATAGGTTGCCAGCTCACACATACAAATACTCAGAGGTACTCTCCAAAAATTTACCTAAACACCAGAGACCTCCTAAGCACAAGGTTGCTACAGCTGACACAGCAACCACAGCACTCAAGTCACATACCGCAACCAATGTCTCACCAACTAGGCCCTTAAGACGCAACACACCCAAACCCAATTTTCTTGTTATTGGAGATTCTGTAGTGAGACACACTGACATCCTACTCACCAGGCTGGATAAGGAGAAGGTCATGGTCAGCTGTCTGTCTGGTGCCAGGATTAGTCAAGTCACACATGCACTCAGGTCACTCAACAACAAGTACCGTTATAACACAGTCATAGCTCATGTTGGTGTGAACAACTTGAGATGTACCTCACTGAACTATATGAAGAGAGACATGATTGAGCTCTCTGAATATGTATCACAGACAGGAATGTCCCTAGCCTTAAGCAGCATTTTACCCTCACCTAGAATGATGCCACAATATAAATAAAACATGACTGACTTTAATAACTGGCTTAGTTTCTGGTGTCATTCAAGGAAGATCCAGTTTCTGTCAGTTTGGAATGACATACCTGATGGGCCTTGCTGCTTTGCCAGAGATGGTCTGCACCTGGTACCTCTGAGCTTTTGGCTGCTGGCTAAGGCTCTTCTCTCCCCATAGTACATTTTTAGGCAAGGTCCCAAAAACAAAACTTCCAATGTGATAATATCCAGCACAAACAAAATAAGGGTTATGCTGCTGAACACTAAGAGTTTAAACCAAAAGCTGCACTCTCTGGAAGCATTCCTTTCATTGGATGATGTAGACATTTGTGGAGTCACAGAAACCTAGTTTAAGGCCACAGACAGTACCCTGGCCTTGCAAGGCTACAGTGCCTTCCATACCTTCAGACTGCAAAATGAAAGTGTGATAACCAAAGGTGGTGAACTATCTATCTACATTAAAGATAAATACTCATCCAGACTGGTTAGACAAGATAACGCAATGGAGCTGCTCCAAGTTCAGATTACCGTGGGTAAGACACTCCAAGTCATTTCTAGTTAGAGGTCCCCCTCCATGAACCAAGATGCTCATGCAGCTTATTTGGCTTTACTTGAATCAAATAAAATACTACCCAACACTTTTGTCATGCAGGATGTTAACTATCCTACCATCAACTGGGAAACCTATACAAGCCCCAATTTACTTGCACAAAAGTTCCTTGACTTTGTTAACTCAAATGGCCTGGAACAAATTGTACAAAATCCTACAAGGGACTGAAATATACTTGACCTGGTTCTCACCAACATGAGACACTGTTGCACTACTGTAAATGTAGGAACCTCATTAGAAAATTCTGATCATAAGTCAGTCACTTTTAAAGTAGTAATAACTCCAGAACCCACCAGAGGTGAAGTCAGATTAAAAAACTTCACCAAATCCAATTACACCCTCCTAGGGGTTGGCATAAATGATTTCCAAGCCCCAGTCCACACAGATGGTCTTGGCACCTATACTAAAGTATACTCTGACACCCTGTACCAACACTTATACAGATGTATAGATTTGGCTGTGCTGGATAGGAGCAAAGTAAGAGTCTCAAGAAAAAACAAGCCACCATGGTGGACATCTCGCATAAATAAACTATACAACAAGCATATGTTTAATACCAAAGAGGGGTCGCAGCACTGGAAAAGTACCCTCCTAAGTCTAAATAAAAAAGTAAGACAACTTATAAAATCCTCTAAGGGCAATTTTGAGAAAAATTTAGCAAACACAGCTAAACATAACCATAAGGCTTTCTTCAGCTACATCCATTGTCTAAAAGGTAGGACCCACACATGTGCTGAATTAGTGAGAAATTATATCACACACACTGATCCTGCTGAAATTGCTAATACACTAGCAGACAGGTTTGACAAACATTTCTCCCCTTTATCCCCTTCTGACATATCACAAACCATACCTTCAACAGCTCCCCCACCCAATCTATCTAAACAGGTCATCAAAGCTCTGTCTAAGGCAAAAAACACAACCTGTATATCTCCTGATGGCATCCCAGATGGCATTCTAAACTAAAACACAAATTAATAACCCCCTTAGGCACCCTATTTGACCAAAGTATACAGGATTTGTCCCAGCCAAATGGAAAACCATGACCATTACCCCCCTCCACAAGGGTGGTTTAGCAACAGATCTGCAGAATTATAGACCCATGAGCCTGATTAGCCTCCTGCAAGGCCATGGAACGTATCATTATGGACCTCATAAATAAAGATATAGATGACCTGCAAACCCTTGATGCCTGTTAAACCTAGTAGACTTCTTTGAAAATGTGACCAGTGCCATAGATGATGGCAAATCTGTGCACACAGCGTATCTGGACTTGGCGAAGGCCTTTGACACAATCCCCTATTCATTCACTGACAAACGCCCCCACCTAAATATCAACCATTTTGTTGTTAGGTGGGTTGCAAATTGGCTCACTAACCATACACATGCTATCAGAGTGGGTGACTCCACCTCAACCTGTAGACCTGTCACAAGTGGAGTCCACAAGGGTCAGTACTGGGCCCCTTTTGTTTGGTATTTACTTCTCAGAAGTTCAGGCCAAAACAAAGGGGATGTGGCTGACCAAGTTTGCTGATGACTGCAAACTTGGCACAATCGTTGACTAAACAAATGTCAGTGTACTCCAAGAGGGGCTTACACACAGACCAACAATTGGTGCCGAAGCCATGGACTCAAACTAAATGCAAAAAAAATGCATCATCATCCCCTTCGGTTAAAGCAATGTCCCTACCAACTATCAAATAAACAACAGTACCTTAAGTAGAAATGCTGTAGTGAGGAATTTGGGCACACAAGTAGACTGTGACCTAAACATTTGACTACTATATGTCTACTGTAGTAAGAAAGGCATTCTACGTCACACATTTGATTAGCAAAGGCACAGCCTCAAGAGCAAAAGACATTTATAACCCCCCCCATACTCATCCCTTAGCCCCACAATTTAGTATGACGCCCCCTTTGGTATATACCAATCCAGGCACCTGCAGCAACTGGATATACTCCAGAGATTTTTAACTAAGAAGATACAGGGTCTTCAGCACATAACTTACACAGACAGATTGAACTCTTTGTGACTGTGCTCAGTAGTATATAGGATGCTTAGGGGAGACTTGTGCCTGGCTTACAGGGAAATCTCTGACCCCATCCTAATGAAGTTGCTGCACATCCATAAGTCAAATGGGACTAGAATTACACACTCCAGGTGACCTAAATCTGGCCTGCAATTTAAATAGGACATGCTGGAGAGATAAATTCATCTCACAGAGGTTGCCACTTCTCTGGAATAGGCTACCAGTTCATGTTAAGCAGAGCACCTTTATGACTCTGTTCAAAAGGAGCCTAGATGAATGGATGGGAAACTTCAAATTCTTGTTTGGGCACTGACTAGACTTTTTCTCTTGAAATGTACTATGAGTAATAGGCTAGGCTTAAAATGACCCATGGGTCAATAGCCTAGTAACCTCCTATGAACCTAGATACAATATTTGATTGAACAATTCAATTATATGATTGGATGAATTCCCTACATATGGTAGAGTTAATATATGTATTATAGTTCTGAAGAAGTCCTACAGATGAAAACAACTGTTTGTTAATAATGTCTTATATTTTTAAATTTGTTCATGACTCAGTGGTGTTCATATGGTTTACCAGCTTTTACTTTGATTTATGAGTTTTTTGTATATTAAGCTGTGTTTGCCTCAGTTTTATTTGGTTCTAGATAATGGACAGAACCCATGAATCTGAAGTGATCTGAAGCCAATTTGTGAGAGACAAGGAAAGATGGAGGGACAAGGAAACTGGGCCAAGGGGAGTATGAAGAAAACTGTCAAAAAGAAACAGGCTTGTCCTGAAAAGAAGGCTTTTGGGCAGCTGGAGTTTGAGTAGATTTAGCAGGAGCCACACGCCTAGAACCCTTCTTACCCTTGGGAGGAGGGTGAGATTACCTATGAAGAAAGGCTAATTTGGAGGGATAATTCCTCTGAAATGTACGCATAAAAGAAACATAAATGTTTCATTTCCTGTAAGGCTTTGCCCTTGTCCTGAAGAGACTTGTAAAGGTCAGCAGCAGCAGATCCAAAAAGACTTTTATTATCCAAAGGAGCATCTAAAATTTGGCCTTAATGTCATCAGGCGAAACTTGAAGATGAAGCCATGAACAACTCATAACTGAACAAAATGCAGTAGCCCTGTAAAAGGAATCAGTTGCACCATAGCTGCGTTTGATTGAATGGCTGGCAACCTTAGAAGTAAAGCCCAGCAGGGAAAGGGCGGAATCCTACCCCTCAGAGTTAGGAAGGTCAGAAACCACATTGGAAACCTGAGAAAGAAGTTCAAAACATACCTGGTCATATGAGCCTGGTAACTGATGGCCCTAAAGGACAAAGTGGCAGCAGTGTAAACTATATTGGCCATTCTTTCCATTGCCCTACTGTCCTTATCAGAAGGCAACAGCTTGGTGGAGGGCATCAATTTAAATGGCTTGTCAGAGGAGACTAACATTACAGAAAAGCATTTATAAAGAAATGTGCACTCCTTAAGCACTTTAAACCATCTGCTGCCAGGCTCCATAGACGCTCCATCTGAAGGAGCTCATAATATATTTTCATCGTTGTTGTTTTCTAATATCAGAGACTTGAGAACAATCTCCCTTAAAGTAATCCATCATACACACAATGGAATCTCCAAGAAGAGCTCTTCCAAAGGGGAAGCTGGAATTATGGACTTCTCCTCTGAACCATAGTCCAAGGGGGAAGGGGTTTGGGAAGAATAAGAAGCCAAAGATTCTTCACCTGAGTCCAGATCCTCTTCCTAGAAATCTAATTCCCTAGGCCTCTTGAGTAGAGTGGAAGACCAGGGAAGTGCAAGAACAGAGACCCCTTCAGGTGGCTTCAAGGCCATCAAAGCATTAAATAAATCCTGAGTGAAATGCTGCTATTCACATTTGAAATCCTTCATAATGGGAAATGTGCTTTGTTTTCGGTTTCTTTTTCTGTGGGACATCCACACAATACATCCTTAGAGGGTCAGACCCCTGATGCAACTCTATAATGGTAGTAGGAATCTACTCCCTTGCTAACATCTGAGGAATCCCCCTCAGTCCTTCAGATATAATGAGCTTATGTTCCCCTTCAAGACAAGGCAGAGATGTTTAAAAAGTCTCCAAGAGCATGGTGAAGCTGAATCCTTGCTGACCTCTGATGGAAGGGTGGTACTGCAGTGGAATCCAAATAACCACCAGACAGTCCACCGTGCTTTCACCAGCCGTGAGAGAGACATCCATGGGAGTCTAGACAGAAACTGGATCAGTGTGTTAGCTCTTCTCATTGATAGACAGCTGGCCCTTGGGCTGTGAGGATTCTACCATAGCACCCTAAGCCAACAATTTAAGATGCTGGCTCTCCAGGTATATAACAAGGAGGACAGGTGACTTTGGAGGGTCTTTGGTACAACTGTCTGGCAGATATAAAAGCACCCAAAACAGAAAAAGACTGTTGGTGATGGTCCATATGGGGAATCTGCCTCCCACACTGATATTTTCCCTTTCTGAATGACATGACCACAACAACACAAAATTAGAAGAAAAAGAAGAAACCCCAGACAGGACACATCTGAAAAAACAGCTTGGTAACCAGCACAGCAGAAGAGCATTCAGACCGATGTTTGACAATGGCATTCAGACTGGTGGCAAAGTTGTTCTGGGAATCTACATCCATACATCATCTGTATGCTCTACATTGTGTACAAGGAGCAGAAGTGTGATGTATGGTACCTATCAGAGCTGCAGCCTTTATTATAATGGCTATCCTTGGCAGAAGATTCCTTAGGTGAAGAATACTGCAACAGTAATATATCTGTAAACTCACATGCTTTAAAAAAAGATAAGTTGATAGGTGGTAAATATAACCACAACAGAAAGTAGATTCCATTTATTCACTGAAGGTTAATGACCATGAATGAAATTACCACCAAATTAACCCAAGCTACCACTGTATTAAAAACAGTGTGTAAGGGTTTAACAAAATGAAAACGTATGCATTTCAGTAGGCTGGTGTACTTGATTGTAGATGTGTCCTTAAGCTATGGAAAAGCACTGCAAGCTAAGTTTTGTTTCCTGAGCCTGAGGCAGCATTTCTTGTAAATCACATGATAAAGAGGAAACGTATTCCTTATTAGGTTAAAATGTAGATAAGTACAGATTGTATTTTTGCTAAACTTGTCATTTTCTTATTGGATATGTAGTAGTGGTCTAATAGATGAAGTATACTGGTCAGTTCTTTACTACTGGATAGTAACAGTGGTCTCATAGATCAGTTTTTTTTTTTTAATAAGTATCCATGAATTCCTTTGTTCGAGGAGACCTGACTTTCTGAGCACTGTCTCCCACATGTGTGCTTTGTACTCTAAGAACTGTACTTTGATCTGCCGCTAGACTGAAATATTTATTTAAATCTTAACAGCGGGTGCCATGACTCAGAATTTCTTCAATCAATTGGTAGTTGCTTCTACAGAAAATCACTCTAGTGGGCCCTCTGACAGTTTTCTGTTGAGTGAGATCACAACTACACCTCTTATTTACAATGTTCGATCTTGGCAGACCTGCAGACGTTCAAAGGTAAGTGCCATTTTTGTGTGAATGTGGGTTTAGAATGTGAGTGGGATATTTTTATTCTGTATTGTCATTGTAAAATCTTTTACAATGGGAGCGAAGGTAGGGTCATTAAAAGAGCTGGAGTATGGTACAAGTGTACTAAAGACAGCTGTCTGTAGTTAGATAAATGACTAAAAATGATGGTAAATTAACCTTTACACCTGAAGAAACTTTTAATAAAAATGTTTTGTTAAATTTACAAAAATGACTTGGAGAAAAAGGTAATACAGTCCCTGCCAGCTGCTGATCAGTTTTTAATGCATGGCAAGTAGAATCAAAAGACAGAAAAAAAAAGAATATATTGTTCATAGTTTGAAGCATAATACAGAAAAATTGAAAACCCAATTACAAGCAGCCAATAAGACAGCTACTCACATTCAGCATTCAGATTGTCAGGAAAAGAATAATTATGAGTTTTATCTCCTTAGGAAACTTTAAAAAAATGCAACTTAGTCAGGGGAAGTCATCTGAGGATGACTGTGTGCTTGGCTTAGTGGTGCCTACTGCACCTCATTCACACTATAATAAGCCTACTTAACAGAATTCTGTTTCTTATTCTACTCCTATGGGCTCACTGCCCTCTCAGAGAACTCTCTCTTCCACAGTCAGCTCTTTTACTAATCAATCAGGTCCCTCTTCTGCCACACCCTCTAGGACATTAGGATATTACTTCTCTTCTCCTGTCTCTGATAACACTCACTCTAAAGTATCCCAAAAGGGTGCACTTACAGATAACTACTTAATTACTCAATTTCTCATAATTATAGATGGGGATGGTTACTTTGGGCCTGGCAAATTCAATCCAGACAAAAATGATACTGATTCCTCCTCAGAGGAAGAAAGTACTACTGCCAACTCTTCAGCAGCACAGTTGCATCCTTTGTGCCAACTCCCCAACACTACCCACGGTAGAGATGATATAGCACCTTCCGCTATAAATGTGATCCGCCCTTGGTCTGCTGTGTATTTCCAAACCATTTTGGATTCCCTGCCATCCCATTCACATCAATCCAGCTAAATATCCTAAAATCCTAACAGGACATGTTCAATTACAAAACCCCACCTTGGAAAAGCTTAAAGCAGTGTTAGAAACCTCTATTCCACCTGATTTATTTAAATGCATTTGAAAACATGCTAATATATTAGATCCCATTCCCAAACAAACTGCTACAGAGGTCTTTCAAGATATCATCTGGAAAAATTGGGATTTATTTAAAACTAACCCCAATATTTATAGTAAAATGGGTGATTTTCCTAGTGTAATCTTTAGGAAAGGTAAAAACTTAAAGAAACTACTATAACAAGAACATCAGAGTTACCCCAGAATTACAGGGATGGCTAAATGCCAAAGTTGTAACTTTTGTAAATTTGTAGAAGTAGTAAACTTTTTTACTATTAATGGGTTACAATTCAGAATAAAATTAAGGTTCAACTGTAATTCTAGAATGGTCCTTTGCTTGGCTAGGTGTCAATGTTGTCCTGCCTTTTATGTAGGCAAAACGGAGTGTAGGCTCCATTAAAGAATTTATGAACATCAATATGCTATAAGTAGAAAGAAATTAGACAATGCCCTTAGCCAAACACATCCAGGCAAACAGTGAACATAAATTCAAGTTTTTGGCCATTGATGAGGTATATCAGGACATTAGGGGTGGTCCCATGCCTTTCCAGCTTGAAGAACTTGAGCTAGCCTGGCAAATTAAGCTAAATGCATACAATTTTCCAGGTTTAAATGAAGCCTGTTCTATAAACAGTATTTTGAAATTAAAAAGTCTGCAGAGATAATTGAGTAGTTGTACATTCTTAGTGCTCAGTATGCATATATTGTTTGTGTTTATGTATGTATAATTGGAGTTTAATAGTTGCTTTGTGCTGTAAGCTATATGTCTTTCACTTTATAGTTACTTGACAAAGTGTTATGGCCAGTAGCTGAGTAGTAATTAGTATATGTTTCATTCATGAGTTGGGAGACTGGTTTATTTTTATTTTATTTTTATTTTTATTACTATTTTACATTTATGTTAATATGTTTAATCTTAGTAGAATGATGACACATTTTTTACAACAGCATTTACTTTTTAACTATGCCTTTTAGTAAGTAAGATGTGAGCTATGTTTTAACAGGATTGGTTAAAGTGCTCAGCTGAGCCAGTTTATACAGGTTTTTAAAATCATTACACTGTTTCTGAAGAAGTTTGCTCATCAGGCAAATGAAAAGCGCTTAAAATTTTCAGTTCAATAAATGCTTTGTTTTTTACTTTGGCAAGCCGTCGTGGCAAAGTTTATTCTGTTTATCGTTTAGTGTGCTTCAATAGTTTAGGCCTTTCAAGATGCCAGATCCCATTCACTACAAATTATTACTGTGGGTGTTTCCTTGTACCCAAGTGGTCCTGAATAAAAGCTGTCACACAGCAGGAAGATGGGCCCATAGACACAAACTTACACCATATGACTGAGGCTTTTGAAGCATTTTCAGGATATTGTGAACCCACTAAAGGGCCAGCAGTAAATGGTCTCTCAGCTGATTTTGTAGATGGGTTATCACCTCCTATTTATGACCAGTTAAAGGTGTGCTTAAACTGGCCAAGCTTAGGGCTTCATGATTTAGTTAATCAAGTTCAGTATTTAGCAGATACCCTCACTTGCAAAAAAAAGGTCCGACAAAAAAATTATTGAACATACAGCTTCAGCAGGTCAATGCTTTGCCCTGTTTTAAAAGCAAAAACAGGGGAGGGTGAGGGAGATGCAATGGAGGAAGGATTTTTTCAAACTCGGGCACCATTCCCTCAGCATTTTCATACTCAAAATCAGACTCCCCAAGGACCAAATTCTAATTTGTGTTTTAACTGTGGACAAAACTGTCATTGGAGGGACAAAGTACAGTTGTGTACACCTGCCATAAATGTAGATGTTCGAGTGTCTTCACTGTTGCAGTCATGACTGTAGGGTTCTCCCCTGCCGGCAGGCAGTCCTCGGTCGGCCAGAATCCCAAAGTCTGGGTCCGGCGTCGGCTGTTCAACCATGCTCCCTGACGTCAGAACGCCAGGAGTACAAAGCTGACAGCTGACGCCATCTTCTCCAGTTTTTCTTGCCCCACGTCAGGAATCCCAAAATGAAAAAGGTCCCATAACCTTTGCAAATACACCTCAGAAGAAAGGTGAAAAAAAGGAAATACACGAAAGTAAAAATAAGAGGGGACAGGAGGGAGGGAAACCCAGACTGCAACAGTGAAGACACTCGAACATCTACATTTATGGTAGGTGTACACAACTGTACTATGTTCATCGTGTTTCACTGTTGCAGTCATGACTGTAGGGTAGAATCCCAAAGCTGAAAGAAAGGGAGGTGGTCATAAAGAGGAAGGGGCGGCTAAAAGGCCCTGCAAGACTGCAGAGGCAAAGCCTGCCCTAGACTTAAGAGTAGAGAGGTAGATTGTAGTGCTTAGAAAATGTATGCACTGAACTCCAAGTTGCAGCTTCCAAAATGTCCTTGGTAGGAACTCCCCTGAGGAAGGCCGCAGAAGTGGCAGCAGCTCTGGTGGAATGAGTCCGTATACTCCCTGGGATTTGCTTTCCATGGTGAGAATAACAAAATCTGATTCCATGAGCAATCCATTTAGAAATGGTCTGTTTTGAAATGGCTTTACCTTGGGAACTTGAAGCATAAGAAACAAACAATTGTTCTGATTTTCTGATGTCCTTGGTTCTGTTCAGGTAAAAACGTAGCTGTCTGTGTACATCCAAGGAATGTAAGATCCTTTCCCCTTTATTTTGAAGAGTGGGGAAAAAAGTTGGCAAGTGTATAGTTTGATTTAAAGCCACTTTGGAAACCACCTTAGGCATGAAGGTAGGATTAGTCCTCAAAGATACCCTGTCTTGATGAAAAATAATATAAGGTTCCACAGCCATAAGAGCTTGTAACTCTGAAACCCTCCTGGCAGAGGTTAGGGCTAACAGGATGGCGGTCTTCCAAGATAAAAACTTGATGTCAGAAGAAGCAGCAGGCTCAAAAAGAGGCAAAGTTAGTTTTTCCAAAACATAGTTGAGATCCCAAGCAGGAATAGGAGGAGATCTAGGAGGTCTTAAGTTCTTAGCTCCTCTGAGAAACTGTTGCATGAGCTGGTGGGAAAAGATGGGAGGGTCTGTATTATAATGAGCAGAAATAGCAGAGGCATGTATCTTAATGGAAGAGAAAGAGAGACCCTTATGTAAGAGATCTGTCAAGTAAAGTAAAATTAAAGTAATGTTGGGAAGAAGAGGATGAGAATCCTGAGCCTGCATCCAGGAACAAATTCTTTTCCATTTTCCTGCATAAGATTTTCTAGTGCTAGGACGTCTGGCTTCTAAAATGACATCCATAACCTGCTTGGGCAGTAAAGAAGAAATCAAAGGCCCTGGATTAACCAGGCCGCCAGGCTGAGAGTTCTGACATGAGAGTGTAGAACCTGACCCTGATGTTGGGACAGAAGGTTCGGAGACTGGGGTAAAACCCAAGGGGGCTCCAGGCATAGGTTTTTTAGAGTTGGATACCAAAACTGCCAAGGCCAATTTGGAGCCAGCAAGATGATCATCTTGGGCTTGTCCTGTTTTATCTTCAATAAAACCCGTGGAAGAAGAGGAAGAGGCGGAAAGGCATATCCCGGAGGTTCCTCCAACTAAATGACAGGGCGTCCACTTTCCAAGCTTCTGTGTGGAAAATCCTGGTGCAAAAAGTCTGTAGCTGATGATTGAGATGGGATACAAAGAGGTCTATGTGAGGACATCCCCAGACTGCTGTTATCATCCTGAATATTTTGGTGTCCAGCATCCACTCATGTGGATCCGAAAGATTTCTGTTCAGACTGTCTGCCAGGAAGTTTTGTTTCCCTGGTAGAAACTGAGCTTGAAGATCCAGATTGCAAGATAGAGCTGTGTCCCATAGATCCATGGCTAGTCTGCAAAGGGGGTAGGAATGAGATCCCCCTTGCTTGTTTATGTACCACATAACTGTGGTGTTGTCTGTCCGTATTAACAGTGGTCCTGGTTGTACAAGATTCCTGAAGGCCAATAGAGCTTTCTGAATGGCTAACATTTCCTTTAAATTGATATGCAGGTGCTTCTGATCCTTTGTCCAAAGGCCCTGCAAACAATTGCCCTGAAAATGGGCTCCCCAAGCATAATCCGAGGCATCCATGGTTAGAATCTGAGAGGCAGGAGGCAGATGGAAGGGCTTCCCTTTGTTTAGAGCACATGCCCTGGACCACCAAAGAAATTCCTTTTGAAGGCAAGGAAGAACGTTGATCAATATGTCTAAACTGTGGCAATGCTGAGACCATACACTTTTTAGGTACCACTGTATTTTCCTCATGTGTAGTCTTGCATATGGTACGAGAAGGATGCAGGAGGCCATGTAACCCAAAGCCTGCAGGAATTTCCTTGCAGATAGATGAGTTAAAGTTGCCAAGGTTCTGAAAGTTGAAGCCAGCTGTAACTGTTTTTCGGATGTCAGAAATGTCATCTGGGTTGTGGTGTTTAGAAGTGCACCCAGAAAAGTTATCTGTTGTGATGATGTCAAATTTGACTTTTTTATGTTTACAGAGAATCCCAGGAACTTGAGGAGGTTCTGTACAAATTCTAGATGCTGGAGTAAGACATCCTTGCTGTCTGCCTGAATTAGACAACCATCCAGATAAGGGTAAATTTGAATTCCCTTGAGTCTGCAGGAAGCTACTACTGGAGCCAGGCATTTGGTGAAGACCCTGGGTGCAGTAGATAATCCAAAGGGCAGTGCAGAGAATTGAAAGTGCCTCGATCCGGCTTTGAACCTGAGGTATTTTCTGCGATCCTGCCTGATGGGAATGTGTAAATATGCCTCCTTTAAATCCAAAGTTACCATCCATGCATTTTTGGACAGCATTGGAAGTAGCTGCTGTAGAGTAAGCATCTTGAATTTTGGAATCTCTAGAAAGGTGTTCAAGACTGACAGATCCAGAATGGGTCTCCATGAGTTTTGCTTCCTTGGGACTAGAAAGAGCCTTGAATAAAACCCTTTTCCCATCTCTGAAAGAGGAACCAGTTCTATGGCATTCATAGCCAAAAGAGCTTCCACCTGGTTTAAGGCCTCCGTCCATTGATGTTTTGGAAGGTCTGGCTATCTGCTTGGCCTTGGCAAGGTATGAAAATGGAATTTGTAATCTCTTAAAACCGCATCCAAAACCCATTTGTCTTGGGTTATTTGAGTCCAATTTTGATAAAAGAGAGAGAGTTTTCCTCCGAGAGGGGCTTCCAGGCAAGAAGTTCCTGTAGCCCCACAGAGGGAGTCATTGAGTTTGTTTCCTTTGAGATTGTGACCTGTCCTCTCCTCCCCTAGGGGTGGAAGCAGTCCACTGTCTTGGTCTATAAGCAGCTTGTGATTGAGGCCTCCCTCTGGAACATCTGTATCTACCCCTCTGAGGCCTATCTGAAGTGGGAAAGGACCAATTTTTTGAAGGCCAATTCCTGCTAAATCTAGGAGGCTGTACTTTTAAGAAATCTTTAACTGTTTGCATGGATTTCACTTTATCCTCCATCTTTTTAATCACCTCTTCAGCTTTCGATCCAAACAAAACACTATGCTGAACAGGAGCATCCAATAATTTTGCCTTTACCTGTTCAGGTAAATTTTGTTCCTTTAGCCATGCATGCCTTCTAATGACTGTGCCAGAGGCCGCAGCCATACAAGAAGCCTCCAAGGCATCAAATCCACAGTGTAAACCATGCTTCCCAAACCTGTTCAGTGGCATGCAATAAGTCATGTAATTCCTTATCATCTGCACAGGCAGAAATGGAAGTAAGCTTTTATTTTAAGACAGACAATAGAAATTGCTGGTATTTAAACATATGAAACTGACAGTTTAAAGCCCTAATGGACAAAGTAGCAGAAGTGTACACCTTTTTGCCCCATCTTTCTAAGGATTGAGAATCCTTTTCAGTAGGAATAGGATTTTTGGCAGAAGAGGCCTTAACTCCCTTAGGACCCTGAGAAATGGTTTTGGGGTCAGCAGAAGGGTTTTTGTATAAAAACTGATGGGAATCAGGAACCCTATAATATCTATCAGGCTTAACAGGAGCAGGAGGAAAAGAGTCAGGGGTTAAGTTAGCCTCCGAAAAGGCATCATCCACAATATCCAAAACAGGAGGAATAGCCAGGGGTCTATGTTGGGGAAGAAGAAGAAATTCCCTCAGTCTTTTCTTGGATTCCGAATACTCCTGTCCTTCCCAGTGGAAATGTTCCCTCATTTCATGCAAAGTTTCCCCAAAAGAGAAATCCTCAGGGGGAGAAGCTGAAGGAATGGATTCTTCAGCATCAGAATCCTCATAAGGAGGGAAAGAATATTCCTGATCAGAAGAAGAAACTGAGGAAACAGAAGCCTGATCAGAGGAATCATAAGAAACATCCTGCCTTGGCCTTTTGTCTGGAGGGGGATGAGAACTCCTAATCATAGTAAGTAAATCCTCCGCCATCTTGAGTAACTGTTTCTGTGACTTGGGAGCCAGTTCAGAAGATGCCTGTGTAGAAGTCTTTCATTTTGAAGGAGTCTTTGCCTTTGGCTTTGCCTTTATTAATAGCTGAGTAGGCCTGAAACCCCCTTTGGAAGCCGGTACCTGCACAGCGGCTCCGGACCCATCTGAAGGAGCATTGTCCGAAGGTCCTGCAACAGAAATATTTAAAGGCCTGGTTGGCTCCTCATGAGAGTCCATTTCGGCCATCGGTTCTGAAATGGCCGACGACAGGGGCTGCAAAAGCGCCTCACTGACGACGGCTGAACCCAAAGCTGGCTCCGCTTGTGCGCTATCATCAGATTTGGACCTCGGAGGCCTGTCTTTATCCTTGCGACGTTTGTGAACTCCGGTAGCCGGGACCGTATCCGACGACATTTTGTAGTTAAAGCGCCTACCGAAGTAATGAAAAGCAAAATCGTACCTTCGCTTAATTGTACGTTGATTGAATCTAGCACAAAACCGACAACTAGCTATGTCGAGGTCAGGGCCCAAGCAAGGAATACAGTAAGAATGAAAATCCTTATGAGGTATTTGCTTCCCACATGAAATACAATTATTAACTTTTTCTGACATCAGAGTGGAGCAAGAAAAAAAAGTTTCCCCAATGGGGTACTTAGCTTTGAGTGGAGAAGAAAGTCTTTGGACTGAAGTATATCAGTAAAATTCGTCAGGAGTCAGCCGACCGGCACTTGCGAACTGCTATCACCGCACAGCAAGAAAGACTGGAGAAGATGGCGCTGGCTGTCAGCTTTGTACTCCTGGTGCTCTGTGACGTCAGGGAGCATGGTTGAACAGCCAACGTCGGACCCAGACTTTGGGATTCTGGCCAACCGAGGGCTGCCTGCCAGCAGGGGAGAACCCTACAGTCATGACTGCAACAGTGAAACACGATGAACATCTGCTTTTTTACAGCTGGTGGATGCACCACCGCAATCCACTAATCCATTTGAGGTGCCTTCATGAGGTTTGCAATCTGTTAGACAACAGCAGCAACCTCAGACATGTAATGCCCCATGACAGCCACCAGTTTGGCATCACAATGCATAGGACAACCATGAATAGGAATCACAGCTATTTCCATTAAGGTTCAAGACTCCAATATTCCCTTTTAATAGATACTGAAGCTACTAGGTCTATGTTAAATGAATCAGCAGCCCAAAATCTCCCTTTATCCTGCACTATGGTGCAGGGAGTCAGGATATCAGAGGTCCCCCTGGACTACCCCAAGGTTTCAGTTCCCATCCAGCTGGAACCCCTAGCAGATAAACATGCTTTTCTTGTAGGAACTTCCCACCCTAAAATCTGCTAAGGAGGGGTGTTCTTTGTAAACTGCAGTGCACAGTATATTACATACAAGATGGAGTGTATTTAAATGTGCCAGATGTGTCTCCAGTAATGCATATGGGAGTGGTCTCAGAGTGGTTGGATGAGGATGTCTCTTTGCTATTCTTACTGAGACAGATCCTGTGCAATTGCCAGATGCTGTATTGTTAAATACAGTTCTTTCACAGTTATAGAAGACACATGAGAATGAGATTGGACTCATTAAGGATGCCACACCAGTTCAACTTGTACTAAATCCACATGAACACTTTCCTATGTTGGCACAGTATCCACTCTCTGCAGAACCAGGAACTGAACCAGTCATTTCAGATTTGGTACAGCAGGAAATCACTGTACCTACTAGAAGCACCTGTAACAAACTGGTCAAAGATACTTACAGATTTGTACAAGACTTCATAGCTGTAAGTGCTGTAGTAGTGTCCACTTTCCCTGTTGTACCTAATACAGTAACCATCCATGGCTCCATCCCTCCCTCAGCTACCTCCTTTTCAGTTATTTATATTTTCTCAGCATTTTTCTCTATCCCAATTCATTCTAATAGTCAGCATTTGTTTGCATTCACATACAGAGGGCAATAATATACCTGGACTCTCTTGCCTCACTGGTATATTGAATCACCCATTTTCACAGGAAATAAAGCTGTTAGATAAAATTCAGTCACCTTGCGGGTCTGTTTTTAGTACAGTATGTAGATCGTCTTAGAGTCCAATTCTTTAACTGATTGTCAGACCAACACTATTTTTCTTTTAACCAAGCTAGCTGAACTAGGGTTCAAAGTAAACTAGTCGAAACTCCAGCTTTGGCAGCCACAAGTCCAGTATTTGAGACATCTGATCTCTAAAAATGCACAACATATCTTACCCTCCCATATTACCACTATACAGATGGCAACAAGACCAACAACTTTAAAACAACTCAGGGGTGTCTTGGACTAGCAGGTTATTGTAGGCAATGGATTTCTAATTATGCTGAAGTAGTCAAGCCTTTCAGAATTGCTAAAAAAGGACATTCTCGAGCCCCTTCCATGTCAGCCATGGCTTTTGTTCAGTTAAACTCTCTTCTTACTAGATTATTCTAAAGTGTTTTAACTTTTCTTTTGTGAATGCAACAAGGTAGCAATGAGATCATTAGCTCAGAAAAGAAATGATGGTTTCAGGCCTGTTGCTTATTACACCGCAAATCTTGACCCAGTGGCAGCTGCCCTCCCCCCTTGCCTTAGAGCCATGGCAGCCACTGCCTGGCTGGTTGATATGGTGATAGCACTCACTCTGAGCCATAATACTCTTGTTGCAGTTTCGCATTCAGTTAACACTTTACTGTTAATGACCAAAACTGCAGCATCTTTCTGTCTCCAGGCTTTCTAAATATGAACTAGCTCTACTCGATAATCCTTCTTTGAAAATTATTAGATGCCCTCCTTTGAATCCAGCTTCTCACATCCCTACTGCTGATGAGGGAGAATCTCAGGATTTAATTTTTGTTGTTAACAATGTGCTTCCTCCTAAGCCTGATTTCAGACACACACCTCTACAAGATCCTGCTCTAATCCTCTTCATTGACAGATCTTGTATAAGAAGAGAAGGGCAACTAACAGCTGCTTTTGCAGTGTGTACTAGTGACTCCATATTGCTAACTGGACAATTTCAGGGAAATGTTTTGGCTCAAGTAGCCAAATTAGTTGCCATCACTGAGGCTTGCAAACTAGCTAAGGAAAAAAGTGTTACAATTTATAACAATTCCAGATACGCCTGTGGCATAGTACATGATTTTGGGACAGTCTGGAGAGAGAGAGAGAGAGAGAGAGGGGATAGCTGACTTCTGCAGATCTATATTAGATAAACAAATTTTACCTTAGCGAACGCTCTAATAATCGAAAATCCTGGACCTCGATATGCTTTTTGTGAGATCGCTGTACAGTGAAGATCAGAATATTTGCCCTTTCCTCACTGTAGTGTGATCTCAGAGTTAATATATATATTTAGTGGGGGGCACAGCCCCCCCCCCCAAATAATGAGTTTGAGGTCCAGGATTTTTGATTATTAGAGTGTTCACGAAGGTAAACTTTCATTTATGTAATATAGACCTGACTTCTGCTGGGACAACTATTAAAAATGCTGTTTTTCTTCAAAAATTGTTAGATGCTTTATTATTGCCAAGAGAAGTTGGTGTGATAACTTGGACTGATACCACCTCTTTAAGACAAACTTGGACATTTTTAAATGCTCCAAATACCAGAAATATCAGAAACATCAGTAGACATTTAGGGACAGATGTGTTTTTTCAACCAGTAACCCATAATAATTTGGGTTCACCTATAGCAGTGTTAGGTGAAGGATGCTATTTTATTTGTGGGAAAAAATTATGTGAAAGATGCTATTTTATTTGTGGGAAAAAAGCATAAGTGGTTACCAGAAAACTGGAGCAGAAGTGTATTATTGCTTATATAGTTCCTGCTAGTAGATATACCACTAGTCTGCCCAGCAGGAGGATTTGTAATGTCTAAGAGATGCAGACCATAAAAATTCCAATTGGCAAGATTGATGCTTCATAGATTTATCATCACAACTTACAATGGGCAGCCTTCAAAGGACTTTCTCACATGGACCTTGGTGATGATGTTATTTCTGGGGTTGGTATACAACCTATTAGTGGGGCTCAGAAATCATTCTTAGAGTTGAGAAAGCTTTCTAAACTGTTAGAAGTGTTAAGTAATCCCACATTTGAATCAAATCTGATCACTATAGAACTGAGTGTTATGTGTGCTGCAACACTGCAGAACTGAATGGCACTTGATTTTGCACTTGCATCACAAGGGGTACATGTGCACGGTTGCACAAGGAGTGTTGTACTTTGATTCCCGATAATGAACATGCGATACATAACCATTTGGAAATTATCCAAAAAGTGGCCGAGCTATCAAATACTAAAGAGGCAGACATCTCACAGTGGGCTTGGTTGACTAATCTGTTCTCTGGATGGGGAGGCAGTGTTTTAAAGCTCATTATGCTTATTGCTATTATTATGATTCTACTTTTGCTTTTATTTATATGCAAGACTTTGATAACTAAGCTTATTGCATTTCAATCCAACACTGCATTGCAGGATATACATGTAAGTAGTTCTGAAAATGTGCCACTTACCAATCATGCCAATGAAAGTCATATGGAACATGAAAATGAAAGTCAGTGTTTGAAGATTTACGTAAAATGTACATTTTTGGACTACGAAAAGGCATTTTACTGATGAAAGTGATGCTTTCTAAGTAACAGATTGGGGGGATTGTAATGGATTAAAAAAAAATGAAAATGCATGTGTTTCAGAAGGCTGATATATGTGACTGCAGATGTGCCCTTAAGCTATGGAAAAGTACAGCAAGCTAAATTTTGTTTCCTCAGCCTGAGGCAGCATTTCTTATAAATCACATGGTAAAAAGGAAACCTATTACTCATTAGGTTAAAATGTAGATAAGTATAGAATGCATTTTTAATAAACTTGTCATTTTCCTTTTGGATATGTAATAGTGGTCCAATGGATAAAGTGTACTGTTTAGTTCTTTACTACTGGATAGTAACAGTGGTCTCATAGATAAGTGTTATTGTTTTCATAAAGTTTTCTTATAAAGTAGCCATGAATTCCTTTGTTCGAGGAGACATGACTTTCTGAGTACTGTCTCCTGCACGTGTGTTTTGTACTCTAAAGTATTGTACTTTGATCTGCCACTTCATTTAAACCTTAACAAGTGCCAATACTGAAACTAATCTTTGATTAGACACTTTTGACAAGTTATGGCTGTCTATATTCATTACAGATATTTTACAACTGGAAATGTAAGAATCTCTTTCTTGCTCTTTTTTGTGAAAATTATTTTGGCTATTCTGACTGAAGGCACAGTGCTGTATCGAATTATGTACAAGTGCAATATATTCGATAAGTGAAGAGTCAGATCATTGTGAAACATCGGGTAATCTATCTAACTAGGGTACATTTCCTTTAATATTTTAAGAGTTGATTTTACTAGCTACAATGTAAACCATGGTCCAAGACCTTAGGTAATACACAGCCAACTATTAATAAACTCTCAGATCATTTACCCAACTGTAATTGCATATCCCCCTATTATAACTACACACTAATGTTCCAGAACATAACTAGAAAATAAATATCCTTCATCTTCATGTGTCTAGTTTTCTTGCCTCTCATATGGGAAATCAGAGATTTGACAAATTGATGTTAACATTTTGAAATTTGTCTTTCTTATATTGGAACCTTTGTATTCAATGCATTCTGTCCAATGTATATTTTGTCTTTTAACAATTTATGCCCTCTGTAATGAAATACATTTAACTAATGATTGCCTAACAGGTAGCCTCTGCCACAATGATGTAAGACAGCCCCCATTGCAATTTTATGTATAATCATAGCCTTCACTGTGTCTCATAATACTAGACATAGGATGTACTATAAAGCTTTATCTATTCATGTATGTATATAATGTATGTATTTATTAATGTGGGTAGGGCACTATAAATTGTACATAGGTGTATGTATATCTATATCCATTATATATAATTATGTGTGTATGTATGTATGTATGTGTGTGTGTGTGTGTTTTTTATATATATATATATATATATATATATATATATATATATACACACACATATATATATATATATATATATATATATATATACATATATATATATTCCTATTACAAGTACGAAAGTTCACTACTTCGAACTTGCAATAGGAAGCCACACTTCTGTGAAAGTTCACTTTAATGAAAGTGAACTTTTGCGTAAGTGCACTTCACTGAAAACACTGCAGCACAGTGGAGGACATAAAAAACAAGCTATGTCCTCCACTATGGTGCGATAGTCATGGACCTTAGGGTTAGGGTAAGGGGATAGTTAATAAAGCTATCCCCTTACCCTAACCCATGCCCTAACTCTAAGGTAAGTGACTATCGCACCATAGTGGAGGACACTGCTATGTCCTTCACTGCGCTGCAGTCATCACAGATCTTAGGGTTAGGGCACGGGTCATGGTAAGGGGATAGCCCATAGGGCTATCCCCTTACTATGACCCGTGACCTAACCCTAAGGTCCGCAAGTACTGCATGGAAGTTCAGTACAACACCCGTTCATTGTACTGAACTTCGCATAAGTGCACTTTCGATTAAGTGCACTTTTGCTGCAGTGAGCATTCCATGCACTATTTCGAATTAGTGAAAATTCGATCTAGTGTATGGAACCCATATATATATATATATATATATATATATATATTATAAATATGCATACACATGAGAGAGAGATACATGTCTGAGTCAGCATGATGTGCTGGTTGGGTACATGTTATTTACATCCAAATTTAAAAATGTTCATTAGCACTATAAAATTGAGATTTGGAACAAAAAAAGCTGTATTTTATGTTCTTCCACAGGGATGATATCACAAATCATGTTCTCTGATGTTTTATATTGCATGTTGGTCAGTTGAGATGATTTGTTCTGAAGAAGTTTATTAAATGCAACAAATGTGCTAAACTATCAATTAAAATTGTGGCTTTGATCTGAGTGCTGTGGCAGCTTGTGTTTTTGTTATATACATTAGTAGTGTGGGATGTTGATGGATACACTAAGGAGGGTAATAAACAGTTGGGTGATCATAAGTTTTATTTAAAACTTATGTCAGACCCAACTATTGACCTAAAACATAAAATTGATGAGAGACTAAAAGAGTATAACTCTAGAGGCCTCATTAATGAAACTTTATTAAAAGAGTTAATACTGGATAATCCGAAAACCCAACTACTATATATTCTACCGAAAATACATAAAAATATCTTTCCTCCACCAGGTAGACCTATAGTATCGGGAATAGGATCCCTTACAGAGCCAATTTCAGCATATTTAGAATTACAGTTGAAACAACTACTAGCCCTTATTAGATCCAGAATTAAAGATACAAATGAGTTTCTACAATTGATGGATGATATATGGTTATCTGAAGATTGTTATATTTGTACACTTGATGTACAATCACTGTACACTAGTATCCCACGTCATGGGGGTATAGAAGCAATTGAATACTGGTTGTTACAATTTGGATAATATTCTGCTGAACACTGTTCTTTATTGTTAGATTTGATTAAAATTGTCTTAGAAAACAATGTGTTCCTTTTTGGATGTGAATGTTATCTACAGGTGAATGGAACTGCAATGGGTACAAAATTCGCGCCAATATATGCAGATCTCTTTATGAGATACTTGGAATGTAGTCTGATTTACAATGAGGATGTCCCTTTTAAATCTAAATTGATAATGTAGCATCGATATCTCGATGATTGCTGAGCTATATGGTCTGTCTCTCCAAATGAATGGGACATTTTTGTGGATCATCTAAACATCAATGTGTTTGATATAGTCTTTGTTGATAGAAGAGAAGAAATGGCTATTGATTTTTTAGATGTACATGTTGTTAAAAATAATGATGGTACTTTAAGTACTTGTCTTTATAGAAAACCATTCACTAAAAATTCAATATTGAAGCAGATGGTTGCTACCCAAAACATGCTATATTGAATATACTGAAAAATCAGTTCCGAAGACTTAGACGTATATGTAGTAATGAAGTTGATTTTAAAGAAGAGATTAACAATATGGGACATAGATTTAAACAAAGGTCAAACAAACCATCTGGAGCATTTCTCCCTGGGCCTCCACTGAAAACAGGCTCTGTGGAACCTAGTCGGACCTTCCCGGTCAACAAATGTTAAATAAATAAAAAAAAAAAAAAAAAAACAAAGAGGATATAATGGAAAAGTTACAGATCGGGAAATATTGGAGGTATCCAACATGAAAAGAGATTTGGGGCCTAGATATGAATGTAATGATGGTAATGCAGAAAGGATTGTTCCTTTAAGGTTTATTACCACTTTTGGAACTAATACGTTTAAATTTCGAGGTATAATCAATAATTTTTGGCATATTTTAAAACAAGATCAGTTTTTTGGTGTCTATCTTGACAAATACTGTAAATTTGGGTATAGGAGGGGTAGAAATATTGGTGAATCACTTTCATGGTATAAAAAGATGAGATATAACAAAACAAAATTGATTGCAAATAAAGGTTGCAATCCTTGTGGTAGATGTACATATTGTAAAGTTGTTCCTAAAACAAAATCATTTACATCTATTAATACTTCTAAAGTTTTTGATATACAACATTTAATAACTTGTAGGACCTAATGGATTGTATATATGGCAGTATGTCAATGTGGGGCCTTTTATGTGGGCCAAGCATCAAGATCTTTTAAAAGTAGAATGGCACTACATATAAGTGACATTAAATGTCAAAGGGTTCGAAGTGCCCTATATAAACATAAAATTGATCATACTATGGCACATTTTATATTTATAGGGATTGATACATTAGGAAACATCAATATGGGGGAAACTGAGAAACATTTAATATTAGATAAAAAGGAAAGAATGTGGATTTTGAATTTAGGGGCTTTATATAAACCCGGGTTAAATGAGTTTCTTTAATAGTGAGGTTTATGTGTAGTAATAAATAATAATAATAAAAAATAATATTTGGGTATGAATATATGTATTTATTGTTATGTTGTTCTTCTGCTCTAGTAATATATTTTTGTATACATGGTGTTTTTAGATAAATGGGATTTGTCTCTAAGGGAGACATATTTAATGGAGTGATGAAAACACTTTGTGTAATCCACTGATGACGCCTAAAGGGTGAAACCGGTTTGGAGTGTATTTTACTGTCTGCGAGCTAATAAAATATTTATGCTCCTTCGGACCTGTTTATTTTGTCGACAGTGCAGTGCTGGAATATATTTTGGTGTTTATATATATATATATATATATATATATATATATATATATGCATACACACGAGAGAGATACATGTTTGAGTCAGCATGTGCTGGTTGGGTACATGTTATTTACATCCAAATCTAAAAGTGTTCATTAGCAGTATAAAATTGAGATTTGGAACCAAAAAAGTTGTATTTTATGTTCTTCCACAGGGATGATATCACAAATCATGTTCACTGATGTTTTATATTGCATGTTGGTCAGTTGAGATGATTTGTTCTGAAGAAGTTTATTAAATGCAACAAATGTGCTAAACTATCAATTAAAATTGTGGCTTTGATCTGAGTTCTGTGGCAGCTTGTGTTTTGGTTATATGCACTGTAGCATCCTTCAGTGGCATGCTGTTGCTGCTTTACAGTTGCTGGCTCTCAGTAACTTCAGTGTGGAAGACAACTAGTCTCATGTACATTAATCACTGTCTGTGAACTGTAGGAGCTCTGTTGTCTATGTTAAGCTGCTCATTTACATATATACTGTTCACCATCTTACCACTTGGTGTAGAGTATCATACCTATTTTGCAGCACTGACATACTACGGTCTGCAAATCCTATACAGGCATTTTAAAGAAATAGTTCTGTGCATTAGCCCTGTGCAATATTTAATCTACAAATTTCACCCCACATGTGGGGTAATTTTAGAATCTAAATAAAGTCTTTCCTCATCTCCTGGGAAGGCCAGTAGTACATTGTTGCTGCAGCTAATAATTTCTAGAGGATGCATGGATCTGTACAACATGAAGACATTATGGGTAGAGCTGGAGATCTTACACAACATGTTGCAGCCACACTACCCTAGCAATTAAAAAAATGGACTGTTCAAGAAACATATGACTGGGTCAGTACAAACTTCACCAAGGCACTCCTCATCATTAGCTTGGTGGTGGGCCTTTATTCAACAACAGCAGGAAGGAGTGAAAGAAGGGTCCAGTTCATGGTATGTGGGAGGAAGGCATTAAAAGAGAGAAGGCCAGAGTTTTAAATATCATTGAATAAGTTAAGTCAGAAAAAATAAAGTATATGCAATGCACTTGGGGATCAATGCATTCTCTCTGATGGCGAGCAGGAGTTTCTCTTGTACTACAAATGATACAAGATGCATTGCATCTTTTGGTTTCAGTTGCATTGACAGCAAGGATTATTTCTGCAAAATGTTCATAAAGCAGGCATCATCTATTCTGCTGGAATAAAACTTATTAGTACCGATAATTCAACATGTGGATTTTTTAGAACAGGAATATTTCAAAAATCTATGTTGCCAAACACTGTAAAAATAAATAAAACAAAAGAATGGTCAGGCAAAACAAAGTAATAAACACCTCCTGAGAAACACACTCCTCAGATTTTTGAAAATCTGGATTTCCAATATCATCTTTTGCAAGATTTGACAATTTCAAACAACATTTTCAAATAACTACATTCATACACAAACTGCGCTAAACATCTGCTAAATGCTACTGAAACTAAACATACTGAATGAGCTCCATTTGCCCCAGTAAACAGATAAACAGTACAAGACATGTTCATGTCCATTTTACCAAGTATAGTTAGCATAACAGCATCAAAAATACATTTCAAGCAGGGATTGCTAAAACACGTTTCTTACCTTTTATAACTTTGTGTCATTATCCTCAGAAGACAGACAAGGCTGCTAAAAGCAGACCTATTTCCAGTATATATCTGTTACTCTTTTCTTGCAAATGGATGCACCCCATACAGATATGGCAGCCCCAGTTATTCTTGGCTACAGACATGACAAATAATCATGGGTTCTTAATGTGATATGTGACATGTGGGTCTGTATGATATCAGAGGGTTCCTTTGTACAATACAAGGTCACATGAGAACCATTAAAACAAAGGTGTGGATTGAGGAAAAAGCTACCATGAGCAATAAGCCCCAATACTAGTGGCCATCTGCTTGCAGACACTTTTTGATTCATAGGCTGGCAGACTGCAGTAATTTTACAAAGCAGAATCTCTGCAAGGTGCTATCTCCATGGCTGTGCTAAATTTTAACAAGGCATTCTATGGGAGAAGCCAATGCTAATTAACCATGAATTTTCCCTGGAAATACCCCTGGGAAAGCAGTTATACATTAGCATTGACAGCCATGTTAATTAACCTGGACAAAATACTACATTCACCCATTACTTTTAATGGAGGAGACTGTGTAACTTGTAAGGTTAGGGAATATGAAATGGAAAAGTAGTCCTGGGGGGGTAGTCAAGTAAGTGTATGTGTGCGATTGTCTGCAGGGGTATGAGTGATCTCAGGGTTGTATGTGTACGTGTGTATATGTCAACTTGGGTGGCCATAGTAGGAGGGCTAGTTAGTGGTTTGGTAGAGTAGCTGTAGGGGTGTGCATTTGTGTGTATGAATGTTGCACATGTGAGAGTGCATGGACGTTGCAGGGATTGCCAGTGGTAATTACCTCCAAAAAATGCATTTTAACATTGGCAGTTTTTACATATAATTCAGAGACATGCAAATTAGATTATAATTAAGTCTTTATTGTGGGTAAAGATGTCTCTGAACTGGATTTTACTCAGTCTTGTAAAATGCAGCTTGCAGTGGTAACAATTTACACTCGTATACGAGACCCTTTCTGAATGTTTAAGTACTTCTCTTGTAAAATAACAATATGCAAGGCTGCCTCAAAGTATAAAAATACAAAGAAAATGCTACTGTTACTTTTAAAATGCTTGAAGTGCATTCTATTACAATAAATATTTTTCATAGTGCTCCTGTACTTTAAAGCTAGGAAACTATGCTCTAAATCATACATAAAAAGTACTCTTACTGACACTGCTACTTGATATACCACAGTTTGTCCTCTAATGTCAAAGATGAACATCCCTCAGTAAGTATTTTTAACAAAATGTCTTAAAAATAAGCAAAATAGTTTGCTATTGGAAGTAAAGGACATTGCAAAACATGAAAGCAAAGAGGGTAACTTAGATTCTGAACTTCTTTCTAGATTAATTATGTTGTTAGCATTTCTCCTTTCTACATGTTGCATTGGTAGTAGTCTAACATTTGTCCGATTGATAAAATACAAACTGCATTTCATTCTAAAGAAAATATAAGCATGCTACTTCAAAATAAATTTTAGAAATGATATTGCTTTGTCCCTCTTGGACAATAAAGGCACATACAAGATCAATAATGTTTTATGTTTCACTTTCAGACTTTTGACCAAAATCAAACATATTATGAAAGTAATGATTAGAATATAAATGTTTCAGAGACCATGCTATCACTCAAAATCCCAATTTAACAGTGGCAAACCTAATAAGGTCTTCGACTTCTTCAGCATGACCCAGTCACTTTCACCCTTACTCAGGGCCAGCCTTAGCTGAAACGGTGCCCTAGGCGAAGTACTGCTGTGGCGCCCCTTAAGCCCCACCCACACCACACTTAAGGAACACCCCTATTTGAGCCACGCCTGCATATGGGCCACTCCCACCAAAGGCACTCCAGTTTTCAATTTTTAAATGCATTAAAAACATACTGTAACAGATACCTTGTAGTGTAGTTAAACTGCAAGTGCAGTCTGAAGACTACTTATGGACATTTGTCAACATCTATGTTTTATGCAGAGTTAAGTCTGCTATTACTCGCATGGAGGGTTGTAGCCTCAAAGGACCTGTTTTTCACAAAAATGCCCTGGCTCTGCACCTCCTCTTACTTCTGTTAAGTTGGAAAAAAGTACCATTTTTGACATGCATTGTCTATTTTAGGCAAAAGCCATAACACCCACAAATAAACCTACAGGTAAAATTAAGTGCAGGTTTCAGTATCTTGGATTGAGTGATAGAGTAATAAAGATAAAAATATAAGTTTAATAAATTATTGATATTGACTGTGAAAAACAACTGAACAGTTCATTTTCAGTTGTAACATTGGATAAACTATTATTAATATTGACTAAAAAATAATTCAACAGTTCATTGTCAGGTGTGACATTGGCTTTAATGCAAAAATAGTAGGTTTAAAAGGGATACAACCTAGAAACTCAAAAGTATGCAAAGCAAAAATAAAAAAAATAAAAAAATGCAAAACCTGAGCAAAAAATAAAGCAGCAACAAAATGGATGAAAGTAATAAAATCATCTATTAAAAAGGCATGGATTGAGGTTTGATCCTGTGGCCTGCAGATCTTGCATCATGTTAGTATTTTACATGGGAAAATTCGATTATTTTTAATTACATAATATAAAAATGTACATGATATAGCAAAAAAATTTGACTATCTGAGTAAGGGATAAAGGGCTCCTAACTGGTGTAATCTTTGTCCACCTAATAACTTAATACAAATGGCAGCAACAGCTTCTGTGAGAAATCTTTTGCATCTTAGCACAAGCTCCTAGAAAAAAAAAACAGTGGGAGATAAAATGGAGAGGCAGGAAGAGAAACCCAGGAGGCTATGCATATAGTAAGATTGAAAAATTACAGCAGAGGACAGAAAAGAGGAGTAGTTATGGAGAAAAGAGTGATGAGGTGGAGGCTAGGAAAAAAGTACAGATAATGATCACTTTAGATATGAAGAATAGTCTTCAAATCAAGAATATCACTAGCTAACATAATAAAATATGTACTTGGCTAGTCTCACACATCTTAACTATTAAAGTTAAAAAAAACTAAGACAATGCTCTTCTGTACTCCAGAAATGCTGCCCAACCATGCTATCACCACATGGTTCATTTCACATAACAAAAATGACACTCTTGAAACTCTCATTCAGTGCCAAAATCTTTATATCTAGCTTGACCCTTTACTTAACATCCAAAGTCATAATCAGATCACAAAAGTTAAACTCTCTTCTGAACCAGAAACATTTCCCACTTCCTCTGTCCCACAACTAGGGCTGCCTTTCTCCCCTAGGTGTAATGCTGACTCTCACTTATCACATCTGCCTCAAAAAATAAATAGCATCCCTACATTCCACCTCCAATATTATTCACAGGTCCATTATCATCTTTCCAAACAAGGAACATAATTGTCCAACATTAACAAAAGTTAAAGGCTGCCCATAACACACAGAACACTGGGAACCTTGATACTCAAGCTTATTATGGAGACAAGCTTCTCTTTCTCGCTGAAAAATATCAGAAAGAGCCGTACCTCCATACAGTCTCAGATCCCTCTCTCAATTCATTCCAAACCTGCATACTTTGCTTTCCAGCTTTAAATGCACAATGCACCCCTATCAATTAAATAACATAAAACAGTGAAGCGGCCACAGTGGTGCAGTGGTTAGCATTGTCGCCTCACAGCAAGATGTTCTCTGGTTTGATCCTCGGTTGGGGTGCCTTCTGTGTGGAGTCTGCATGTCCTCCCTGTGGTCGCGTGGGTTTCCTCTGGGTGGTCCGGTTTCCTCCCACATCCCAAAGACATGCTGCAGGTAGATTGGACACTCTAAACTGGCCCTAGGTGTGAGTGAGTGCGCGTGTGTGTGTGTGTGTGTGTGTGTGTGTGTGTGTGTGTGTGTGTACCTTCTGTGGAAGGTTGGGCACCGGGCTGGCAACTCAACACTGTTAAACTCCACTGCCAATCATGAGCAGACAGGTGATCCGCTGTGGCGACCCCTAACCTGGAAAAGCCAAAAGAAGAAGAAGAGTGAAGCACACTGAGGCAGCATGGTAATCTCTCAATGTGTGTTGCACACCTTAATGAAAAACCTATACATATTTCTCAAATGATAAACTACTTCAGTAATACAAAACAAGGAACATCCACCGAGTGCAGAGGTACAAACAAATTCACTTTTCTTCAAAAATCTCTCTGGAAAGGATCACACGCTACACAGAATAATAATTAAAAGAACACACATACACCCCATACTAGGAGGTGAAGAGAGATACCCTCACTTTTCTACACTAACCTGCCCACCAAAAAAATGTCAGGTTTTGAGTAACTCAATACCTTCCCTTCAAGGTACATCCGTGACCTTACTGTATTCTTAAAACAGATTCTGCTGCCAATACAGCTACTACTGACATACAATATCAAAACAAGTGGAATATAAACCAAGATACATATAATTTTAAAAATGTACAAACTTCAAAACTCACTGCACAGCATTTTAATAAAAAATAATGGGCAAGGCACCTCCTCCACACACTACACTACATATAACCAAATGTTGCTATTACTTGCGACGACTCAACATCACTAGTAACCATTAAGAGAACAAATGACACACAAACTTCAAACAAGTGCCCATAAAATACAAATTACACCAAAAAATAACTAATTTGAAATTTCTGAGCCTAACTGATGAAAATTAACATTTTACTTACCAATATTTATGCTCCTAAAACTGTGCTTTACAAGAAAACAATACAAGCAGACTTGAGACGGTTATAAACAACAACATGGCAATAGTCACACTACTTGTATTTCAGAGGGTTTGCCAAATTAAGTCATAACATTCATAACATGGTACAGAAAGACCCACGACCAGTATGGGAAAATTTTAACATTTAACCTCACATCTATAATGCAATAATGAAGTCATCTCACAGATCTTCACTGAAGCCTTATCTGTACAACGATGAAATTTCAGATCTCCCATTTAAAGATTACCAAAACTAGAAGAGAGCTCAATGACTGTGAACTTACTGTTGTGATAAAACATTAACAGTGTATTTTAAAGTGTGGTCATTAACTTTAAACTAAGTAGTAGAAAAACAGTAACTTAAATAGCACTGATCCTGAATATTCCTTTTACACCTCTTTTATGTTTAAGATGACACCATAACAGTGAAAAAACAGAGTACTGCCAGACTCCAAATATCAGTAGAAGGGATGGGGGTGATGCAAAAGACAAGCACCTTAATGCCAACAGTCATCTTGTAATCAGTCTCAATGGGAAGGCACAGGGTGACCATGCATCTCTATAAAGGCTACAATGCTCAACACATAGTTTGGGGAGATGGGGGGGGGGGGTCAGTCCCAACTCCAATCAGCCGATTTCAAACACCTGCAAAGTGTCAGTTCATAAACTTTCAAACATGTCCCACAACACCAGGGAAAACTGAACATTTGGCATATGTAACTTTAAGCCCCCCCTTTCCCCGAGCTATATTAAAATTTCTGTAAGCTATGGTAAAGCAGGCAAGCAGTACTAGAAAACGACCAGTTTCCTTCATATAAACCTCTAATTGCAATAAAGCTTTTGTTTTCCAAACTCCCCACAATAAGCAGCAACTATTACCTGTACTGGAGCTTGCACACGCAAACACACAAGCAAGAACTGCACTGCCTCAATAGCATAGCTGTACAAGAGCCATCAGGGAGCAAAAACAAGTGTGCTCCTAAGCAAATAAACACATGGGTAATATTTTAGGTATGGGATGGCAAACCCTAGCAACAAAGCAGAATGGTACTTCAGCACTTTTTGCCTGCATGTCTATTCTTTCAGTGGCACAAGCCTTACTTTCCTTGTTTACATTTCTAAGAGAATTTCTTGCTAACGTGAACAGGTTTTTCCAATATAAACAACCTATTTAAAAATATGCCTGCATACCACAAGTATCCAACCCCTCCTTGCAGTTCAACTGCCCATCAACTTAAAATCTGAAACAATGTTTCTTAGTACTTATCGAGCTCATAATGGGTAACCTACTCATGTTTTACAACAGCTCTTTAAACTACTGAATGTAACATTAATAAGACATTTTTTGCAAAACTACTGCATGGCACTGTCAGTATGGGAGTAAGTCAGAAATAAACAATGCAGACAAGCAAATACCCAAGGTAAAGCAAACCAGCGCAAGACAGAAATATGTAACACATGTCGGCCCTTAACACTAAAGGCTGCTAAGGCCTTCCACCCACCCACTTTTCAGTAAATAACCGTTAGAAGATTTTTCAAAGTGCAACAGAGAACTTTTTGGGGGGGGGGTCAGAGAAAGCAGATGAGTGAAGTTGGAGGCAGTATATGCTTATTTTAATGTTTACAGAAAGAGAGCGTGCTTATTTGTTTACAAAGTGTTGCAACTGACTGTGCATAAAAGTGAATTGGTCCTACCACTTTCCTTCTATACATTTAGAGAAATAAAGTCACTGGGTTGAAAGAACGAACTAGAATTACGCTGGTGTTATTGATGCAATCACACCTCTCAAATAGCCCTAATTTTGACTCAAATTTTAGCTCTCACCTCTTCATCACTCCAAAAACTGGCGCCTTTTGGAAGAAGTGTTGTGAATTACCCATATTTATTTATTTATTTATTTATTTCCAGTTTGATAACCAGAGAGGTCCACTTAAGGCAACAGTTACACACACAACTTCGAGGAAATGTATATCAACTCACATTTTTTACTCTGCCGAACCACAAGTTAATAGTTCTAATATATTAAAGTGTTTATTATATTAATATATTTCTGGCTTTGTCCCAGCTGATTGACAGCCACAGTTGCAATCAATACGGAGAGTGAAAGCACAAAAGGCTGTAAACAAGGACCAGTACAAACAGATGGGTAGGCATTTGGGGTTAACTACAGGATAACACGAGCAGAGTCCACCAGTACAAGTAACGTTCAACACAAAAACTGTACGGAAATTCAAGTGGCACCAGAATCTTGCAAGCAATAGTAATGAAATTAAAATGAGCATAAAGGAAACTGGCCATTTTTATTAAAAAAATATTGACTGTATATTAAAAAACACATAAACCTACACATTACCCTTTTCATGTTCACCATCGTTTATACATGGGCGGGTCATAATTACTACAATAAACGCTCATGGAAAAAAAACCGCAGGGGGTGCTACAAGTTACTTATGCCGACATCTCATACATGTGGAAAGTTAAAGGCTCTTAACAATGTTGCTTACGAATATATACTGTTGTGTCTTTCGGCTTTTCCCGGTTAGGGGTCGCCACAGCGGAACTCCGGTCCACTAATGATTGGCAGTAGATTTTTACATACTGGCTTGCCGGGCCTAACGCACAACCTTCAACGAAGGAATACCCATTCAAGCATGTCGCTACACAGACTATTCAATATTACTTACTTTGCTTGTACCATTTTTCTTTGCGTTTTAGTCATTGCGTCTATTGTATGATGTGGTTGTCTATTATATTGTGATTACACACTGTAAATAGACCATGGCTGAAAGAGGGGGCAATTAGTTCAGTCCACCTACCTATAAAATAAAATAAAAAAACCTGTAAAATTAATGAAATAAAATGGAACACACTATTTACAAAAAAGTAATAAGAGCCGATGAACTACACGGATGGGGATGGACAAACTCCCTAATATCTTACTCCCTTTTCTCCCAAAATTTGTTAACACTCAACATAAATGTGAAATATACAGCAACTGTACTTACCCATTTACGTCATCAAAATACCTATCTTAAAAGTGGTCAGGTAAGTCGCAAAATAAGGCCATCGATTAAAAATGGATACTTACCCCTCAGGAACAGTATTCTTCTATACCATGATTTAAATAAGGTCGTCACTGGAGCAAAACCACGCCATTATGCCTGTATCCCCTAAATGTTTATGCTCAACAAGAGCAGCCACTGAGACTCCTCAAATAGATACAGGTGGATGGAGGGAATGGAAGAACACAGTAAGGGGCCGTTCTATGTGCTGGGGTGGATGAATCGTGCTTTTAATTACGGAAGTGGGGGAGGGCGCAATGCTACAGCTGAAAAGTGGAGAGAAGTAAAGTTTAAGTTAACTGACTTAATTTGCGCCCTTTATGATGCCGGCCTTTCTGGCGCCCTAGGCAGTCGCCTAGTTCCCCTATGTCTAAGGCCAGCCCTGCCCTTACTCCATTCACTATCAGTTAAATTATTAACCTTGTACTAAGTTTCAATTCCATTTCCTTCTCTTCATAGGCATTACTGTATGTACTTTGACCTCATGGCCCCATACTCTACATATCTGTCAGTATACGATCCAAGATTGCCTTACACTACAAGATTACTTTCATTCTCCTTCCTATACAGGATCTTTTGTTCATGCTTTTACATTGCCTTTTCTTTTCTGTCTTATTACAGGACCATACTTCATGCCACCTGCTAATATTGATGCACTTTCGATGATTTATAAATGCATAAGTTTATATTAGTGATGTATGATTGTCATTTTAAACTGCATGTCATTTTCTGCTGGTTATTTCATTACTTTTCTCAAGCAGAACCAAAAAGGTAAACCACTGTGATGTGCATTTTCCCCGTCAATAAATTTAAATAAGATAGATGGGGGGGGGGGGGGGGCAGTCCCAACTCCAATCAGCCGATTTCAAACACCTGCAAAGTGTCAGTTCATAAACTTTCAAACATGTCCCACAACACCAGGGAAAACTGAACATTTGGCATATGTAACTTTAAGCCCCCCCTTTCCCCGAGCTATATTAAAATTTCTGTAAGCTATGGTAAAGCAGGCAAGCAGTACTAGAAAACGACCAGTTTCCTTCATATAAACCTCTAATTGCAATAAAGCTTTTGTTTTCCAAACTCCCCACAATAAGCAGCAACTATTACCTGTACTGGAGCTTGCACACGCAAACACACAAGCAAGAACTGCACTGCCTCAATAGCATAGCTGTACAAGAGCCATCAGGGAGCAAAAACAAGTGTGCTCCTAAGCAAATAAACACATGGGTAATATTTTAGGTATGGGATGGCAAACCCTAGCAACAAAGCAGAATGGTACTTCAGCACTTTTTGCCTGCATGTCTATTCTTTCAGTGGCACAAGCCTTACTTTCCTTGTTTACATTTCTAAGAGAATTTCTTGCTAACGTGAACAGGTTTTTCCAATATAAACAACCTATTTAAAAATATGCCTGCATACCACAAGTATCCAACCCCTCCTTGCAGTTCAACTGCCCATCAACTTAAAATCTGAAACAATGTTTCTTAGTACTTATCGAGCTCATAATGGGTAACCTACTCATGTTTTACAACAGCTCTTTAAACTACTGAATGTAACATTAATAAGACATTTTTTGCAAAACTACTGCATGGCACTGTCAGTATGGGAGTAAGTCAGAAATAAACAATGCAGACAAGCAAATACCCAAGGTAAAGCAAACCAGCGCAAGACAGAAATATGTAACACATGTCGGCCCTTAACACTAAAGGCTGCTAAGGCCTTCCACCCACCCCCACTTTTCAGTAAATAACCGTTAGAAGATTTTTCAAAGTGCAACAGAGAACTTTTTGGGGGGGGGGTCAGAGAAAGCAGATGAGTGAAGTTGGAGGCAGTATATGCTTATTTTAATGTTTACAGAAAGAGAGCGTGCTTATTTGTTTACAAAGTGTTGCAACTGACTGTGCATAAAAGTGAATTGGTCCTACCACTTTCCTTCTATACATTTAGAGAAATAAAGTCACTGGGTTGAAAGAACGAACTAGAATTACGCTGGTGTTATTGATGCAATCACACCTCTCAAATAGCCCTAATTTTGACTCAAATTTTAGCTCTCACCTCTTCATCACTCCAAAAACTGGCGCCTTTTGGAAGAAGTGTTGTGAATTACCCATATTTATTTATTTATTTATTTATTTCCAGTTTGATAACCAGAGAGGTCCACTTAAGGCAACAGTTACACACACAACTTCGAGGAAATGTATATCAACTCACATTTTTTACTCTGCCGAACCACAAGTTAATAGTTCTAATATATTAAAGTGTTTATTATATTAATATATTTCTGGCTTTGTCCCAGCTGATTGACAGCCACAGTTGCAATCAATACGGAGAGTGAAAGCACAAAAGGCTGTAAACAAGGACCAGTACAAACAGATGGGTAGGCATTTGGGGTTAACTACAGGATAACACGAGCAGAGTCCACCAGTACAAGTAACGTTCAACACAAAAACTGTACGACGGAAATTCAAGTGGCACCAGAATCTTGCAAGCAATAGTAATGAAATTAAAATGAGCATAAAGGAAACTGGCCATTTTTATTAAAAAAATATTGACTGTATATTAAAAAACACATAAACCTACACATTACCCTTTTCATGTTCACCATCGTTTATACATGGGCGGGTCATAATTACTACAATAAACGCTCATGGAAAAAAAACCGCAGGGGGTGCTACAAGTTACTTATGCCGACATCTCATACATGTGGAAAGTTAAAGGCTCTTAACAATGTTGCTTACGAATATATACTGTTGTGTCTTTCGGCTTTTCCCGGTTAGGGGTCGCCACAGCGGAACTCCGGTCCACTAATGATTGGCAGTAGATTTTTACATACTGGCTTGCCGGGCCTAACGCACAACCTTCAACGAAGGAATACCCATTCAAGCATGTCGCTACACAGACTATTCAATATTACTTACTTTGCTTGTACCGTTTTTCTTTGCGTTTTAGTCATTGCGTCTATTGTATGATGTGGTTGTCTATTATATTGTGATTACACACTGTAAATAGACCATGGCTGAAAGAGGGGGCAATTAGTTCAGTCCACCTACCTATAAAATAAAATAAAAAAACCTGTAAAATTAATGAAATAAAATGGAACACACTATTTACAAAAAAGTAATAAGAGCCGATGAACTACACGGATGGGGGATGGACAAACTCCCTAATATCTTACTCCCTTTTCTCCCAAAATTTGTTAACACTCAACATAAATGTGAAATATACAGCAACTGTACTTACCCATTTACGTCATCAAAATACCTATCTTAAAAGTGGTCAGGTAAGTCGCAAAATAAGGCCATCGATTAAAAATGGATACTTACCACTCAGGAACAGTATTCTTCTATACCATGATTTAAATAAGGTCGTCACTGGAGCAAAACCACGCCATTATGCCTGTATCCCCTAAATGTTTATGCTCAACAAGAGCAGCCACTGAGACTCCTCAAATAGATACAGGTGGATGGAGGGAATGGAAGAACACAGTAAGGGGCCGTTCTATGTGCTGGGGTGGATGAATCGTGCTTTTAATTACGGAAGTGGGGGAGGGCGCAATGCTACAGCTGAAAAGTGGAGAGAAGTAAAGTTTAAGTTAACTGACTTAATTTGCGCCCTTTATGATGCCGGCCTTTCTGGCACCCTAGGCAGTCGCCTAGTTCCCCTATGTCTAAGGCCAGCCCTGCCCTTACTCCATTCACTATCAGTTAAATTATTAACCTTGTACTAAGTTTCAATTCCATTTCCTTCTCTTCATAGGCATTACTGTATGTACTTTGACCTCATGGCCCCATACTCTACATATCTGTCAGTATATGATCCAAGATTGCCTTACACTACAAGATTACTTTCATTCTCCTTCCTATACAGGATCTTTTGTTCATGCTTTTACATTGCCTTTTCTTTTCTGTCTTATTACAGGACCATACTTCATGCCACCTGCTAATATTGATGCACTTTCGATGATTTATAAATGCATAAGTTTATATTAGTGATGTATGATTGTCATTTTAAACTGCATGTCATTTTCTGCTGGTTATTTCATTACTTTTCTCAAGCAGAACCAAAAAGGTAAACCACTGTGATGTGCATTTTCCCCGTCAATAAATTTAAATAAGATAGATGGAGAGACAGGTAAATAATTTAGTTTTATTTCCTCTTATGTAAAGCTTACCTTATTTAGCAGACTATGAATGTCTCCTCTGATCTAGCCCCTCTTCTGGGTACTATTGTCAACCTTGTGGGAATACTATTGAAGTTGTTGTGGATATGCTTCAATGGTAGGCGTGCATGGCCTTAAAACCAAATAGTTATGTAAGATTTTAGATCAAGTAACAGCAATGTTTGTTCAAGCTATTTACTAACTCCAGTTTACCTTCAGTGCTCTTCACAGCTGCACTGCTTGTCAAAAATGTCACTCTTTGCTCAATTCTTTACTGAACACTCTGATGCTTTCCAATAAATCAATAGGGTGCACAGAGACTGAGGTTTTTACAGAGATTAAATCAAAACTGTTTTGTAACCTGCACAGCCACTAAGAGCTACAGCTATCTCAGGATCAGAAGCCTCTCCCTTTCTGGTATACCTAAACAGCTGAGAATGCTCATCAGCCATTGTCTCCTGGTGTTTGGTTTTCCCCGAACAGTTATTACACTGTGATGCGAATGAACGTGGGTGTGCTGTTGTATCAGCAGTGCTCAGCATAATATGGTCACAAAGACGTGACTGCCTGGAGCTGATTGTGCTTCCCTTCAACAGCATAGCCAACTGCTGCTAAGAGGATTGGTTCAGTTAAGCACCAAGGTTAAACTATCTGGAAATGAAACCCAGAAGTGAAAGTCACCTTGTAATTTGAGATACAGACTCACAAAGGCAAAGCTGGAAAATGTTTCTCTCTGTGGAAGGCATTTGTTTCTGTTACAACAATTATACTCTAAACACTTCAACTAATCTCTTTTCCACATGTTTAGCACAAATACACAGATCGTTGCACAGATTATATGCTAATAATAAATTCATCACTGCAAAGGACATAAATGTAATAAATAAAGCCAAAGTCATACTCACAAGATAGCACAAAACTTTTGTTCTATAAATATATGGTTATAACTATTTATTTGCTTTTTAATATTTTTTAAGTTTTTAAGTGCATGTTTGTGGGAGGAAATGATGTCATGATATTGTTGCTGTAGAAGCAGGTGGGATTTTTGAATGGGTTGTCTGATGAAGTCATCGTTTGAATCGTGAAAGCATTAACCATTTTATTTTTGTTAATAAATATAGTAGTATTCAGCCATGGTGGTCATGCACTTGGTTTTTGTTGGTTTGCTATTATAATTTTTAAAGTGCTGTTCCCTTATCTAAGTGGTCTCCTTTTGTTGGTACAACTTTTAACTTCCAGTCCAGTGGTTGCCACACCCTACCATGCTAGTCTTTTAATATATCATTTTATATTTTCTCTCCATAACTGTATGCAGAATTACCTCCGTATAATGTGAATGCCTTGTGACTGACAAAGGTCCATCAACCTGCAAATATTAATTACAGTTGTATTCAAAATATATGCGTTTGGAATGTCTTTGCCTGCTGGTCAAGACACGACTAAACTTTGCTCTTGAACCAGTTCATTTATCAAATATAAAATAAATAACATGTCCATTCATAAAGATGCAATATTGTATGTATGCAAGTCGTTCACAAAATATATCAGTGTAAAACCTCCATTTAATATGTTCAAAATATTGTGTATGTGTGTGCGTGTGTGTATCTGAAATGTAACCCAAGAGCAACACTCAGGTGCTGTTTACAGTCATAAAAGTAAACAGATTATCCTAACCCATGTATTGTAAGATATCAGCAAGGTTAACAATTATGATGACAGAAAAACACTACATGGAGTTTTTAAAACTACACTAATTATACGATTTTGCAAAGAAATAAGATTGCCTTTTTGTTGGATTAAACTTATAACATAAGAGGGTGGGATCTGTGCATCATTGCACTACACCTTTCATATGCTGATTTTGCCTCATATTTTGCCCTATCCCTTCTCAAGCAAGGAAGCAGCGACAGATGCATTACGTCCTATGCTCTACCAAACCGTTCATGATTTTGTTATGACCTCCTTCACCCATGAGTCATCTTTTCTATCTGACTCTGCCAACTACCTTTCTGGTTTCCACTGCTATCCAAGTATTAGTGAAACAATGTGTCTGACAGATAGTTCTAAATGTTTACTTTATGAATTTAATTTAGGAGCTTCAGGGTATCTATCGTAGTTTATTTCTTTCATGTGACTGCCAGTAACTGTGTGCCCAGTTCCTTGAGTTTGACCTCATGAACTCAACTCATTTCTACTGTATAATTTCTTTCTAACCCTTTAGGGTTTCTTGTGGTCTTTTTGCTCTTTAGGAATACACTGCAGTAGAGTACTCCAGGAGGGGGTTCATTAATGAATTACACAAATGCTCATTCCTATACAGTGGCATGTTACTTCCTCATTCAAGGCTCTGATACTTTGACTTCTTTGTTTTACAGAACCATCTCCACCAGCCATCACTTTCCCACTTAACTCATGGTTCCAGTGTAAGTCACTCTTCACGGAGTTTTAATTGTGAAATCCCACTTGCGTTATTTAGCTTGAGAACTCATTTCTACATTGTACATCAAGGCTAGAATCAGTTTCAGATTTTTCCCCTAACAAGTCCACTTGTATAAAAAATGTCAAGTATATGTTTCGATAAACCACAGTGCTAGAACAAATGCCTACTAAAGCTTGTAGCTCTCATATAATTACAAATCAGGAGAAGGAGATAAGCTTTCACTCTGAGCCACTGAAGGGTCTTAATGTCACCTTCCAAGATAAGGATTTACAGTGTAAAATTCTTTAGATTATGACTCTGATGTATAAACAAAGGCGGATACTCTCACAAACAAATTATTTTTATTATTAGTGCCAGCATGTAATTTGGGTCTCCTTAACTAGTCAAGGGTGGCACAGCAGAGCAGCAATGAGCACTGCTGCTTTAAAGGTCCTGGCTGTGTTGTTCTACTCCCATCTGGTGTGTGTCTGTGCAGAGTCCACATGCCCACCGTGTGTGTGTCTGCACTTTCATCAAACACCATGCCAGTGACATTGCATTAAGTGAACTATTGCCTCTCTAAATTACCTGTGGGGAGATGTGTATGAGTGAGTCCTATAACAGTATAGTATCCCATCCAAGAACATTTGTTTGAAGCAATCTAACCACTAGCTAAGATAGGTTCTGCCTTCACTATGATCCTAAATATGATGGGATATACGATATATGATGTGATAAGCGGGGTCAGAGAATGGATGCATGAATGAGTGAATGCTTACAACTTATTGATTCACAACTGCTCAAATGTTTTGTCGTTTGTCTTTTCGGCTTTATCCCGGTAAGGGGTCGCCACAGCGGAACTTCGGTCCGCTAATGATTCACAGTAGATTTTTATGAAATGCCGAGGTGCCAGCTCGACACCCAACCTTCAATGAAGGCATGCCCATTTACGCATGCATGTCTTTTGAATGCTACCCAACCATGGAGAGGACATGCAGACTACACACAGAAGGCACTCTCAAGCCAAGCTGAGAATCTGCTCAAATGTATGGCTCCAAAATCACATTCAATTTATACGTTCTAGTACAGTTTCAAAACAATGTACTGCATCAAAAATGTTGTGTGACACCCTGACCCCATGTATAAAAATGGGTGAAAGGGGTTGTGGATGGATGAAGGGACCCTTACATTCTCCCATTTAAATACAACCCTAATATCACAGAACCTCAACCTTTTACCTTGTTAATCATTACTTTTTCTATTATGCCATAACTGCATCAGGTTTTAGTAAAAGTGTCCTTCAGATTCAAATATTTCATCCTTTACAGGACATTCAGTGGTTAAAGCAATCTCCACTACCTGCAACCCCACCCTTTTGTATAAAGGTTTGTCTCAAGGGATCTGCCCTTGCACCCTCCTTTTCTCTTTCTTATACACTTGCATCCAACCCCCCACACTGCCTATGTGACATGAGAAGTATATGCCAGAGCTGTTGGACATGCTACACTTAAAGAAATCCCAATCCCTCAGAGCTACACGCTCCAGGGATCTAAACCTTGTCATCACAATAAACAAAACATGTTGGAGGGATAGGTTCCTGACCCAGAGACTCCCCAGACTCTGGAATAGATTGCCCATACATGTCAAGCAGAGTGCCTCTTTGGACCTCTTCAAGAGGAACCTTGACGATTGGATGGGAGAAAGGAAATTCACCCCAGGGATCACGTCAGTCGCCCTGCTAGACAGGGGTCCAGGAAAGTAAATAATGTGGGAAGAAATATTCAGGGAATTGTTATGGCTAGGCTTGTATAGGCCCTAGGGCTGATAGCCTAGTACTAACCTATGAACCTATGAACCTATGTTAATTTCACACTGTTCTTAGATGAATCTCTCTCTCTCGTTTAGTTTTTTTTTTAATGAGAGTTTTTTATTCAAAATTCAACAAAGATTGAATGTTATATGGCTGAAGTACATTGGATGATGTAGAATCACATTTGTGGATACAGACTCTTACACTTTATTTCTAAATGTTGGGTAACAGTTTTTAATAAATTGTAATCTACCCTTAAGTCTTGCAGAGGAATATTGTTCCCATTGAACCTGTGTATTAGACTTTATCAAGTGCCTCAATAACCTTGAGTTTAAGTAAAAGGGGCTGCTTTACCTTTTTTTCTGTATTTTTGTCATCTGTAACATGTGGGCTACAACTGGTTTCATAGCACTTCTAGGATACTTATTTCTTCAAATCCCATTACATTGTTTGATAACATATTGTAGCCCTCTTTCTAGTTTTGTTTCCATACTTAAGAAGCAATTGTTGCTTTTACCTTAATGATTGAATTTCAATCAAATGTCCTCTTCAGTCTTTTCATCAGTATTTAATTTAGTCTTTTCAAGGTTTCTAAAGTCCTACTGGTCAGGTATGTCTTATAAGTTTCTCAAAGCCACCTTTTCTGCGATTCAGAATTTATTGTTTTATACTTACAAGTCCTAATGGAACACGATTGCTAATACAGTTCAGTGCATTGCAACACATGGTCATAATTTTGTCATAGTAACTTCAATGTTATCTATTAAAGAACATGATTTATATACAAAAGTGATTCATTTAAAGTAAAGTTAACATATTTCAAGGAGTTTTTGTTACATAAAATATTTATTTGAAACGTAGCATAATAATAATAAGTCCACAAAAGTCAAAAATGTTAAAGTTAACCATTCAGTTTTAACAATTTCTTCCACATTATTTTTGGTAATAAAGTCCAAAAATAGTAAAGGTTGAGTATGTATCTTGTTTGAATATTTAGTTTTAGTTTGTTTCAGGAAAGTATTCTATAATAAAAAAAATAGAATAAAAGTTGTTAGTACACCTATTATAACTTCTCCTTCTCAGATGTGCAGTGAAAAACAGTTGTGTAACAACACAAAAGTATATGATTTTGTTAGTCAGTTCTTCCAAATTACCCATAACTGATTGGGAGTTAATTTCCTTGCATGTCCCTATAGACATGTACACGTTATTCATACTGTAAAAGCAAGTAAATAAGGACCCTAATAAAATGGAAAGTCAATTTATTTAGAGATTTTCTGTGAACTAAAAGCAGTTTCCAAGGAAGAATGCAGCAATTTTTAGTTAAAATATGCTTAAAACCTAATATAGCCACAGCTTTATCAATAGCCATTTGACACTTAACCAGATTACAAACACAAAAACCAAACAATGGTTAAGCAGCTTTTAAATGTGCTCCACTTCTAATTACAAATCCTCTAAATGCGTCAATCACCTGTCTTAAATAAAATAATTAATACACATCTACTGTGATAGACCTAATCGTGGCATTTGGCAAAAGAAACTGCTTCATACAACAAAAGGCCGACTTTCAGTATGGAATCTCAAATACATCTGAAGCTCATTGTGACAGTGCTGTATTGGGGGCAGCACATCAGTTAGTGACTTTTTCAAAACTGATGGCATATTATTTATCCATAATAAATGCTACCTTTAACTATATTCAAACTGCATACATTATTTTATTACTTTCACTGCCACTGTAGTTTATAACACTGCTACAAATGTATCTGGACTGGTTTTAATGCTTCCTAGGGTAGAGCTAGGCATACTCAGTGTACTCACTCAGATTAGTACATTTTTCTCTGAGCATCTCTTGGAAACTTCAGCACAAAAACACAATGTTTAGAACTGTGTAAATTAATATTTACAGTATACAGGCATAAAAAGAATGTGTGTGAAAGGAATAAACCTCTAAAATAGTTTATGGGTACAAATGGTAACAGTTGAAAGTAAGGTGTCCCCTACCTATATATCTACAGGACATTCAGTGGTTAAAGCAATCTCCACTACCTGCGACCCCACCCTTTTGTATAAAGGTTTGTCTCAAGGGATCTGTCCTTGCATCCCCCTTTGCACATCTGAGAAGGAGAAGTTATAATAGGTGATGGTGCAACACTGAGTACAAAATGTACATTTTTGTCTATAGCCCTGAGTGTTTGTATATGCACATGGAGGGTTCATCTTTTGCCATTATAAAACTGCTTGCAGCCTTTCATTACTTTCATTCCTAAATGTAAAGCAGAGTTATTTTAAAGAACAAGCAAACAACATGAAGCAAGAATTTTATAATAATGGTTCCGATTATATAAATATGGCATATGAAGAGGTGTTAAAGGAAAGGCCTGATAGATATAGGCCAATATTAAGAGGGGGACTTATAAAAAATCAGGAAGATATAAATAAGGATAATAATGTGGTTAGATATCTTACTACTTATAATCTGAACACTTATAATGTTTGTAGAATAATAGAAAGACATTGGCCTATATTAATGGCCATGCCAGAAGTAGTTAAAATAGTGGGAGAAAGGCCAAGATATGAATATAGGAATTCACAAACATTAAAACAAAAATTATGTTATAAAGATTTTAAATTAAAATACAGTGAGATTAGACAGCAGGAACAAGAAATGCTAGAATTGTTCCTGTTGTAATGACCTGTATGAAGGTACAGATTACTTTAAACACCTCACTACGGGAGAAGTATTTACAATGAAAGCATTGACAAATTGTAATATGGTGCAAGTGGTATATTTGGCAACTTGCACATTATGTTCATCGTTCTATGTAGGTAAGACAACTAGGAAGCTTAAGGAAAGGATTATAGAGCATAAATCTGATATGAGAAGGAGTGTTATAACAAATGCACTAAGTAAGCATATTCAAGACAAGGGAGAGCAGCATACTTTTAAATTTAGAATATTGGATATAGTACAAACAGGTTTAAGAAAAGGAGATATGAATAATTTATTAGAACTTAAAGAGTTTGAATGGATAGTTAGATTGCAGGCAGACTGTTTTCCTGGTTTGAATAATGCCATTAGTTTAAAGCCAATTTTGATCAAAAGACGTAGAGAGAAGTTATGAGAGGTTATTTAATTTCATTGCTGTATAAGTGAATTGATATTAGTAAAGGCTAATAAGTGGATATTTCATTTCTGTATATTTAAATGTATTTTAAAAGTTTTTATGTATGTTTTTTAAGAATTGATTGTTGAATGTGTGAATGGGTGGGCTGAAGCATGTGACTTGATTTTAATCTCCTATTTAAATGCTGAATATGCTTATTTTACTTGTACTGAGGAAGGGTGTGAGACCCGAAAGCTTTATAATAAACCTTTTGGTGTGTTTATAATAGTTTGGAATATTTTGACAGTGACACCATTATTGTCTATTAAATGTAAAACAGAACAGCATTTTCTGAGGACTGCCAATAGTACAATCCACATGCAAACTTAAGAAAAAGTCAGAACTAGCAATTTAGAACTCATTAATTCACTTCAGCTCAGTATTTCAGTTTTAACTTCATAAGAAATAAAGTTTAATCCACATGTGACTGCCACAATTTTCATACATAGCCAGGTTTAGGTACCAGTGAAACCTGTGGTCGTTGGTGGCTCCCAGTCCTGGGGTGCCCCCCAACCGCATCAAGTTATCTTATATTGATATTTTGTTACATGGTTGTCAAACCAACAAAAGCTAGTACAGCAATCTTGGGTATGTAATAAACCAGGTGGGTAATAACTCTTAGGATGAAGTAATCATAGGGACTGGAACCACTTCTTTAAAACTGAAAGATTTTTCTGGTTCTAGTAACAGTGTATCGGATGTTGTCAGTCTTCATTATTCTTGAATGTTCAGTGTCTGTTCCAATCCTCAGAACCTGTCCAGCCATTATACAGCTCATGCCAGCTGAAAGTCTCTCAAGCTAATACTCTGTCCACAATGCCCCTCTTCCATTTACCTTGGATCTTGCTTGCCACTCTTAAAGCAAGACACGTCAGCCAACTCACCTCTTGCAATTAAGTACATTTTAAAATATATTAGTCTTTCTTCCTTTCTTTCTTATAAAAAACTTTAATATTCTTCATTTTTCTATCCACCCTTTCCTCTGGTGAGTGTGTTTCCATACCAGTTAGTATTCTTTCCTTACCATTGCTGGTAGTCTTTCCTCTCTCCCTTTCTCTACCATTTTGGTAGTTCTTTCTACCATTACTGGTAGAACTTCCTCATTTTCATTCTATCCTTCGATTTGTGTGTGTGGTGTGTTTGTTGACCTCCTCTGCCACTTATAAACATGGCAGAAAAGTCCAAGGGCATGACAGAATTCAAACAGTGCCAGGACTGCAGCCGAAAAATGCCTAACTCTGACAGGTATTCAGCTTGCATGTATTGTCTAGGTGCTCTTCATTAAGACATTGAGTGCTCTATCTGCCAGGCCTTCAGTAGTAGGGCCTTGGTAGAATGATGAAATAAGCTCATTCTTAAAGGGTTTCTTAAGTCCCCTTTGAAGAAGCTTTATCCAAGGCCAACAAGTCTCCTAAGGCCTTTGGTTCCAAAAGTAGTCCCTCAGTCAAAAACATCTCCATCAGCACCGACATCAAGAAAGAAAAAAAGTTTCCTTCTGTTAGTTCCTCCTTGGAACAGAGAGCTAAGGTTCCAAAGCTCTCTGAACAGTTTCCTTCTTTGGCACCAGTCACTTCGGTGCCTTTGGCAATGACCCTATCAGTACAGGCTCTTGCACTGGCACTGCAGTTGGCACCGGCATCTTTAGTTTCCACATCAGTGCTGACATATCCTTCTGCACTGCAACAGGTCACCCCCTTTTCAGTGCATAAAACTGATCTGCTATACACACCCAAGATGAAGTATTTCCCTTCCATTGACCCCTTTTGTGGTCAGCTTCCCAGTCCCTTTCTAGAAAGGCCAGATTCTCCATCTGGATAGTCTGTTTTCTCCTCCTGGAGTCTTACAAAAGTCAATGTGGTGATGCTGGTGGACCAGCTCCTCACGGTGAGGGGTCATTCTTCTTCCCAAACCCCTCTCCCTCCTGGAGCAGGGATGTTTTCTCCCAGGACTCCTCCAGTTATTCCCCCTCTGACCTCCTCAAAGGTTTTAGAGCTCCCCACTCTGACTACTCAGCTTCCTATTGCTCTGGCACCAACAGCCCCCTTGCCTTTAGTTCTGGACTTGGCTCTGATTTCCTTGATTCCTTCAGAACAATGGAGTCCCAAGTTTGTGGCTCCACTGTCAGACCCAAGAGGTTTGAGTTGACTCCTGTATTTTATTCTGATGGGACTCTAGCAGCTGGGGGGTCCTTCCTTGGCTCTGGCCTTAGAGGTTGGTCTCTCGGGGCAGTGTGTGACCCCAGTTCCGAGTTCAACTTTCTTGGTTCCTGGCTTCCATACCTCTTCAGGGGCACCTGCTTTCCAGGCTATGGAGAAAGAGTTTCATCCCCTGACCCCTTCTCACCAGGAGCTTCCACCAACCACAGTTGCAAGATATCCCAACTGAGGACCACCCTTCTTCAGAGTGCTTCCTTGGAAGAAAATGCGTAAGAGAAAACACCTGGACTCCCCTGAAGAGTTGGTCACTGAGAACACTGATTTCAATGATGGGGAGGTGGTAACTGGAGACCCTACCACTGAGAAATCTGTGTACTTGGAAGCCTTTGGTTCTCACCCATCTACTTCCTGGGTGTCCCCTCCCACTGATTATCTCATTAAACTGATTGCTCAGCAGGCTTGGAAATCTCCTGCTCCTTAGAACCAATTCCCTAGAGACCAGATAAGATCCTTTCTGCACCCGAGGACCACCAACACTAGGCTTAAAGGGCTAGCAGTAGATGCCATGGTGGTAGCAGCGGCCATCAAAAAGGAACTTGCCGAGGAAAGTTCCTCTGTTCATCCCCCTAACAGAGTCTAGGATGATGGAACGATTTAGAAAGCAGGTCTATGCATAATCAACCTGCATCTTAAGGTCCTTGAATTTTCTGGCACATTTTAATAGACTCCAGAGGGATCTGATCAAGGAACTAATCAGACACCCTAGCAGAAGCTGTATCTGAAGGTCCAAAAAAAAGTGACCTCTCAATTAGTTACCCCGAAGTCTATTTTTAACTCATACATGAGGCTCATTTCACATGTAGCCACAGGAGCAACCAGGTCAGCTGGTTCAGGTATTGCTATCAGATGACAGGCCTGGATGTGCCTGTGCGAGTTTGTGGAGCCATTCAAGTCTTTTCATCAATGCTCCTCTTGTTGGATCTTCTTTGTTCAGCCCCAAAGGTAAAGAAACTTTAGCCAGGTGTGACAAGGAAGGGAAGACCCTATCTAATGTGGGCATACATTTTTCCACTCCTCAAAAATCCTAAGGTAGGAATCAAAGGCGTGAGAATATGTGGTACAAAAAGTCCCAAGGGTCTTTCCAAGACATGTGGTGAAGGCTCCGCTCAGGGCAGGGGGGGAAACTTTAATGAAAGACACCAACCCCCATAGCAACGACCATCACTATAGCTCCATTAGCCCACAAAATCAGGTTTCCAGAGACTCCTTCTCTAGCCAGCCCTACCAGCACTCCTGAAAGGGGGCCCGATTGCTTACCTCTGGAAGCAGTCGGGGAAGACTTTCTCTGCATGCAAACGCCAGGCAACAGATAACCACAGATTTTTGAGTGCAGGGAATTATTACCAGAGGTTATTCTATCTCTGTCACCTTTTATCCCAAACCTCGCACAAGTTCCACCCAATCAGAGAGACCAAGCAGCCTTAGAAATCCAAAAGCTGCTCCAAAAAAAAGAGAGTAATCCAAGAAGTCCCATCAGACCAGATAGGATCCATATTTTATTGAAAGTTTATTTTAGTGCCAAAAAAGACAGGCAACTGGAGACCTACACTGGATCTCGGCATTCTAAACAAATTTGTTCAACAGTCCAAATTTCGGATGGTCATGGTTCAATCTATACTTCCCTTTTTGGAGGAAAATGATTAGATGTGCTCTATAGACCTTCAAGATGCGTACTACCACATAAAAATGGACAAGCACTCCAGAAGGTTTCTCCACTTTCAGCTGGGAGCCAGTCATTTTCAATTCAGAGTGCTGCCCTTTGGTCTCACCACAGCCCCCAGGGTGTTCAACAAATGTATGGCAGCTCACTTGAGACTGCATAGATTCCAGGTGTTTCCTTATCTAGATGATGCCTGGTGGGAGCCGTGATGAGCCAGTCTACTACTTTGAGCAAGAGTTCACTTTGCATTTGTTCCTGAGCTTGGGAATCACAGTGAAACAAAATATCATCTAGGCACCTCTCAAGATTTAGAATTCATAGTAGCTCGTCTGAAAACCATTTCTTGTGTAGCCTCTCTTCTAACAAACATTACAGAAGATAAAATCCCAAGTACATCCCATTCTTTGCAAAAACAAAGTTGTAGTGCTTCTGGTCCTTCAAGTATTGGGGTCCATGGCAGCACCATCACGCCAGTTCCATTAGCTAGGTTCCGTATACACCTACTACAATGGCTTCTGGCATCACAATGGTCTATTCTAACCCATCCAATGAACTACCCCATATTAATCACCAGCGGCTGCAAAAAAAAGACCCATCCTGGTGGATGGAATCTGAGGAAATCCTGTTAGGCCATCCTTTTGTCCCTCCTCAACCCAAGGCCATTGTGACCACGGATGCCTCCTAGTACGGGTGGGGGGCATTATCTGGGAAGAACAGTCTAAGGCACTTGGTGCCCGATAGAGACCAGTCTGCATATCAATGCCCTGGAGTTGAGGCCAGTACTTCTAGCATTGCATGCCTTTCAGACTGTCCTCCCCCGAGGGAACATTGTGATCAAAACATGTCTGTGGTCTGGTGCATCAACAAACAAGGGTGAAAGAAGTCCTACCCCCTGTGTTGAGAAGCCTTGAGAATGTGGCAATTGGCTATTTCTTCCAACCACTTTCAGATAGCAATACACATTCTGGGGAGTGTGAACATGATAGCAGATAACTGAGTAGATGCATTCTACTACCTTACCACTGGTCTCTCAATCCAGGGATAGCAAGGAGGATTTTTCGTCACTGGGGCCAGCCTTGCTGCATCCTCTTTGCATCACCTTAAAACAAGTGCAGAAGATACTATGCCCTGATTCCTTCTCAAGGGGAGTCACCAAGGAATGCTCTTCTCCTCAATTGGCCCCCGGTCTCCTCTATGCCTTTCCCCCCAACCCTATAATCCCGCTTTTTCTTAAGAAGGCAGCCAGGTTAAGAAGCAAAGTAATCCTCATTGCACCCTATTGGCCTCAATAAATTTGTTTCCACTTCATGTGACCTCATCTAGTTCACCGTCCATGGATTCTGGATCCAGTTCCAGACCTGCTGTCTCACCCTCAGGAACTGGTGCATCCCAACCTTATATATCTCAAGCTGATAACTCGGTTCCTCCAATTCCACTAGTCACCAGGCATAAAAGATGTACCTACTCTAGTGCAGAAACTTCTGCTGGCTTCCCATAGACCATTCACCAGGAAACTCTACCTTAGTAAGTGGAGGAGATTTTCAGTCTGGGTGTATGATAAAGATCTCTATCCTTTCTCTGCTCCAGTGGAGAAAGTTCTAGAATTTCTAACCATTCTTTTTTTATCAAGGGGCTTTTGACTCTATACTTAAAGTCCAATTAGCTGCCATTTCCAATTTACATAATGGTTTTGAGGACCTTCCTCTAATTTCTCATAGACTATGTAAAGTGTTCCTCAAAGGAACAATGCACTTGAAGCCTCCATTTAAAGACCCCCTACCGCCAAGTGATCTGACCACTGTTCTCCAGTCTTTGGTGCTTTCTCCTTTTGAGCCAGCAGCAACATGTGAACTAAAGTTTCTTTCTTGGAAAATGCTTTTTCTCATAGCTATAACTTCAGCAAAATGAGTTTCTTTGATGAAGGCCTTATGCTCAAAATCCCCTTACTTAATTTTCCCCAAGGATGGAGTTTTACTCAGAACCAGTCCATCCTTTCTTCCAAAGGTAGTCTCAGAATCCAACATTAATTAAACCATAAACTTGCCTGTTTTATTCCCCAGTTTTTCCAATAAAGGTGAGTACTGTCTACATTTTCTGGATGTTCACAGACAATTAAGTTTCTATCTCAAAAGAACTAAAGAATTTAGAACAGTTTGTTTCCTTCTCTGGCCCAACTTTAGGGAAGTCTGGTTCCAAAGTTACCCTGTCAAAATGGACAACAGTTTGCATTACTTACATATATAATAAAAAGAATCTCAAGCTACCTGCTCCAGTGACAGTGCATTCCACCAGGGCAATGGCCACTTCAGCAGTTTTCCATTCCAAGGCCTCCATGAATGAAATGTGCACAGCGGCAACGTGGGCTACTCCACATACTTATATCACTCATTACAAATTAGATCTGGTCTCCGGGGCAAGAGCTTCTTTTGGTTCTATGGTTCTAGGAATATCCTTCCATAGGGCCACCTGGGATCTAAAGTAGCTGGGGACTCTGTCCAGATGAAAATTGACACCATCAGATAAAGATGTTATGTCTTACCATAACATTCCATCTGTGCTGCCGATCATCTGTTCTTGGCATCCCACCCCCTTCCCCCTTCTGTGAATTTCTGGGTGCACTGTTGGGGTTCATCTTGGACATGGCTTCTTCATATTTGATTCTTCTGGCTTTCTATATGTCTGCAAACTCGATATGAGGTAAATGGGAGAGGGGCATTGTGGGTAGAGTATTGGCTCAAGAGATTTTTGGCTGGAGCAAGCTGTATAATGGCTGGACCAGTTCCAAGGATCGGAACAGACACCCAACAATCAAGAATAGATGAAGATCAACAGCACAGATGGAATGTTATGGTAAGACAACTTTTTGTCAAGTAGCAGAATTTGTAATTTCATGAAATGTTTTACCAGTGACATAGTGCCTTTGACAGTAAAGTCCTGCTGGTGAATATTCTCTCCACTAAAATTATCATCACCGGCTTTAGGCACCCATGATACCTGCAACTGTTAGGGGGGGGGCAATCATCCTTGAATATGTGGGTTTCCCACAAAAGCTGCTGTTGGTTGTGGGATAAAGCCAGTAATCACTGAATGATCAAGTTAAGCGCCAGCGATTGGCAGCCCAACCTGAGATTTTAGGAAGAATAAATTTTGTCAATCTTCAGAGATGGTTTTCTATTTGAGGGAGTTTTATGAATACTGGCAGAACACTAGATACTAAAACTCTTAAGTTATTTGCTTAAGAATTCTGGGCAAAGCAAACAATAATGGTAGAATAAAGGATCAAGAACAGAAACTTTTTAAATATTTGCACAAAGGTGGAGTGTCTACCGATCCAGAAAATTATAGACCCATCAGCCTAACTAGCCTGATCAATAAAAATAAAAATAAAAAATAAAAACAGCCATATTTAAAATACATGTCATCCAATCACTTGCTTACTTGATTGGATGACATGTATTTTAAATATGGCTGTTTTTATTGTATTAAAATTGTGTCTGATGAAGGGCTATCCCGAAAGCGCTTACATCTAATAAATAGTGTTTTTACTGGATTTATCTTGGCAGTGTCCTACTACTTTGTGTTTTTTGGATTTATCAATTTTAGTACTTGGGACTTCAGCATAACGTTCCTTCTTTGTTTGGTCACTGCTAAACAGTCACTGATCTGATGTGGCAGTACTAGTGTCATACACTGTATTGCGATTTGCTAAAATCAGTGTAAAACTAAAATTGCTTTGGCTTATGGTTATGATTATGTGGGGGGGGGGGGTGGCTGCACTATAAGAGTAACAAGATGGCTATAATTTCTTTCACTTTCTAACCCACATTATTGTCACTGCTGTTATGCTTGTGTATGGGGGAAGGGTGTTGTTATATGTATTTAAGAGCAACAAGTAGGTCATAATTTCTTTCACTTGCCATCATAAATGTAGACCTTACAAATGATAGTTGGGCATCTTTGGTGTTTTTTCAGGAAGATGAGGTATGAGAAAGCAGCTGCTCATTGCCATTTCACAATGCTTTGATTTGATTTACTGCTTGCCTGTGGCTTTTTCTGTGAGGAGTCTGCATGCCATCCTTGCCTGTGTGTCTTTCCATGCAATCTGGTTTCCTCCAGCACCTCAAAGTAATCCAGTAGGTGAAATGACATTCCTCCATTTTCTCTGAAGGTGAGCATGCATTGTGAGTATGTGTGCGTGTATGTGTAAATGAAATATAATTTAATTTTTTTTTTATCTGTGTACACACACAGTAATGATGAACATAAACCTAACTCTTCTGAGTAACAGTAAAAAATGCAGTTGACAATTAATTATCTTTCAAAAATAAGGCATAGAATAAATCATTTAACATTCAGACCTTAAATCTTCTAGTGGTCTGGTGGACCTCACACCCCAGACTATATAAACATATTGTGAAATGAACTTAGTGATGGTCTCTCTCATTTGTTGCACAAATTCTAAAACCAGTCCAAGTCAGAAGTATATATAGAAGGTTGTTGTGGATTGTGTGTGGTACTGATGATAGTATGATCATTCCTTCTTTAATTTATATCACAATAAAACCTCAGAGGTGTGCATAGGTCATCATATCTTGTGTTGGGCTGGGGACAGTGTAGTCATTTATTTTACTTTTCTCTCAGACCTTAGAGGTGAGCAAATAAGGTTACTGTAGCCTGTGTAGGTGCATTATACTGTCTAGGAATAGCAAGTTGGAATACATTACTGTGATTATTTTTTTTTCACTTTCCTCACAATTACACATCAGGCAAGTTACACATCAGGCAAGTATACTGGTGACACTTTCCGTGGCAGTGGTGAAGAGTGTAGAGGCTTGCCATGTATATGTATGGCAGCAGTCACTTGTGGCCCTTTGAACTTCTGCTTTCACCCCAATGTTAGCACCAGCTGGCTGAAGAGACAGGGAGAGGTGGGTTTTTATTTTATGAGGGAGGTAGGGGGCAGGCATTATGCCCAAATAGGATTTATATATCCTTTCAAACATTTGTCTTTTTAGCTTATTGTTTTGTCTGTGTTGAACATTAAGCTTTGGGCACCATTTGTGTCTTCCCTGAAAGAAAAAAAAAGAATGACATTTTTCACTCATGATTTTATTCAGGTCACCACAAAATCAAAACGTTGTGAAAATGCAATTCAAGAGCATCTATAACCCTATGGTTTCTGGGGGCATGATACCCCCAAGAGCCCTGGCTTTAACTTATTTCCTACATAGTTACTACTATGCTAACTTGGTCAGGTAAGGTGTGCTGAAAGTATGGAAGGACAGTAAACTTGAACAGCAACACTGAATTTCTTTTCTTAATCACAATTTTTGTTCAAGCTGTCATTGAATGAAATCGACTGGCTATATATATATATATATATATATATATATAAATATAATAAAATACACTTCAGACCACAGGGTAGGCCATAGCTTTTTTAAAAAGCTGAAAAGTAAAGCAAAATGTAAGAAAAGGAAAAAAAAAAAAAGTAATTTGATATGGGGAGCCCAGAATGGGTAGAAAACAGGGTTACACTAGATGATGTGTGCAGGAGAGGTGAAACAGTAAGTGAAGGGTGGGTGCAAAGGAACCCATTGCATAGGTTCATAGGTGTTTACTAGGCAAACGACCACAAGGGCCTGTTTAAGCCTAGCCATGCATCCCAAATCACTGACAAATTCTGACACCACTGATAAGTGTAAGCATGGGCCTGGGAGATGAACCATTTACAGGTTACCCGTTTGCATGAGAGACGTAGGTGCCAAACCAGGGGTGAATTTATGGTTTCCCATCCAATTGTCCAAATTGCACTTGAATTGGGTTAGGGAGGAACTCTGCTTCATATGGATAGGTTCCATAGATAGTGTAGTCTCTGGGATACATACCTATCCTCTCCAGCAGGTCCTATTTACATCACAGGCAAGGTTTAAGTCTTTAGAATGGGTAATTCTGCTACTGTTTCTTTTGTGGATCTGCAGGAGGTCCATCAGAGTGGGGTCTGACAATGCCCTATTTGCCAGGCATAGATCTCCCCTCAAAAGCCTGTAGGAGACAGAATACAGGGAAAGGGCCTTGAAGTGGTCAGCATTGGACATATTACTTATGCCCTGTATTCTTTTAGTGAAGAATGTCTGTGGACATTCCAGTTGTTGGATATGCCTGGTAAGGTATATACCAAAGGGGGCATTGTACTCAATAATAGGTCTGATGAATGCCAAATACAGTGTAACAATGACTTCTTTGGACTTAGATGCCATACCTTTGTTTATGAGTTGCACAAGATAGAATGATTTCCTCACCACTGTGCATACATAATGATCATAGGCTAGATCCAAGTCCCTGACTACTGGTTCAACTCTAAGGGGTGTGTTGTCAATATGATAGTTATCAGGGATGGATGACTTCCCAAAGATACAATTATGCATTTCTTGGCATTTTGTTTTAGTGCATGGCTCTGACACCAGTTGTTTGTCTGTGTCAGTCCCTCCTGGAGAGCATTTATGTCAATATGAGATTCAATGACGGCTCCTAATTTGCAATCTGCAAATTTAGTCAGCCAGAGACCACTGACATGTGCCTTGACTTCTGAGAAGTAAATGCCAAAAAGGAGTGGTCCAAGGAGTGATCCCTGAGGTACTCCACTTGTGATTGGCTTATTTGTATAGGTGGACTCCCCAGTTCTAACTTCCTGGGTCCTGTCTGTTAGCCAGTTGGCTATCCACCGGGTGACATATGGGTTTCTAGCTAACCTCTTGAGAACAATGCCTGAGTGGGGTATTGTGCCAAATGCCTTAGCCAGATCAATGTAGGCAGTGTGAACGAATTTGCCCTCTTCCATTGCTTTAGTGAACTTCTCAAAGAAGTCCACCAGGTTGAGTAGGCATGATCTGCCCTTGACGAAAACAAACTGGGTTGGGTCCAATGTCTGGAGGTTTATTATATCTCTATTGATCATCTCCATGATAATTCTTTCCATGGCTTTATATACAAGACTAGTGAGACTTATGGGTCTGTATTTTCCAGGGTCTGTAGATGTCCCACCTTTGTGCAGAGGGATGACTGTTGTCTTTCTTCATTCATGAGGCACAGTTTGGAGGCTACAGTTAAATAGTAATTGCAGAGGCCCTCATGCTATTTAGAAGGCATCCTGGGATATTGTCTGGGCCCATTGATGCAGTGCTCTTGGTCTTAGAGAGAGCATTAAGGACCTGTTCCCCAATGATAGTAGGGGGAAGTTACATTTGGTAATATTTCCGGAGGGAAGGGTGAAGGGCAGAGAAGAGTAAAGTTAGAGCTGAATTTATCAGCCAGGAGGTTTGCTATGTCTTCTAGCCCAGTACAGGTGGCTCCATTTACAATGAGCTCTGCACACAATTGCGGACATAGCTAAAGAATGCTTTGTGGTTGTCCTTGGCCTGGGAGGCCAAAGTTTCCTCAAATTTCACTTTGGCAGATTTTATTTGTCCTCGGAGTTGTTTGTTTAGTTTGATGAGAGTGCTTTTATCCTGTTGGGTGCTGGACCTCCTAATTTTTGCCATGATTTTCTTCCTCCTGTTATACATCTGATTGATTTTGTGATTCCACCAGGGTGGCATGTTTCTTCAGTTAGTTCTGTACTTCTTTCTAGTGGGTACAGCTGTATCTATGCAGATATTAACATGCTTGTACAGGGTTTCTGTGAACAGTTCTGCATACGCAGAAGAGTTCTCATGGTTTATAGGGGCTTGAAATTTTGCCAGGGTCTCACTTAATAGCAGGGCATTATTTCACCTCAAGCCACCCTTTTCATAGGGGTTGTTGTAAGACTTCATCACTGCAGCTAAATGATGGTCATTGCCAATGTTTCTCTGTGAAATGGACCAAAGTAGTCTTATGCACAGGCCTGTCAAATTGTAAGATCATAGCTACAGTTCTGTATGTTACATACTACTCCTAAAACTCTGCTGTATGAACTAAAAGGTTGCTTAGAACTGGCAGAATTAAAGGGTGAGACTTAGACTGAAAGTGTACAGAAGCCCCCAACTTGACACTTGCTGAGGCCCCAAAATGCTAACTCCAGCCCCGTCTTAAAAGCCCAACATCTCTCTCTCAATACATTTTATTCATGCACTGCAAATGACAACTATAGTCAAAAATTTACACGTGTCTATGTTTGTGTGTACGTCTCTGTTTCTCTGTTATATTCATGCTCTATGCAATATTAATGGGGCCAGATTCCAAAACAATTTACTTTTTAGGCAAGACACAATATCAAAGTTGCAGATATCTCAGTGCACAGGCAATTGCAAGAGAACCAAAGTGAAATATGCAAATTTAAGTAGTACTTACAAATTGAAAGATGTTGCTGACAATGGGCAGTTACATGAAGGCACAACCCTTCATGATGCCCTTATAAAGCTGTCAGAGCATGCCATTTTCAATTGTCCAAACTGTGAAAAGATATTTTACCTTTTATAGCAGCAACCACCCTGCAGACAAATGTGCTGGCATTAAAGGGGCTGTTACAAACCGGTACATAATGTACAGCACAGGGGCACCCTACTAGGTTGAGCCAATGGCCACTATATGACACCTTTGTTCCTCTCATTATCAAGGGTACTGACAGGAAAGACATCATGTAGTGGCTGTGTGAACCGTATATGCAACAGACATGGTGCCATGCTGACAGAACAGCAAGTCTCTCAAACTACAAATGAAAGCAGGCCTGTCACTGAGCAAACCCACATTCAGAATAGTCCAAATCCATTTGGATAACACATTAGCAGGAGCCCAGACCACAGTTTGTCATATCATGAACAAATTCCTAACTATCATGCATAGCAAAACTGATAATTACATAAAGTTCCTAACAGCAGCTGATGGACATGCAGTCATGGACTGGTTCTATGGGTTCACACTATTCCCAATGTACTAGATGCCCTAGACTGCATGACATCACATTAAAGTAATCCTCCTTCTATAGTGACAAGTCCATTGGTTGTAATGATTAGGATTCAATCAATTGCCAGAACATGTATGCAGCAGATGATCTAGCTGTTGACACCACAGCATCACTCTCTTGTAGTTTCTTTCATGATTAGCACCATTTGCCACCAACTCCACAAGACGTAGCTGGAAGTGGAGGGGTTTGATTCCCTACACTGCCAATCAGTCTGCCACCCAGGTATGTGAAGGGATAGGGCAAGAGTCCTTAGATACACTCCGTTGCCTCAAATGGGATCTGATGGCTGCCAGATGGATGGTCCCTTGAGTTACATAACTGGTACTAAACAAAAGTGAAAAAGAAAAGTGTACACAAATGTGATTCCTTAAACAATTCACCAAATGCAACCTGGCCACAACAGCAAAAATGGAGTATGAACTATTGTTCTGGGTATGGGATTCAAATATCCACAGAGAAACTAGAACTACACATTGACTATTTACAGAGCTGAGCCTCTGCCCTAGCACTCCGTCTGCTTTCTCATCCCTCCGTCTCTCTCTCTCTGAACTGCAGTGTTGCTCCAGTGCCACTTATCTTTGGCAGCTGCTTTGCAAAGTATTATTTTCACACACAATTCCCAAGGAAAGATGGTAGAATTCTCCTGAATTCTTCACTGTGTTTTTCACAGCATATTAGCACTGCCACTATTCTAAATATGGACAAAGACCAAACACACCACTTACCTGGCCACTCTTTATTACGCAAAATATACATTACGAAATGTGATTCTCTCACTGGTAGAATACTAAAGCAATCTTGCTTACTAGATAAGGGTATCACAACTTTGCCAACATACAGTACTAAATAATATTTTCTTAGATAATAAATAGCAGCACATGAATGCAGACTATAAAATGCTAAACATAAATAAATGAATAAAGACAGTGCTGACAGATGAAATATGCAAGAGTCAAGGGAAAGTATAAAGAAACAAAGAATATACAAATGACAAATAGTTGTATGGAAAAGAATAGAAGAATTTGATCTACAAATGAATAACTATGGTAGTTGCCTCTAACTGAAGAAATAATAAGAACTAACTTAAGTTACTAAAATTATTGAAGTCAGAATTCAAACAGAAGACTTTTTCAGATGTTTGACCAAGATCGCTCAGCCAAAGACTATACTAACTTTGCATTCTGCTTTAAAAATATTCAACTCAGGGTCATGATTTCTGTATCCTCAGAAAATTGTTGTAATCTGATGCAACAACCCTCCCATTACTTTATTCCTACACAACATAATAATAGAAGAAAGACTAGCTAAACAGGAAACAACTTTTTCTTCAATATTCAGACCCCCGCATACAATGAAAATGTTTATCATTGGATATCAATGTCTGCTTCCTTTTAAGAGTCATGTAATTGCATTTTATGCCCCTTTTTCTTCCTGACTGCAAACCCTTGTGCAACTTGCTTACATGCAAGCAATTACTTTCTTACAGAGAAACTACAGAAAGTTTTTTTTTATTATTATTTACATTACACATTTCATAGATTTCATTTCTTTTCCATTTATAGATAAAAATTTACATTCTTGTGGCACATGAAATACACAACCATTGCAAACTGATTAAATATAGCTTTTAAATGTCCCACTAGTCTGAAACAGAAAAAAAAATCACATTGATTATTCTACTGTGGTACAACATTGTGAATGATAGCTTCCCTGTGCCCTTTCTCGGGTACAGATTCATCACAAATGACATGTCAGAAAAACGCCTATTATGTCGGTGAAAACTAAAGAAAATTGCACATCTATATATGCTAAAGCAAGGCAAAGGACAAGAGCACTGACAGGTGTTACAGGAAACTGTTGTTACTTCTAAGCCCTCATCTAATGACACCTATTTGCCCTCATCTAATGACACCTATTTGCCATTCTAAACTGTCTGAGAAGAAGCCCACAATACAGAATATGGACTGATTAGGAAAGTGACTGTTTGCATACCTGAAGTCCTGATTCAGGTCTTTGGACACATCTAGGGGGTGAGACAACAGCATGTATAGCAAACATGTGCAGTCTTCCACAATATAACACCTAAGCATAGTGGCCTCACATGCCAAGGTATAGGAGCCCCATGCCAAGAAAGGACACAAACTTGACAGGCCATGGGATGGTAATCAGAGTAAAACTAAAGGACCAGAGTATAAGTGCTTGAAAGGAAGGCACTCAAGGTGTACCATGTGTTAGCAATAAGACAACAGCTAGTACAATACTGTGTTCCAAGATGTACAGGCTTGGACAATGGAAAGTAACATGCAATGGTTACAAGGGCACAGATAAAATGGAAATATCAACACACGGCGTTCTAAAATACATATCTTTCTGACCTGTGGAATCAGACACTACCATTAGAACACTAAATGTTGTGATGTAGTAAATATAACACCTCAGCCACACAGTTTACATGACACACACAGCATAGTACAGCAGATATGAAGTCCACACCTGATACAGCTGCCCTGTCAATACCACCCAAAGGTATGCAAACCTGTACATATCCTGCCAATCTATGGCATTAGACAGTACTTATGTCAACACAAAATATACCTGGCAGGACAGTAAGCATGATAGACATCATATGTACAGGGAGCAAGATACAAAGGACAGCACAGTAGACATGAAGACAGATGCGACAGTCAAAATGGTATGACTGCCATGTCAATACCAACCCAGGGTATGCTGACTTGTGCATACCATCCTGACCTGTGGCATCAGACACCACATAACTTTAGCACATGTCAGCAGCACAAGTAACAGTAATAACCTAGGGAGGAAGTGGTATACACACAGCACAGCACACCATAACTACAGGAATAATGATGGCCATAATGGTATGTACAGTTGCCATGACAACACCAGCCTGCAGCACACTGATGTGCCATCAGACAGAACTGCTTTCTTTTTTCCTCCTAATAAATGTCATTTACTGCAATAGGCATGATCGTTATTGTGTGGACAAGCAACAAGTCACACAAATTACAGCACAGGGTTATGTGAAAGGTAGTACTAGTGCAGATGCCTCAGAGTAACTAGTACAGGCATACCTAGCACTGTTATCTAGTGACACACAATAAAGTACAGTTTTGTACCTACCATAAATGTAGATGTTCGAGGATCCACATTGCTGCAGTCCTAACCATTGGGTAGTCCGCTGTCCAGTCGGCCCGAATACCAAAGTATATGGCTGACGTCGGTCCATGACCTCATATCCTCAGTCTTTTCTTGCCCCAGATGTCAGAAGACCCTAAAAAGACAAGGCCCAAACCAAAACACCAAAAAGCCCTGCATCAAACATATATACAATATATACAAATGTACAAGAAAATATATATATATATATATATAGGTAGCCTCACAGTAGCCACCACCCCTAAACACAGAGGGAAGGAGGAATGTGGATCCTCGAACATCTACATTTATGGTAGGTACAAAACTGTACTATGTTCTTCATTCCACATTGCTGCAGTCCTAACCATTGGGTAGAATCCCAAAGCAGAGGAAAGGGAGGCTGGCAAATCATAAGGAAGCAGGAGCTGCCAACATGCCTTGCAAAATAGCTGTGGCAAAACCAGCCCTAGATTTAGAGTAGAGAGGAAGGTGGTAATGCTTAGAGAAAGTATGCACTGAACTCCAAGTAGCTGCCTCCAAAATATCGAAATGCTGTTGAAGTGGCAGTAGCCCTAGTGGAATGAGGCCTAATCCCAGCTGGAATCTCCTTGCCATGATGGGAGTAACAAAATGAAATGCAAAAGCCAATCCACTTAGAAATAGTTTGCTTAGACACAGGCTTGCCCTGAGAACTCAAAGCAAAAGAAACAAACAATTGCTGAGACTGCCTGAAATCCTTAGTCCTGCTTAAATAATAACTGCCTATGTACATCTAAAGTGTGCAAAATCTTTTCCCCTTATTTTGGGGATCTGCATAGAAAGTAGGCAAATGAATAGTTTGGTTTAAAGCCACACTAGAAACCACCTTAGGCATAAAGGAAGGATTAGTACGTAATGATACCCTATCCTTATGGAAAATCAAAAGGGCTCTACTGCCATAAGGGCCTGCAACTCAGAAACCCTTCTTGCAGAAGTAATAGCCAACAAAAAAGCAGTCTTCCATGACAAGTATTTCAAGTCAGCAGTAGCCAGGCTCAAAGTTTTCCAACACAAAATTGAGATCCCAAGCAGGAGTAGGAGCTCTACATGGGGGTCTTATATTCTTTGCCCCTCTAAGAAACTGCTTGAACAAAGGATGCGAAAACAATGGTGGGTCACAATCATAGTGAGCTGAAATTGCTGCAGCATGAATCTTAATGGAAGAGAAAGACAAACCTTTGTCCAGTAACTCAGTAAGATATTGAAGAGCCACACTCAAATTAGGCTCAGAAACCTCCAAATTCTTTGCTGCACTCCAAAATAAAAATCTCTTCCATTTTTCTTTCCTTGTACTAGGTCTTCTAGCTTCCATAATCACATTTAAAACTTGTTGAGGAAGTTGAGACCTGCTGTGTTTCAACACAGAATATGCCAGGCTGTTAGATGAAGAGAGTGCAGCTTGACATTGAGCAGGTGACCGTCCTTCTGAGATAACAGATGTGGAATCAAAGGTAAAGGCCATGGGGGCTGCCTTACCAGACTCCTTAGTAGTGGGTACCAGTGTTGCGGGGCCAAATCTGGAGCTATAAAAATCACCCTTGCTTTGTCTTGTCTGACCTTTAGAGCACCTTTGGAAGAAGAGGCAGAGGTGGAAAGGCATACACATGAAGATTTTTCCAACTGAAAGAAAGAGCATCCACTTTCCAAGCTGTATGATGAAACCCCTTTGTGCAAAACTTTGGCAGCTGGTGGTTTAGTGGAGAAGCGAACAGATCTATGTCTGGAGTTCCCCATGACACTGTCAATTGCTGAAATACATGAAGATCCAGTTTCCACTCGTGGGGATCCATGATTTGCCTGCTTAACACATCTGCTAAGGAGTTCTGTGCTCGGCAGAAACCTTGCCTGAAGAGTTAGTTGCAAGCTGAGCGCAGTCTCCCATAAAATCATTGCTTGCCTGCATAGAGGATAAGAATGTGTTCCCCTTGTTTGTTGATGTACCACATGACAGTTGTGTTGTCTGTTAGAATCAACACCTGCCCAGGAAGAAGTAACTCCTTGAAAGCCATTAATGCAAACTGGACTGCTAACATCTCCTTCATGTTGATATGTAGATGCTGTAGTCTGGCAGGCCACTTGTCTTGTATCCATTTTCCATTTAGATGAGCTCCCAAGCAATGTCCGAGGCATCTGACATTCCTTTCTTTTTGAATGCAAGGTATTATTTGAATGACAGTGTCCAAATCCTGGCAGTGCTGTGTCCACACATTTTGAGATACCATTGCAGCTTCCTCATATGCAGTTTGGCATTGGGAAGCACCAGAATACAAGATGCCATGAACCCTAAGGCTTGAAGGACTGTCCTTGCAGTCAGCCCGGACTGAAGAGATAGTTGATGGAAGTAACTGGAAAGATTCTTTTGTTTGTCCGGGGTTAAAAAGGCCATCTGGGCTGCTGTATTCAGTCTCACACCCAGAAAGCACATGTCTTGAGAGGGTACTAGACTGGACTTTATTTCGTTCACAGAATACCCTAGGCATCTTAGCACTGCTATGACATATTCCAGATGCTGTAGAAGGTCTTCCTTGTCTTGAGCCAGAATCAGGCAGTCGTCCAAGTAAGGATAGATTTGAATTCCTTTTAGCCTGAAGTAAGCTATCACTGGAGCCAGAACCTTTGTGAATACTCTAGATAAGCCAAAGGGCAATGCAGAGAACTGATAATGAGAATTTCCAGCTACTTCCTGCAACTTAGTCTTATAGGCACATGAAGGTAAGCTTCCTTTAGATCTAAAGTTACCATCCAATGATCTCAACATCTTGAACTTGGGAATGTCCAGATAAGTGTTGAGGATAGATAAATCCAAAATTGGTCGGTACTAGGAACAGGCGAGAATAAAATCCTAGGCCCCTGTCTGGTACAGGGACTGGCTGAATGGCCCCTATTTGGAGTAACAGAGAAATTTGCTTGTGAGCCTCTTTCTTTGTGGAGGGAACGTCTGGCATGCCTTTGAAAGGGGCAATGTATGGAAATAAAACCTGTAACCGTGGTGAATGATATCCAACACCCATCTGTCTTGGTGATTAAATCCCAATTTTCTTTGAAAAGAGACAGTCTTCATCTACTGGCAGCTGAAAACTGTCATTGGGTCTGTTTTACGAAAGGACTGACCCCTGCCCTCACCAGAAGTCTGAGCAGGTGAACCCCTGTTCTAGGCCTAAAAGAACCTTGAGCTCTGCCCCTACCACGTCTAGACCTACCCCTAGACTGGGAATCATAAGCAGGATATGTCCATCCCTTAGTAGGCCAGTTTCTACTAAACTTCGGTGGCTGCACCTGCAAAAATCTTTAACAGTTTGCATAGACTTAGCTTTGTCCTCCATTTTCTTTAAAACTGCTTCCACAGGCGAACCAAATAACACATCAGACTGTAAAGGAGCATCCAAAATCCTAGTCTTAACATGCTCTGCTAAATTCTGATCCCTCAACCAGGCATGCCTGCGAAGAACAGAACTAGTGGCAGCCACCCTCGAGGAGGCCTGCACAGCATCAAAACCACATTGCAAAGAATGCTTACCCACTTGTTCAGACACATGAACTAAATCCAGCAACTCTTTACACTCTATACCTTAAAGCATCCACCTTAGATTTCAATTGTGAAAGGAGATAATTTTGATATTTTAGCATGTGAAACTGACAATTCAACGCTCTCATGGCTAAAGTGGAAGAAGTATACACTTTCTTTCCCCACCTATCCAAAGCCCTTGCCTCTTTATCAGAGGGAACAGGATTTTTAACAACAGAGGCCTTAACACCTTTAGGCCCCTGAGAAACAGTTTCGGGTCTGCCCTAGGACTCTTAAACAGATACTTATGAGCTTCAGGCACCCTATAGTACCTATCAGGTTTAACAGGGGCAGGAGGCAAAGAATCAGGGTTCAGGAAGCCTCTGCAAAAACATCTTCCACCACATTCAACACAGGAGGAATAGCTAAGGGCCTATGCTGGGGTAAACCTAAGCCTTTTCTGGAATCAGAGTAATCCTGGCCTTCCCATTTAAAGTGCTCCCTCATGGAATGCAGAGTCTCTGAAAATGAGAAATCCTCAGGAGGAGAAGCTGTAGGAGTGGAATCATCCACATCAGAATCAGAATAAGGAGGATACTCCTGCAAGTCTTCCGCAGAAGACTCAGAAGCCTCTGAACACTGTTCAAAACTCTCAAACTCAGGCTCCACCCTAGGCCTCTTATCAGGAGGGGGCATAGAGCCTCTGATCATAGTAATTAAATCTTCTGCCATTTTAAGCATATGTTTCTTAGGCACAGAACCTGAAGTGCTAGGAGAAGCCCCCACTGAAGCTGAACTTGGCCTACCTCTCAAAGAAGTTTTGGAAACAGAAGGAGGCTCTAATTACCTTGGGAAGAGAGGGAAGAACAGTTACCTGAGAAGCCCCCTCAGCCTGGCCTACCTCCTGAGAAGGCACATCCTGTAACAGTAAAGTCTCTGCCTGAGACTCCAAAGAAACTCCTGGCAAAACCTCTGGCTCCACTGACTGCGGTTCATCAACCCTAGGCTTTGCTGTTTGCTTCCCAAACACTAACCTGGCACAGTCTAACCTTCTCTTAATAGTGCGTTTGTTAAATCTAGCACTCAGGCCCTAAACAAGGTATACACAAAGTATGGTAATCCCTATGAGGTATCTGCTTCCCACAAGAAATACAGTTATTCACTTTTCTGACACGGTTAAATACTGAGGCAAGAAAAAAAACTGCTTCTGCATCGGACCATGCGGACTACCCAATGGTTAGGACTGCAGCAATGTGGAATGAAGAACATCAAAATTATTCACAGATTGTTGCGTATGCTGGTGGATGGTTATTGTACAGTGTCTGATATTACACAGCTGTGCACAATCATGCAATCTCTGCAGCCCTCCATTATGTATACATGGAATACTAGCATGCATAAACTTAGTGTGTCACAAAAGACTCAGCCACAGCTGAGAGTAAAGCAGAGCCAAAAGCAGGCTAAACCAGTATTTTACAGTGTTCTATCACAATGCATAATGTAGCTGAAGACATAGCTGAATAAATGGATTCCCATACCTGGTTTGTTTATAGTCATCAGCACTTTGTTCACTTAGCAGTACATTTCACAACATGGTTCTGCCAAGACGAGGTCTCACTGAGTAAGCTGGCTATTTATGTGTTCCACTAGGCCTTACATAATTGAGTCTCATTTGCACTGAATGTTATGGAACTGAATTGTCCTGGTTTGGGGTAGTGGGTCTGCGTTGCCTCATGGCCTGCATAATGCACACATGCTATTTGCAGTAATTCACTGATAAGGGAGAGAAGAGTGGAAAGGGAGTTTGGCATAGTGCTGCAGAAACTGCATTTCTCAGGCTTTGTTGTACTGCCATTTAAATGCAATATTGGGGCACTGTCAATTTATATTGTTTTGTTCCGATACTGTAAGTGCAACGGATCTTTGTGACTGCCATGCAAGATCTTGTGAATCATTTGGAGTATAAAGTGCATCCCAACATAAGAGTGGCTTATGGGTACAATTATGGAATTGCCAGGAGATGTTTACAATGCTCTCCCTACTTTGGCAATATGAGGATCACTTGTACAGACCATGAATAGGTCTATTTCATTCCCAGACATTTGGAAGAACAGGGAACAAGTATTCCCAGATGCAGGTCTACTACCATTCCAATACTTTCAGCAGGAGGCAAATGGATCACCTTTGGCACAGAGGAATGGATTACTGAAAAGCCACCACATGGCTTGTATTTAAATGTTGAGCTAGACATCCATTTTGAGCAACATGTTTACCTTTGGTTCTTTCCTTAGGTACTACAGGCCTACCTGTTGGATTGCATGAACATATAGCTGTGTTTGCAGTATGAGCCTATTCTTTACTGTGGTTCCTTGGGTCTTAGCTGTGCTGTATAAAGTACTGTTGGACATAGCTGTGCTAACTGTACTTCTGTCATTACTCAGGGTACAACACATCTGTGCCATTTACAAAACATTGGAACTGCATTTTGAATTTGAAAGGTTCCTGTATGATGTGCTTTGCATTTACATAATCTGTTATACAATATGCTTATTTATTCATGTTCTGAGTTTGTTTATTTATTTATGGGCATTTGATAACTGGGAAACTCCAACTGGGTACGAGACAATTTTTAAAGACGGCCCAGGAAGAAAAGCTCCAAGTTATTACAAAGCATTTTAAAAACAATAATTTTACAATTTTCAAATATAAAACAAACCTATCTGCAGTTTAAATAATTATAACAAATTAGATATAATATAAAAACATTGGTTAAGAATCGATACATGGTATATGACAATCATTTAATATAGAGAGAAATTTTAGATTGTACAGTTATTAAAGTTAAGTTAGTATAATATAAACAGGAATTGCAATATGAAGTGAGGGGAAAACACGTTTATGTTACATTTAGACAAAGTCAAGGAAGAGGATTTGATAGAGGTAAGTAAGTATGTGAAGAAAGGAGACAAAGGAGGTAGAAGAAATGAAACGGTACTTCATGTGGGCGTATAGGTAGATGACCATGAAAGTGCTCCATGTGTGCCTTTATAACATTACTCATGGTTAATTATATAGGCATGCATAGCTTGGAAGCTGTACTCTGAAAAATGCAAGAACCACCATATAGTTTGCAATGTGTCTGCATACATTCTTCTGTATAGTCCAGAGTTATGGTCTTAATGTGGACATCTGGGTCCTTCCTGCAATGTAGGTGCAGGTGCACACACAAGATGTTTGGAAGGTGAGGGTTACTTAGCATTACACAGGTCCTATTTTCAGTTAATTATCTCTGTGCCTGCATAATAGAAGCACCAAACCACTCTGCTGCTTGTTGGGCATTTGTTGATGTAGGTTACTTCTCTCTCACTGACGCTTATCTGTTCTTGTAAAGATGTCACTTGTGTCAGAGCATGGTTATGTTGTGCACACGTGCCTGTTTTTAACTAGGAAACTGGTTACTTGTAATAGCATGTATTTACATAATGGGTTTGGAACATATGCAATCCTCATTGGAGGGTTTTAATTTACCAATAAAGCACACAGAAAAATGATAGTACCCAATATTGCAAGAAATCACAGTGTGAAGAATGAAATCGTCTCAGAGTTACTATTTTCTTTTAAGGCATTATTGATTGCATATGGCTGTATTGTATTACTAGAGTCAAGCAATGATGTGACTGTCTCTACAGGTAAGCAGGACAATATCTACACTGCACAACATGTTGCAGGAGTACACTTTGCACATTCCACTATTATTGATTTTATGCTATAGATGACATGGTAAGAAAGTATGGAAATGCAGCTGTGGGTTAAATGTTGTATGGACTTGTGGCTGGGTAGTGTATCATGACGTTCATGGGTCCATTTGCTACATTTGAGCTTTACAAGCCATTGTCTAGCAGTATCTACTAATCTGAGTATTATTATTATTTTGTTGCAGGCAGGAATGAGAGGATGCACATAGAACCACCTACAGAAACCTTTACCTTCTTGCATATCAGAAGGACATTATGTAAAGGTTTACAATGTCATAATCAATATTTGCCACAGGTGAACATGCCAGAGTCACACTGTTTCGAGTCACTATCAGTCTATCCATACTTGTGCTGTACTTATGTACAATAATTTTGCACGCTGTTACTGTCCATTTGTGGGTATGTGGCAGCTCCATCTTTGTGGGTGCTTGTTGCATTACTGTGCACCATTTACAGTACTACTGCAGCTGCAGCTATGTACACATTGTATTCCATGTCATCTTAGGCATGTCTGGTGGTGGGTGGTCGCATATGTGCATCCCTTATAAGCTACAGCTTACTTATGCATTTCCAGGCATGTCATGAAATGTGTACCTGTGCACAGCTGTCCAACATGCCCTTACTCTGCTGGTGTGTGTTGTTTGACAGTTGTCGGCCAGTGGCATTTCACCTCATGTTTGACACATCCATATGGTGTGCAAGGCCCATCCCAATATACATTACTCTGGCAGGAATGCACTGCTACCTGTGGCACTGTTTGCATACTCTCGCATATTATCCCCTTGTACCAGTGTCGCTGCAGTCATGTGAACATCAGATGATGACTGTGTGTGAAAACATCACAATGCACATCACATAATAATGTGCATGTGTGCTGTAAACTTATGAGAATGTATCTGTGTGCGGCCACTTGCACCATGTGCCCTGTAGATGTATCCACAGGCCTAAAATGCTAATTTACTGGAAGCAAAGGTGTAGCTAGGTATACTCAGTGTACTCAAATAAGTACATTTTTTTCCGAGCATCTTCATCAGTGAAAAAGCACAGAATGATTAGAACCGTGTAAAAGAATGTTAACACTGTAGATGTATACAAATAATGCTTGTATGAAATGAATTGCAGCTCTAAAAATAGTTTTTAATTGTGAAAAATGCCAAGAGTTGAAAATAACCTGTCCCCTTCCTGTATTTTTGGGGGATGAGTACATGTTTAAAATGATAAGTGGCTAGTGGGGCAACAACATTAGGCTCGAGTACAAAATGTAAATTTCTGACTACTCCCTTGGCTGGAAGCATATATGGTCAGTGCCTTTGTTCCATCCTTCTGTGTTACTCATCTACTTTGCTGACCCGTTCTCCTCATGCTATTATTCATAATGTGTTCGTCCCTCACTATTCCTTATTTTCCAGCCATTTGTGCCATGCCTTCCTCTGTTTATTGGGTTGCTTATGCACATTTGCTATGCGCTTGCTTCCCTTTCTGCTATGTTACCTATCCCCAATTTTATTATGGTCACGCTACCTATCCCTGCTGGATAGGAGAACTACATCCTCACCGTGCAAAATATATTATACCCTTCTGTCTCCTAATAAGTGTCACTTTAACATTCCTCCATTCCACCTCAGTTAATGTATACCTTTGCTTACTACCCAAACCCCATTCCTAATTTTGTCTCCTTTGCTAGGTGTTACATTGTGCAGCTCTTACAACTGTGTGTGAATGTTTTACATTGTGCAGCTCTTACAACTGTGTCTGAATGTTTTACTCAACACCTATTTTACTCTGTAGAATTGCACCCCCTTATGCCATGTCTTTTTACTGGTCCTTTTACTGTCATCTTATTTGCAGACAATGCAACATCTCTGCTAATGTCTTTCCTTTGTTACAGACCTTCAAGTATGAGATGGCCTGTTGTCATCATTAGCCTACATTTACTTCTCTATGCTATGTGGTACTGCAGACATTTCTCTTTAATGTCATTTATTTCATGTGTTGCGCTTATTGTTACTTGTATTTAGATCCGATTGTGAAAACTCCAACATTACAATCCTCCACTCATGATAGATATGCTTATTCTTTAATGACTGAACATTGGACTGTTTCAAGAGTCTCAGATTGAACTGATGGGGTGGATATACCAGCATGATTTTGTTTTCTGCTGATGTGCTGTCTTTCTTACAGTATAGGGTGTATCCCCTTAACATGAAATTTATAATGCCATAACTACTCACTGACGATCTTATTTCCATTCGCTTAGAATGGCAGCCCACAGAATTTTATTGCTTTCAGAATTTCCAGTCACATTCTGGTTTATATTTTTTGTCATGTTTTAACATACTGTAATAAGCCCTTTGACAGCTGTAAAACTTGGGCTTAAATTCGATGCTATTTTAATCAGGAATTATCTGCATTCATGCTGCCGGTCTCAGTATTATCAGGCTTTTCTATACTTCACATTTCAATTTTTCATTCGATCTCATCTTCTGCATAGTAACTGATGTGTAAAGGAGATGTGAATCCTTAAAGATTCGATAGGTTTATGGTCCCAGCGAGAGGAAAAAAGGTACAGTACATGTAACTGGCTATACACAGTAAAAGAGCTTTGGGTTTATTAGTCCAGGTAAAATATTAATCTACAAATGCCTTACCACCTTGGGTTTTCCTGGGCCAAAAACTATAAGCTGTGAAATGTAATCTGATGTAATAGAGAGAAAAGTATTGCGAGGTTTCATCAAAATCTATCATGTTATACATTAAGGAAGATGAACAGCTCAGAAATGTTAAGGAAGGAGAAAATTAGTGAAGCCATTATTTATAAGAGACAATGTAGGGATCCATTTGTAAGGAGAAAACATTCTGAAAAAAAGAAATATATTTAGGGCATATTTCCTTTTCTCAAAAAATACATGTAGCCTATTACACTTAATATAAACATCAGTTAGCATGGATATTTATTCTTTGCCCAAAGATGTCAGCAGATTACAGTGACTGTTTCTAAAGGCTAAAAACATATTATTAATGAAATTGCAAAACAGATAAATGCATTGAACATACCCCATGAGTGAACACTGTAGAGTAATGTACTTATACAGAAAGTTGAGATGTGGTATCATAGACATTTACCAATACTATATATGCAATAGAACTGTAACTACTACTACAATGCTTCATAAAATAATCAGAATGTGACATGAATAAACAAAGTAAATTAAAACATAGCAAAAGAACTTGTTCCTGCTGGGGAGGCTGCAACCTCGCATCACAGATGCTGTTCTCCTAACTACCCTCTCAAAAATATATAATTTCCAACTCATAGTACTTTGATGCAAGAGTAATAACTCCAGAACAGTCACATTTCAATTGAAACAAAGACCTATATAAATAAAAAAAAAAAATATATATATATATATATATATATATATATATATACATATATACACACACACACACACACACGCACACACACACACACACACACACACACACACACACACACACGTGTGCTGTATATGTATGGCTAACATGCCTATTGTCGAAAGTCCATTAGTTCGAGTAGTGCTGGGGGTGGTGCTTTATGTTGAATTTATGGATAGACAAAAGGTCACAATTTCAAGGTATATTTTGCCAAGACAGGTGAGTGGAGTTTTGCATGTGTGATATGATTATGTCCAGGGATGGGTTTTTATGTTTTTGTGCAAATGTGTATACTTTAGGTTTGGGATTGAGGTTAGGCAAGAAAATAGATGTAGTGTGTGTCTTTGTGCACATTTGAGTGACTTGTGTAGTGGCAGTGTTACAGGAAGTATTTTTTAGGCAAGCTTGAAAGAAATAATGAAACGGACTGAACTGTAAATATTGCATTAATATTCTCCTGACTTGCCAATTCTTTAAAAGAATCTGATAGCATTATTGCATATTTGTGACCAACGCCATCATAAAACTGTCTGTATCATTGGCACTTCTCACTATTTAGATTCCTAAGATTACCTAATTGGTTATATTATTCACGGAGTGCACTACTTTCCTAAGCTATGATACATTTTCTGACCTGCTACCACAGCTATAATTAATATTACTCATCTATCATTGAAAACTGCTTTTCATTTTTTCATATTTTCCATGTCTGTATAATATTCTTGGAGCCACTTTGAAAAAAAAAGGTACAGTAAACAACCCAATGGCAAACTAAATCCCCCATATTAGCAACTGTTATAAAGATGCATGCCATCATTACTAGATCCTTTCCCTCAAACAGTACAGACCTAGGAGGTGAAGGGAGGCAGCTTTACTGTGTCTTTGTTCATTGGCCCTAATGGAAAACAAATAAAAACAAACACAGAATCCAAAATGGAGAGTCACTGACAAACAGCCAGAAAAAATCAGCAGTGGAAAACTTCTAAATGGCTGCCAATCTTAGAGAGTATTGGTAATATATCACATCCCTTTACATTTCTTTGAGATGAATTCATATCAGTTTACATGTGTAAACAGTGAAATATTTTGAAAGCACTAAAATTCAAAATCTTTCTAGTTTCCTTACATGTATTGTATCTCATAGCATCTCATTAAGCATCAGTCATCTGCTTTATATTCAGCGTATAGTGAATTAGTCAAGTAACCTTGCCTGCTCTTGGGTATATGAAGGAGTCTGGTCATCACAATCTTTGTTTTGTCTGGAATAACCTAGGACTAGCACTGTGCTCTTTATTCCCAGCCCAACAGAAACAGTTGATGCAACAAATCACCCCCTGGGAGAATCTTCATCCACTGCAGACACTCTTGGTACTATTTGTTATAGTAAATAAATAGATTCTGCAGGCATATGCATTTGATCAATTTCAATAATTGGCCAAGCTTCTGGTATCATTCAAAGGGAATCCAGTGTCTGTCTGCCTGGGATGACATGCTCAACAGGCCATGTTGCTTCCTAAGAGATGGCTTGCACCTGTCACCCCTTGGCTTTCGAATACTGGCCAAGGCTCTTGCTGCCCCCCAGTGCCTTTTTTAGGCAAGGCTCAAAATTCAAACCCACCTCTGTAAACAGCACAAGTAAAAAAAATGAGGGTTATGCTGCTCAACGCCAGGAGTTTAAATCTCAAAATGCATGCGCTCGAAGCACTCCTAAGTATGGAGAACATAGACATCTGTGCAATAACTGAAACCTGGTTCAAGACTCCAGAGAGCACTCCAGCACTACTGGGCTACAACTCATACCACACATTTCGGCCACAGAACACGAACCGAAACACAAAAGGAGGGGGTGTATCCATATTCAAGGATACCCACACCTCCAGGTTAGTGGCGCAGCATGATACCTCTGAGATCATCCATGTGCAACTAATATTGGGCAAATCTGCAATGCAAATTGTGGCCTGCTACAGATCACCCTCCATGACCCAGGACCACCACTCCACCTTTCTGGAGACACTGGAAAACATGAAGGTCCTACAAAACACCCTGATATTGGGTGATTTCAATTACCCTACCATTAACTGGGAAAACTACTTGTGTACAAATTCCCAGGCTCAGTGCTTCCTGGAATTTATCAACTCAAATGCCCCGGATCAGCTGGTAAACTTCCCCTACCACAGGCCACAACATATTGGACCTGGTCATCACCAACATGGGTGACAGGTGTTTCGCACTGCAGGTCAACCCGTCACTGGTTAGATCAGACCATAAACTAATCACTCTGGATGTCCACACCCCACCATCACCCCCAACCAAGAAAACCACAGTGAAAAACTTTTCTAAAGCAAACTTCACCTTACTTAAGGCAAAGGTGGTAAGTTTCACAACCCCCACGCTAAAGGATAACACTGCCCAAGATGCAGAATCCTTTACAATTGCACTCTATGAGCACCTGCAAGGATGCATGGATCGTGCCATCCCTAGCAAACCCAAGACTCACTCAACTAAGAGAAGGAAACCAGTCTGGTAGACCCTGCCATAAACAGGTTATACAACAAAAGGAGGAAATTAGTTCAGAAAAAAAGCAAATCCCAAGAAGGAAAGACATCCCTGATCAGTATCAGTAAGAAACTAAGGTCCCTCATAAAATCATTCAAGGCTAACTTTGAAAGAAAAATAGCTAAGGCTCGCATTTAGAAATTAAGAGGTTATAGTGCCCCTCTACTCATCACTCATCAGACCCATCATAGAGTACAATGCCCCATTTGGGATGTACCTCACAAGACACTTCCAACAGCTGGAAAGACCACAAAAGCACCTCACCAAAAGCCTTCTTTAGCTATGTCAAGAATCTAAGTGGCAACTCGCAAATATGCTCTGAGCTAATGCAAAATAGCACAAAATATCCTGAACCTACTGATATTGCCAACATCCTGGCAGACAGATTCAGTCCAAACTTCACCTCACTCTCACCTTCAAAAGGGCCCACAACAATACCAGAAAAGTGTAGTGTCCCGGAAATCACAGAAGCACAGGTGAAAACAGTCCTTTCAAAAGCCAAAAACACAACATCAGTGGGGCCAGATGGTGTCCCAGGTTGCGTCTTGCACAAATTACAGAACGAACTAACCCCCCACCTAAACACGCTGTTCATCCTCAGTCTCTCCACAGGCTACGTGCCCATAGAATGGCGCTCATCAATGGTTATTCCACTCCACAAAGGAGGGGCCACAACTGACCCTGGTAACTATCGCCCCATAAGCATGACTAGCCTGGTCTGCAAAGCTATGAACTTCCAAACACTTGACCTGACCCAGTTCGGCTTTAAGGGCAGATCATGCCTAGTAAACCTGATTGACTTCTTTGAGACCGTCACCAAGGCCATAGACGAGGGAAAGGTGGTTCACACAGCCTTCCGTGATCTCACCAAGGCGTTCGACACTATTCCTCACTTGGGTATTATAGAAAAACTCACCAGCCTGAACATAAACCTCTATATCACAAGATGGGTTGCCAACTGGCTTACAGACAGAACTCACACGGTAAGAATAGCGGGCTCCAGGTCTGACTCTAAACCAGTCACAAGTGGTGTCCCACAAGGCTCTGTCCCGGGACCCCTACTGTTCAGCATAAGTACAGGCAAACACAGGAGGACTATGGCTAACCAAGTTCGCTGATGAATGCAAACTGGGAGCCATAATTGATTCTCCAGCTGACACAGATATTCTTCAAAAAGGCCTTACTAAGACAGACACCTGGTGTCAAAGTCATGGCCTCAAGCTAAATGCCAAAAAATGCATAGTTATCCCATTTGGGAAAAACAAAACAGACATGAATTACCACATAGGCGGCAGCCCCCTTAATACAGAAGGGGTAATAAGAGATCTGGGGACCCAGGTAGATAGTAATCTCTCCTTTGACAATAATATTGCCAAAGTAGTTAGGAAATCCTTCTATGTGGCCCATCTAATTAATAAATGGCTCGCATTTAGAAATTAAGAGGTTATAGTGCCCCTCTACTCATCACTCATCAGACCCATCATAGAGTACAATGCCCCATTTGGGATGTACCTCACAAGACACTTCCAACAGCTGGAAAGACCACAAAAGCACCTCACCAAGAGGATTACTGGCCTCAAACATATGTCCTATGCAGCCCGATTGAAAAAACTCTGGCTGTACTCAGTGGCATATCGCTTACTCAGAGGTGATTTCTGCCTGACTTACAAAGCCATGTCCAACTCAGAATTGATGGACATGCTCCACCTAAAGAAATCCAAGTCACTGCGAGCCATGCGCTCTAGTGAGTTAAACATTGCCACAACAATAAATAGAACATGCTGGAAGGATAGATTCCTGTCACAGACACTCCCCATGCTTTGAAACAAAATTCCTAAACTACATTAGGCAGAGCCCCTCACTAACACGCTTCAAGAAAAACCTTGATGAGTGGATGGGTAACAGAAAATACACCTCTGGGATCACTTCATTGACTCTGCTTGACAGAGGCTCAGTTAATTAATCAATGGGGTGGCAAAAGCCGACACACTCTGGCTAGGCTTATAAATGCCCTCAGGCAGATAGCCTAGTACCTCCCTATGAACCTATGAATAATGGATGATTAAGTGTAACGTAAACTGTGATGGAAGGCGAGGTTTTCTTGGACCCAGCTTATCTATTATCAGACTATGGTCTGTATCAAATGCCAGTACAAGTAAACTTTTTTCTAGGTTCATTTTACCCCCCCCCCCCACATGCCCATCAACCACTCCTCAATCAGACAGTTACTTTTTGTTCCTTTACTCGGGCATTTCACTTGCAGCCTAAGTCAGAGTTGTCCAAGAGGAACCATTATTTAGACAGTCATGACTGTGTAATGTGTGCTGCTGGCACCCCAGCATCCTGACAATAAGAGAAGTTGGAATGGCCTAACTCCATCAACTGGGTAGGGTAACAAGAGAATTCTCTCACAATGGTGGCTCACAATGCCCTTCCCTTGAGAGTGCACACTTCTGGGTACTTGCTATGAAGGTTATCACCAATTAGTGGCTTGGTGAGCCTATGCCTACCCCCAAGCCACCCTTTTCCTCACTGCCTCTCCTCTAAAGGCAGTGGCAGTGTGTGCTGTCAGATCCACCCTTCCTCTCCCTAGAATGGACTTGCCCATCCTCCCTGGCAGTGCCATCAAATACCCAAGCAGCTAGTCAAATATGGGTTGTCGGGGCAGTTGCCAGATTGCTATTCCATTATGCCACTTTCACAGATGTTACTGCAAGCAAACCTATTTTACTTCCTTGAATACACCTATAATATAGCTTTATGACTCGCTCATACAATACTGAATTCCTCCGTAACTCCTAAAGCTATCACCTTCTGGGAAAGGTTACCACAAGGAGCCATAACCTTCTCACTGAAAAAAAAAAATACTTCTGCCTCAACTTATTCACTCCCACATGAACACCTGTTCTTTATTTCTTGATTAGGTCATCTTTCTCATTTGCAGTTATTTTTCTTTCAGGATGATACTAGCCATCCAGAGTGTCTTCATTGTTTTGTGATACTTAAACAGTTTCATTATGTCTTTCTTATCCTTAGTTTGCTTAATGATATTTACTAAAACTAAATGCAGGATGCAGAAAGCAGCAAAATGGCACTTTCTTTGGCAACATTTCTGTTCCTCTTGGTAGACTCTTGACTAATATTTAAAATGTACGTGTGTACTGCATGACACTCATGAATACTGGATCCACCTGAGATACCTGCCACTACTCCTCACCAGCTCCACCCCATCTGACTTCTTGGATCTCCTGTTATGTACCTCTTGACCATACCTTTTTTCTCATTAAACTCAAAAGTCTCAACTTTAGAGATCTGCTGGTTTCACAGCTATCTAAACAACAGACCATTCCAAGTCCATACCAATATCTCATCCTCTACTGCTGGTAAACCTAATACAGGTGTACTGCAAGGGTCTGTGCTAGGTCCTCTCATCTTCTCGCTCTGTCTTCATTGACAAGTGCACCCTTGAATTACCAAATCCTACATTAATAATGTATATAGATGACAGGCTGCTCCTGCAATCCAGTACAAACCAAGTTAAAGGACAGTTTCACTCAGTTATGCACCTGGTCCACTACTAACAAACAGCTAATTAACCCCAAGAAAACCAATGTCATGATCTTTGCCTCATCCAAAAAATTATCCACTATTCTCCTATTCTCTTAAGAGTTAATTAATGGGAACAGACTGCCTAATGTCACTGAACAGAAGTACCTAGGCCTAATACTCGACCCTACCCCTCCCTTTACCAGACACACAGATTTTGTAACTAATAAATTCCTTGCTCAGTTAAAACTGTTACAAGATCACTCACCTCCTTTCAACTACTTCTCGCAGTGCTATTGATAAAAATATATTAAAATCCAAGCTTGAATATGGCCTTCTTTTTCTCATCATGCATTTAGCCCTCAATACTCGCAGAATACAGACTGCTGAGAATAAAATCTGCAGATTCATTCTATATGCAAACCCTCGGGTATACCGTCACAATTTGCAAAAAAAAATTCCAAATGGCTTTTAGTGGTTCATAGGGTCACTTTTCTTCTAAATACTCTAATTTACAAGGTGCTAAGACATAACTGTCCCCCTTTAACAGTGAAACTACCTTTACAAGACAACCCTTATGTACTTAATACTACATGGGACAACAGTTTCACTCTAGTATGCCGTCCATTTAAAACTGTTGTAGATGAAAGAACCTGCTCTAGACTGGGACCTGCAGCCAGCTGTTTACATGCACTCTGGCTGGATATTTTAGCATTACTCTCTCTGCATTCAGTTTTACTATGTCCTTGCTATGTACTCATTGTGTATTTATTGTTAATTGAAAAACCATGATGTATCTTCTGCTCTTTGAGCTTGGGTCATGACTGCAAAGGGTCAATAGACCAGCCTACTTACCTGGTGAGCAAATGGCAAATAAATAAATATTTTTATAAGCCATGGATAAGAATGCTACCTAGAAAAGGAAATTTTAATTTAGAATTATAAAAATTCCTTAACACTAAAATATATTCAAAAGCACATTTTATTCTTTGCAACTCAATTTCTCTGAATCTCAAAATACCTTCCTATCTCAATGGCAGCACAGATATCAAGTGTCACATATATTCTCTTGTCCTATGAACATGCCAGGCATACTCAGTATCTATCACATATCTAATTATGTTCTGTTGTTGCATAAAATGAGCCTTATCACATACACTGCTACTGCAGCATGTCTGTAGATCACAGATATGCATCATATTGTCTAGTGTCCATCATTTACTAGGCAGTCTGAATGTAAAAGCAATGAAGTTGTTCACGTGAAATCTATGTCCATCTTTTTAACTGAGTATCCTGATATAACAATGCTACAGGATGCCTGAAGTAATCCCAAAAAATGTTGTGTTTTCTTTGAGTAGTAGTATAACTACAGCCACCAGAAACTCTCTATTTAGGGTAATCTGGTTGAAAGATAGAAATGGATATTCAGAAATTTGAATTATTCTTGAATGTGAACAGGACATCTCAGAAGCCTAAAGAGGCACAGTGTGGTGTATTCCTGCATACCATAGGGGAGGCATCTCTGAGTCTCAAGAGTGAGTGTTAATATGAGATAAAGAAAAGACTGTCATATATCTATCTACTTGTTGTACTTCCTGAGAGCAAAACATCCCGCTGAGGCTACTGATGCTGTGTTAAGGAATTAAAGAATTCAACCAAAATGCTAGCTCCATGGTACAAAGGGATACGGTTCTGGCTGTGACCTAACTGGCTTGGGATCAGGTATTGGAAGAATCAAACAAGAGTAGGAGTGAACCTCTGATACAGGATCACTTGGGGAGGGGGTTGTCCCACTGCAATGGCAGCACCTACAAGACAGCCAGACAAGCACAACACACACACAGTCACAAAGAAAATATATTGTCTCTGTCAAGCTGAATTCAAATAGTAGCTTTTATTGAACCTTTCAAGGAGTATGTACGTTTACAGCAAAAAGTGCAGTAAGACCTCAAATCTGCAGGCATGCATGTCAGATATTGTGAGTGAGGCTGGGCCGTTGCACAGTAAAAATCCCTGTAAGTCTCCCTCACAACTGACTCATTTCCATGTTGGGTAATAAATGAGCAGGGTCATGACTGCAAGTATAGGAGTTAGAAAGTAAAATATGAAGCATCCAAGTAAGGACTGTGAATCTGACATGATTCCTGAATACCATACTGTGTGCTGCATTAGAAATTAATTAATGAGGAGGTGAGAGTTGAAATAATCAAATTTAATGTTAAAGTGACTGTTTGCAGAATCAGTGACAGATTTATGCATGAGCGGGTGCAGGGGCGCACGCTGGCCCCTTTTTAAACTTTTTTTTTTTTTTAAATCACGTGCATTTTCCCAAAGATTTCTGTCACCAAATGCACCTAATACATCAGAGATGTGATTAGAGGTTGTAGTCTGATGATTATTTTTTATAACTATTCTCCTACAACAGCTGGATCTCCGATGTAATTTAGGCACTTTGGTGAAGTGTGTCAAAAGACATTCTAAAAATAACCAAACAACCCTGAAATTGGTCTTCAAGTGTGAGGGAATGATCTGCATTGGAGGTAATTTGCTAATTTATTTGATTGAATTATCAATTCAATGTGCTAAAGAAGTGGTCCAGTTTCCTCCTGGCAGAGTATGTGCAGTTCTAGTCTGTATTCTTTAACTTTGACTCCAGATAGTGAGTTTAGTTCTCCACTTAAAAATTGTTAATAAATATGCCATTTGGTCTTCTGACCATTATTCATTTTGTGTTTTCTTAATTCTGCATGTACTATAAAAAAGTGAAGTTTAAGTGCTTCTTAATTTTGTCATTCCTTTCAGTATGAGATGTTTTAATCGGGTTGCTATCTGTATCGTAGCTGTCAAATTCTCTCCAGTTGGGGCTACACGTTACTCCTTCCTGTAACTTAGCACGTGATAACTTATTAAACATTTTTTAGCTTGTGGTATCCTTACTGTGTGGTTTTCTGCAATCCACCACATTGGACACTGAAGGCACAGGACCCACTGACTGTGTTCTCCTGGGATGCAAAGCAATATAACTTTGTTTTTTATGGGTTTCTAAACTGAGGCTGTGCAGCACAACCTCAGTTTACAAGCCCGTAAAAAACAAAGTTATATTTCTTCACTTCCCAGCACTGCATGTCCTCTGGCCAGAATTTTACTGTGGATGAACCCACATGGTTAGATTTGCTGGAGCCATGTCAGACTCCAAACCAGTTACAAGTGGCGTCCCACAAGGCTCAGTCCTGGGACCTCTCTTGTTCGGTATATATTTCTCGGAGGTACAGGCCAACACGGAAGGACTGTGGCTGACCAAGTTTGCAGATGACTGCAAACTGGGTGCCATAATAGACTCTCCAGCTGACACAAGCATCCTCCAAAAGGGCCTCATAGAAACAGACAACTGGTGCCAGAGCCATGGCCTCAAGCTAAACGCCAAAAAGTGTATAGTCATCCCTTTGGAAAAACAAAGTGCCCACAAATTACCACATAGGTGGTAATCCATTAAGTACAGAATAAGTAATTAGGGACCAGGGGACCCAAGTTGATAGCAGTCTCTCATTTGACAACCACGTGGCCAAAGTGGTTAGAAAAACATTTTATATAGCCCACCTAATCATGAAGGGATTCACATCTAGATCAGGGAGGTCATTGTGCCTCTTTACTCATCCCTCATCAGGCCCATAATTGAGTACAATGCCCCTTTTGGGATGTACCTTACCAGACACCTGCAGCAACTGGAAAGACCCCAAAAGTACCTCACCAAGAGGATCAAAGGGCTCAAACAGATGCCATATGCTGCCCGGTTAAAGAAACTCCAGCTCTACTCAGTGGCATACCGCCTGTTCAGGGGCAATCTGTGCCTGACATATAAAGCCATGTCCAACCCAGAATTAATGGACATGCTGCACCTCAGAAAATCCAAATCCCATCGAGCTACGCGCTCAAGAGACTTGAACCTCAGCACTGAAATAAATAGGACATGCTGGAGGGACAGATTCATAACCCAGAGGCTCCCTTCACTCTGGAATAAAATCCCAGTCCAGGTTAGGCAGAGTCCCTCATTGACTCTCTTCAAGAGGAATCTTGATGAGTGGATGGGAGAATGCAGGTTTAACCCGGGTATCACTTCTGTGTCACTATTAGACAGAGGCACAGTATACTAACCTCGAAAACGGGCATAGCAAAATTAATTTAAAATGGATGGCAAAAGCCAAACACATTCTGGCTATGCTTATAAATGCCCTAGGGCAGATAGCCTAGTATGAACCTATGAAGAGAGCCTGCAACACGGAAATCTTTGCCTTACTGTGAACAGGCTGTGCCTTCTTGAACGGCACTTTTTTTTTTTTTTTTTTTTTTAAATCAAACTAGTTTTGTTCATCGTAATTTTGTTTTTTCCTTATCCTGACTGAACTCTTTGATGATATGTGGTGGGTGATGTGTAGTGCTGACGCCCAATGTAACAGAGCATAAGGGGGTATTTTTATCTAAGTCATATAATTTTTGACTTACAGAAAAGGAAATAAAGTCCCCTTTAAATTTGAAAGCTTGGCACAAGGTGTGTGAAGATGCTAAGGTGCACGTTGTACCTTTGCATCTTGGCATGTTAGTATGGGACAACTCTCAGCTTATGCATGCATTTACTTTCTACTAGACCGACAGGTATGGATGTTTTTCTACAGATTCAGTATGACTTAGTTTTTAATGGCATTTAATAGTTCTGTATATGAAGTCGGTATGTCATCCCAGTGTTTTCTAAGTATGGTGGAAAAAATAAAGGGTAACTGCATACTAGTTATACCTAATATTTATTGCAGGATAGTAATATTCCAACATTTTAGATAAACGTTTGAAGTATTGACAAGGACTACTTGTTTAAGTTTAGAACTCTAAAACCTGCATACTGCTTTATTTTTTAGCACCTAAGTTTACTAAATCAGAGGATAGTTTGCTTGGATTCATCTAGATTTTATGCGCATGTTAACTGATATCTTGGCGTGGACAATTCCCAGTTAACATAAATGGGAATATGTGTGTCCACCTGTGAATAAATTTTTGCACTATCTTAGTCTTCATATAAGATTAAGTGGAGTACACTATTGCAGTAACATTGGACAGGTGATTACTAAAATACAAGGAAAGTTGTACTAATGTGTTTATGTCTATTTTGTTTCGTTTTTACTTGTGAATTTTTTGACTTGCTTAATTCTTCATGAAAAAGGAAGCACAAATCTTGCAGTCTACTAGGCACATTAAGTGAAGTATTGGAACCTTGTCATTGGTTTCTCTCTTCGTATAGAACTGTATAGCAAATCTTTTTGAATGGAATCACTGAATCAGTATGCTTTAAATGACCTAATCAAAGAATTTTTAATGTGTTGATTATAAAAACTATTATACAGAGAGTGAAAACAATTTTTAATAAAAAATGTTATTTCTGTACTAAATTGACAGAATTTTGGAAAATAGTTTCAACTTAGTTTTGGCTGGCCATGGTGGTGCAGCGGTTAGTGTTGCCACCTACAAGCAAGAGGTTCTCTGGTTCAGTTCTTGGCTGGAGTGCATTCTGTCCAGATTCTACATGTCCTCCTTGCAGTCAACGGAGTTTTAAAGACATGCATGACGGTATTAGTGTGTGTGTGCCTCCTGTGAAGGTTGATCACCGGGCTGGCAGCTTGACACTAAAAACTCCACTGCCAATCAATCTGCAGACTAATGATCCACTGTGATGACTCCTTGTCAGAAAAATATGTATTAATGTGTGTATTAGTAATATGCTTAGTGCATTTAGAGCTTGAAAAGGGTTAACACATTTATTCTATTTCATACTGCATAAATCTGTACAAACTGCAGATGCTTTTCTGACCTTGTATTATTAGCTAAAATCTTGCTTGTGCCTTGGAAATTTACTGAGAAGTAGATGATTTCTGCTTATGTTAGGAAAATAATGAATAGAACAATACTACTTGTATGAAGCTTAGACAAGGAGTTCCGTTTGTGCTGTGAGAAAATACACAGCTGCAGAAGCTATAGATAATTAGGACAAAGCCTGTTTGAAAATATGAACTGCAATCAGCATTTGCTTGTATCTGAATTAGAAGAGTACCTTGAAATGTAACACTGTACAAGGGAAGCTTGTAAATGAATTAGTGCCAGCCAAGGCCAGGTTGTTTTTCTCAAAAGTTTCTCACAAACCTAGTCATGTCAGCAGAAAATCTGAGTAACATCTGCTGTAGAACAATACTGAAAGTTGTGTTTGATTACGTCAGCCATAGAAGGCCATGTCTTGTAAAATAGTATAAGAATAAGCATACTTCCTGTTAGTAGTTAGACAAATCCTTGTATTTGCATGTTTTTGTCTCCTTGCGGCAAGTAAATAAATATACCTGAACTGAACCTTACGTGTATAGGTCTTTGAAGTTTTTTCCTTTGACAGATTGGTCCTTCGGACCAGAAACCCTCACTCTGCCTTGGATCAGACAGGCCAGGTGGCTTGAAACCATACGGGGAAGAAATCACATCGGTTCTTCTTAGTTGAAAAGCCCTCCAACTGAATTGTCGTACAAAAGAGGCCAGCCACTTTCTGATCTGTGACTGAAGGACGGGTTTACTCGAACCAGGTGATCACAAAGTCTCAGGTAAGGTGAATCTACTTTTTTTCTGTTTTAGATCAGGGACTAGATTGTATTTATTTTGTTAAGACTTTGTTTATACAAGTCGGGGGCAAAAAGATTACTGTCTTGACATAGATCAGGGAAACAGAGCAGGTAGGCAGTCATTCTGAAGAGACTATAATAAAATCTGTGGTACCACTTAAGGAGTTACGTAACGATTAAAAGGGTATAACAAAATGGGTAATAATTGTACAAAAAGATCCCAAAATATGCCGTTAACCGAAGACGCAAAATACATGCAGTCACAGCGTGCTGATAATATTAAATACTACTCAAAATGGGTTAATAAGTATGAATTTGATGGTAAATTAGAAAAACCCTCACTTGTCAAACAGCTTAAAACTGATTCTAGAGATAGAGTAAAAAAGCAACGTCAATTAGGAATTCCTCAGGCACACAGGTGGATTGAGGAAGTAAACCGAAGGGAACAAAAGAGTAATAATTCAAAAGCAATGTTTTTAGATAAGGACAATAACTTAGTAATAGCGTCAGCCCCTCCGCCTCCCTTACCAGAATATGAGGCAAGTGAACGAGTTAGTCCACGCCTGCGATATCCTGCTGTCACTGTAAGTAGACACACTACAAAAGCGAAACTGTTTATTAGAGATCCCGTCGAGACCAGGTCTCAAACACGGGCAGGAAACTCAAAAGGGACATTGAGTTATATCAAATGGGTAGAAATTCATGATTTATGAGTGAAGAAGAAATATGCCCACTTATAGAAGTGCCTAATCCTCAGGCAGGTCAAGAAGGTCAGGACCCAACTATTCTAGTGTATAGACCCTGGATACCGAAGACATCCGGAAAGCCACTGAGGGAATTCCCCATCCAAAAGTTAACTTTAGAAAGTTCTTAGAAGATTTGCAAGGAATGAGGTTAAGTTATAACTTAAATGGAGAAGAGGTAGAAAAAGTAGTCAAACAAATTGTGGGACCAGATTGGCACATGATTAGTGGCGACTGGAATCCCCGTGATGCTGCACTCAAGCCCCTCCCACATAGCAGCGCAGAATTAGACAACAGAGTGAAAGGTCTTACAGACCACATCTCTGAGAAATGGAAGCCTAGGGCAGACTGGACTTGCATTATCAATGCATCCAACAGGAAGGTGAAGCTATTGACAGATATTATGCCAGACTATTAGAATGTTTTAATAACCATTGTGGAATGCAGGTTCCTGAAGATCAGACACACGATTCCCCATATGAGCAGCAGTTAAAGAATGCATTTTTAAAAGGCAGTACTGCACCCATAAGCAGCATTATTACAAACATGGTAGATCATCGAACATGCAGGTTACAGTCATTACTTGAATATGCTAGGCATGCCGAAGGGCATTTTAATAGCAAAAAGAAAAAGAAAGCCCAAGTATTTTCTGTAGAAGATGGAGCAGAAGTTTATATAGTACAGTCCAGGAAAAAGGGCAAGAGAAATGCCCAGGGAAACAAACAATCTGATCAGCGATCAGAGGACTTTGAAGGGCAAAAGAAAAGGGGTGAATGTTTTAAATGCGGTAAGAAGGGACACTTGGCAAGGGATTGCAAGAAAAACAAGAAAGCAACCACGGAAGAGAAGGAGGGTGAGGACTGACTATATGATAGTCAGGAATCACTACAAGGGGGTAGCAGAAAAGGGACAAATGAGAATGTGATAAGAGGGAGTAGAGAATATGGCAGAAGAAATAGAGGAAGTGCAGGAAGTCACGGATAGCGAAGAAAATTAAATATTAGATTTGGCTTTATTGAGCTTAGAGCTCTATTTAGCAGACACGAAACCAGAAGTTACACTCCTGATAGAAGGGAGAGAAGTCAGATTCTTGTATGACTCAGGGGCATCACGGACCCCGATACATCCCTCCAAACTGCCAGAGAACTCAGAGTCACCTGATTACATATTAGTGAAAGCAGCTAATGGACAGATGTATCGGGAGCCCCTCTCCCATAATATTGTGATAACTGATCCTGTTTCAGGATTGACCCAGAAAAGAAAAATTGTTGTTTCTGCAAAATGCCCAGTAAACATCTTGGGCAGAGACCTTATGCAGCTATTTGGTATAGCAGTAGTTCCGACTATGCAGGGTATGGAAGCACAGCGACAAGTTGATACCTTTGCAGTGCAAACAGAGGGTAAAATGTTTTATTGGTACAGCCAGGACTTGGTTACGACTGGTCCAGGGGCAGTGACTGAAGAGTTGATGAATGTAGCCATCAGCAAGTTCCCCTTCCTTGACATTGATAGACAGTATTTGTTGCACTGTACTCTGTATTATTGCAACACACCAGGACCAGATAAGGAATATGAGCAAGAATTGTTTAGAAATCGTGCAAACAGATTGATATTATGTAATCTGTACTGGGACACAGAAGGGAACAGTGTAGCCAGCTGTTCATTGCACTCTATAAATCTAATCGATTACCACATTTAGCTTAACTAAGGACAAGAATGTAAAATGGGTAGACTTAGGAGAGAGTGTCACAAGATGGGAAAAACAGACAGAGTTAGAACTGTCAGAACAGGGAATACAAATGCGGAAATTGAATTGGATAACTCAGACCCACCCAGCTGTACACCTGCAGTCTAGCAAGGACAGCTGATTAGCACTCCTACTGAAGGAAGAGGAGAATGCCTTACAGAATATACCAGAAACTCTCTGGTCAACAGGAAAATCAGATGTGGGACTTATTCGTACAGTGGGACCAGTTACTATTACACCAAAATCAGCATTTAGACAACAAAAAAGACAGTATCCCTTAAGAAAAGATGCAGAGGTAGGAATCAAACCTATTATTGCAGCTTAACTTAAGGAAGGGGTGCTGGTGGAATCTCCTGATTCACCATGTAAAACACCCTTATTCCCTGTTAAGAAAGCGAATGGAGAGTGGCGTATGGTCCAAGATTTACAAGCTGTAAATAACGCAGTAATACCAAGGGCACCTACGGTGCCAGACCCACATACTCTGTTGAATGATTTAAAACCTCAGCAGAAATATTTTTCTGTGGTAGATATCAGCAATGTGTTCTTCTCAATACCAATACACCTGGACAGCCAGTATTGGTTTACATTCACATTTCAGGGGAAAAGGTATACATATACGCGACTACCACAGCGGTATTGTGAAAGTCCAACAATATTCTCACAAGAAATGGCAAGAAAGTTGGTGGGATTTTCCCCACCAAGAGGTAGCCAGATTTTACTTTATGTTGATGATATCCTGCTCGCGTCCCCCACCCAGCAAGATTGTAAAGAAGACACCATGGCGCTATTACAATTTTTAGCCACTGAAGGACATAACATAAACAAAAATAAATTGCAGCTTTGGAAAAAACAAGTTAAATACCTAGGATATGTAATATCCAAGGGAGGTAGGACATTAGACGAGAACAGAAAAGTAGCGATTTTGCAAGCACCAAAACCCACTACCAAGAAGGAAATGATGTCCTTCCTGGGTACGACTAATTTTTGTCGGAGTTGGATTCCAAACTATGCCTTGGAATCTGCACCGTTGACCAACCTGATTTATAAAAAGCCTATGGCAGCACAGGATTTGTTACAATGGACACCAGAAGCAGAATCTGCTTTCTGCAAACTGAAACAGTTAATAGCGTCCTCATTAGTTTTGGGATTACCAAACTATCAAACATTTTTTCCAAACTGTAGATTGTAAGCAAGGTTATATGACATTAGTATTAACACAGCAGCATGGGGACAAGCAATGTCCTATTGCTTATTATTCATCACAACTGGACCCAGTGGCACGGTCTTTACCTCACTGTGTACAAGCAGTAGTTGCAGCTGCAATGGCAGTACAGGCTTCGGCCTCAGTAGTTTTGTTCCACCCTCTCACATTGAGAGTGCCTCATACAGTCGCGATTATTTTACTGCAAAAAAAGGTAGCATATCTTCCCCCTGCTAGGCATCTTTCCTGTATGACTATATTGTTGAGCCAACCTCATATGACAATTGAACAATGTATGACTTTGAACCCTTCTACCTTGCTCCCAACCCCTGCAGATGGCACACCACACAGCTGCCTGCAGGTGATTGAGCAAAAGACACTGCCTAGAAAAGACCTTACGGATGTTCCCTTGGATGATGCCGAGGTGACATACTACGTGGATGGCTCATGCAAAAGGGGTCCTGCAGGACAGAACCTAGTAAGATATGCAGTAGTTTCTGATATTGAGATTATAGAAGCAAAATCTTTACCACACAACTTATCTGCACAGGCAGCAGAATTGATTGCCTTGACACGGGCATGTACCTTAGCAAAGGGTAAATGTGTGAACATTTTTACTGACAGCCAGTATGCTTTTTCTACTGTACATATTTTTGCGCAACAGTGGAAAAATCGGGGAATGATAACATCTACTGGCAAACCAATCAATCATGCACAGTTTATTTTAGATCTTCTAGAATCTATTCAGTTACCACAGAGAGTAGCTATTTGTAAATGCACAGCTCATACCAAGCAACAGGACAGGATTTCAAAAGAGAGCTGATACAGCTGCAAAGCAGGCAGCTTCAGAAGTATTTCTTTTGAATGAGGAATTACAATCCTCTGAGATTTTAGACTTAGAAATGTTAAAGACAATGCAGACATTTACTACGCAAGTTGAAAAACAAAGATGGGTAAAACGAGGAGCAATTTTCGAAAAGGGGCTGTACATCTCTAAAGAAGGGAAACTGATATTGCCGTCTAATTTGTTTAGATATGCATCTTTGTTGAGCCATGGGCAGTGCCATGTCTCAACAGGGGGGATAGTACAGCTGGTGAACCAAGTGTTCATGACATATGGATTCTTAAATTATACTAAAAAATTTTGTTTGATGTGCCATGTTTGTAATAAACATCATGCACAAGGGGCGTTAAGCAAGGGAATTTCCCTACACCACCGTATCTGTTTCATACTATCTGTATGGATTTCATAGAGTTGAATAAATGTGAAAATAAGAAGTATTGTCTTGTCATTGTAGATATGTTTTCCAGATGGGTGGAAGCCTTTCCGACTAAAAATCCAGACGCAGCAACTGTGACCAAAGTCCTTGTTAAAGAAATCATCCCTAGATTTGGCATTCCGGAAAGGTTCTACAGTGACAACGGCACACACTTTGTAAACCAGACCATACAACAGTTAAGTAGACATTTTGGTATTTCTTTAAAAAATCATTGTGCGTATCACCCACAATCTGCAGGGCTAGTAGAGAGGCATAATGGGATTTTAAAGAATAAGCTAAGGAAGTTAAAAGTAGAAACGTAGAGAAATTAGGTGTACTGTCTGCCCCTGGCACTGATGAGCATGAGAACTGTTCCGAATGCAAAAGGATTGACTCCTTTTGAAAAATTATTTGGAAGGGCTTATTATATACCTTAGTGGAAATCTGCCCACAGACCAGGAAGCTGACAGTACACTAGCTGAGTACATGCGAAACTTGTTAAATTCTAAACATTTGTTGCAGTCAAATTCTGTTTCAGATAAAGAATGAACCAGACCGTCAGAAGTGGCAGTGTCCCCCGGAACTTTGGTCTGGGTGAAGACAGTAAAGAGAAAGAATAGGGCATCACCAAAGTGGGAAGGTCCATATCAAGTGCTTCTGTCGACACCCACTGCAGTCAAGATAGCAGAGCATGCCTCCTGGATCCACCTGACGCACTGTAAATTAGTCAAGAACTTTGAACTGGACAAAAATCTTGTCACATGCCAAGAGTAAAAATGATAGAGTCCAGAAGAAACAGGAATGCAGAACAACCCTTTCCTCAGAAGTATTGCATAATCATCCTGTTAACTGTACTAGTGACAATAATATTTTTGTTGTGGCCTTTCCTTTTCCTAGCCACACAGACTGAACTGAATAAACGTGAAGCGTTACTCATCAACTGGCATCCAAACTTTAACACTTACCAGGCAATTAAATAAATGTATGCTGAGGCTTTCAGTGTTTCAAATTGCTGGATTTGCACAGCTTTGCCGACAGCATACAAAGGGTTATTAATGACTACAGTCCCCCTAGGGGTCAATGAGACCTGGGAGAACTTGATTTATGATACCTCAATAATTACATCGCAAGATAAAATAGCATTGCACTTGTCTGTTCCACAAACGGGAACTGTGTGTTTTTATAAAAATGATACTGTTCAGGTGGGTTGGAGCAATTGCAATGTGACTGTTCCTTATAAATGTTACACTAAAGGTAACAATGTAGATCTTTATTGTAATACAAACTATGATTCATTTCTTGGATTGATGCACAAAACACTTGAAGTAAAACTTAATTCTGTTCTTTATAAACAACTGTCTATAATAGATAGAAAAATGTTTCATGCAGGGTGAGTGTATATTCATAGCAAGGTTACTACTAAAGTAGAGGACTGTTACTTTGTGTGTGGCAGAAAGGCATACAAATGGTTACCTGAGAATTGGTCCGGCAGTTGTTTTTTGGGTTACCTGGTTCCGGCCATACGACACACTGCAGTTTTGCCTCGAGGAAAAGTTTGAAATGTCCAAGAGGTCGTCAAGAAACCTGTAAATCCAGTGGGACAAATCGATGCATGTTGGAAAGACCATCATTCCATAGGCAAAGGACTGACACATATGGACTTGAGTGATAGCGTTATATCGTGGGCAGGCATATCACCGGCATATGGAGCAGTGAAATCGATCTGGGAGCTGAGAAAACTGTTGAAACCTCTCGAAGTAATGAGTAATGCAACTTTTTACGCTCTCGAATTGGTGACTGATGAACTGAATACTATGAGGACTGTAGTGCTTCAAAACCGTATGGCTCTCGACTTCACCCTAGCGGCGAGAGGTGGTACTTGCGCTTTAATCCAAGAAGAATGCTGTTCGTATATTCCTGACCATAAACACGAGATAGACAATCATCTTGAGGTAATTCAGCAAGTGTCGGCCATGACCAAACCAGGCCCAAACCCAATGACAGACTTGTTCCAGAAATGGTTTGAGGGGTAGGTTACCATCCTAATGAACATCCTGATTGCCATTTGTGTAGGAATGCTCCTACTGGGAGTATGTGTTTGTTGTGGCATCCCCTGCATGAAAAGGTTGATTAAAGACCTTATAGACATGTCAGTTTCTGAAACCTTATATCAAAGTGCTGAGTTTGAAGAACTGTTAAAAGATTGAAAATGCTTTCATAAGTTTAAACTGAATGACTCTCTTAACTGCAAATCCTGAGTGGAAGAGGTTAGGAGAAGAAAACAAACTGTTTATGCTTATTTTGAAAGTAGAATAAAAGTATTAAAAGGGGGGAAATGTCAGAAAAATATGTATTAATGTGTGTATTAGTAATATGCTTAGTGCATTTAGAGCTTGAAAAGGGTTAACACATTTATTCTATTTCATACTGCATAAATCTGTACAAACTGCAGATGCTTTTCTGACCTTGTATTATTAGCTAAAATCTTGCTTGTGCCTTGGAAATTTATTGAGAAGCAGATGATTTCTGCTTATGTTAGGAAAATAATGAATAGAACAATACTACTTGTATGAAGCTTGGACAAGGAGTTCCATTTGTGCTGTGAGAAAATACACAGCTGTAGAAGCTATAGATAATTAGGACAAAGCCTGTTTGAAAATATGAACTGCAATCAGCATTTGCTTGTATCTGAATTAGAAGAGTACCTTGAAATGTAACACTGTACAAGGGAAGCTTGTAAACGAATTAGTGCCCACCAAGGCCAGGTTGTTTTTCTCAAAAGTTTTTCACAAACCTAGTCATGTCAGCAGAAAATCTGAGTAACATCTGCTGTAGAACAATACTGAAAGTTGTGTTTGATTATGTCAGCCATAGAAGGCCATGTCTTGTAAAATAGTATAAGAATATAAGCATACTTCCTGTTAGTAGTTAGACAAATCCTTGTATTTGCATGTTTGTCTCCTTGCGGCAAGTAAATAAATATACCTTAACTGAACCTTACGTGTATTGGTCTTTGAAGTTTTTTCCTTTGACACGCCTAATGGGAGAAGTCGAAAGATATTGCAATTTCATTCACTGTAAATGTATTCTGAGATAGGAGGATGTGTTACTCTGCACTGCTACACTTGCAACCAGTTCATTTTGTAAGTATAAGGCAAGGGGACATGGTTACCCGGCAAATGCTTAGAAAACTTAACACTCAGCGTTACATCACAACCAAAGCCAGTCTAAAACAGAAGAGTGTTCTTTGCTAGGCTAACAGTTACCCACAAGGCTTTGGTGCTGGATTCTTCGTGTTTTTAACATCTTCAAAGACTAAGTGGTAAGGAATCGTACGTCAGTTATTCAGCGATGTTAAATTATTTCAGAATTAAAGCTATAAACATTAGCGTGCGATGCTTATATTACCTCATTTTAATAAATTTAAATCGTATCTCACGAATGTCCCTAAATTTTGACCAAGAATGTTGAATCATAGCTCTCAACCTAATCAGGGGCAGACCTCATCAGCATTAGGGACAAATCCATAAATAATCAAGGAAACTTTTTTTTTTTTTTTTTAATTTTAGTACCATTAACTTGAGCTGTTGACAGAATAAGACAGTATGACTTAATTTACATTTCCTGAAGTAAAATAAGTCCTGTTGTCATTATTTACTTAAGTATAATTCAGAATTTTTTTTTCAAAGGTCACCAGTTTTACAAGGGATTAAGAGGGACAGAGCTAAAATTTGAGTCAAAATTAGCAATGTTCTTGAAAATTCTGGACATTTGAGAAGTACTCAAGCTCATTGATTGTTTCTTTGTGTAAGGATATGCCATCGTACTTCATGCATGTTTGGGTGGAGCTCACTTATTTGGCATCCTGATAGGGTAGCCCGTTAAGTGTTTTGCAAATTTCTTAGTTGTTCTAATTTTGTACTTTTTTTTCAACATCAAAAAGCTTAAGGTTAAAGTATTAAAAAAAATTGAAGCTCTACTGTTGAGCTTAACAAACTTAATATTAGTGAAAGGCGGCCACACACATTCAAGCAAGAGGGCTACTGCCCCCCCTGCATTACACAGATTTAATTGCCTTGCAGTCCTTTTGAAGAGAGTGGGGAGGCCTGAGAGGCATTAAGCTGTCTGTACTGGTACAAGTGGCTAAACTTCTGTATTCTAACTGCTGTAGTTGTCATAGTAATAGTCTGCAGCACAATAGCTGATTGAGGTGTGTATGTGTGCCTTTGTAGGCTGTGGTACTTTTTTCATTTTTGCCAACCTGGATTTTTGGGGGGAGATGGCAACAATAGTGTATCAGTTATGTAGGTCCCCAGTCAGTACACAGTAAATTACTAGCATACTGAGATGTGCTGTACCTCTGTTGTTATATCAAGGAGCGCTACAATAGAAACTATGCTTGCATACGTGTGTTTAACCAACCTAGTATTTCAACAAACAGATGTATATAAAAAATAAAGGATCAAGTCTAAACCTAAACAGACTGTTGAGCATTTAAACATTAAAACAGAAAGCATGATTAAGATTTCTTCACAGCACCACCCCCTATCACCTTCGCCAGTACCAATGAACTGCCAGACCAAACTGTTGCAGAGATCATGGGGTAAAAAGGAATACACTCTAGACATGATAGATCAACTTTGCTACTACTTAGCCCTAGCATTCACCCTGCTACGCGACAAGCATCCAAGTCATTTAGTGACTTCAGTCCTCCGTGATTTGCCAGAAAACCACAGATTTTATGATGAACAAATCAAAACTATTAGGCAAAAATGTGGACATTCTGTGAAAATCTGGACATTTGAGAGGTATGGTATATATCTGCCTGTCTGTCTTTCAGCTTTTCCCAGTTAGGGGTCGCCACAGTGAAACTCCGGTCCGCTAATGATTGGCAGTAGATTTTTACGTGCTGGCTTGTCAGGCCTAACGCACAACCTTTAACGAAGGAACGCCCATTCACGAATGTCAACACACAGAAGATGCTCTAACTGAGAATCGAACGTGCAACGTCTAACTGTGAGACGACAACGCTACCGCAGCACCACCACTGCAGTATATAGGTATGGTATATATCTACATAGGCAAAAACAAAAATACTGTATATATTTTTTCAAGTGTACTGGAGACTATAGTGCTGGCTTTGATTTGAACATGTTTTAAAGTTCATACATGTAGTTTGGGTAGGTTCATAGGTAGGTACTAGGCTATTGGCCCAGGGGCCTAAGTAAGCCTAGCCAACAAGGTTCCCTGGCTTACACCACCCAAGAAAGTTATTTTCCTGTGCCCCTGTTGAGCAGAGCTGCAGAACTGATCCCAGGGTGTATTTCCTATTTCCCATCTACTCAAGATTTTTCTTGAAGAGTGCTAATGAGGAACTTTGCTCAACATAGATGGGTAGCTTGTTCCAGAGTATAGGAAGTCTCTGGGATAGGAATCTATCCCTCCAGCATGTCCTGTTTATTGTGGTGACAAGGATTAGGTCCCTAGAGCATGTAGCTTGGAGGGATTGGGATTTCTTTAGGTGTAGCATGCCCAACAGCTCTGGGTTTAACATAGCTTTATATGTTAGACAGAGATTTCCTTTGAGTAGGCGATATGCCACAAAGTAAAGCTAGAGTTTTTTGAGACAGCCAGTGTAGGGCATCTGTTTGAGGCCAGTAATCCTCTTTGTGAGGTACTTCTGTGGCCTTTCCAGCTGCTGCAGTTGTCTTGTGAGGTACATTCTAAAAGGGGTGTTGTACTCTATAATGGGTCTAATGAGTGCCAAGTATAGGGGAACAATGACCTCTTTGTTCCTGGATGAGAACCCTTTTGTGAGGAGGTGTGCCATATACAAGGATTTCCTGACTTCTGTGGCGATGTGTTTATCAAAGGAGAGACTACTGTCCACCTGGTTCGCAAGGTCTCATCACACATTCGGCGTTAAGTAGGCTGCCATTTATGTGGTAGTTCATGGGTACAGAGTTTTTACCAAAGGGGATGACAATGCACTTTTTGGCATTGAGCTTGAGGCCATGCCTCTGACACCAGGCATCTGTCTCAGTGAGGCCCTTCTGTAGGATGTCAACATCATTTGGGGACTTGACTATGGCTCCTAGTTTCCAGTCATTTGCGAACTTCTTTAGCCAAAGGCCTTCTGTGTTAGCCTGTACCTCAGAGAAGTAGATACCAAACAGGAGCTGTCCCAGGACTGAACCCTGTAGTACTCCACTTGTCACTGGTTTGAAGTCAGATTTGGAGTCTGCAACTTTTACAGTATGGGTTCTGTCAGTGAGCCAGTTGGCAACCCATCTTATGATGAAGGGATTTATACCTAGTTTAGTGAATTTAGCTATAATTCCAGAATGGGGGATGGGCATAGGTCTCAATGTTTTACTTCCAGAAGCAGGGATGTAGGCAGGTTATATATCTAGGTGCGTGCTCTTATTGCTACCCCACAAACCACCTGTCATTTAAAAATGGAAACTTTCACCCCCCCCCTTAACAATTTTTTGCATCACTTTCCCTGTAAAAACATAAAATAAGTTGTTTTTTTTTTTCAATCAACGAGACTCCTGTTGGAAGCATTAATTTAGACAGTTCTGGACGTAGTATGGCCTAAAAAAAGCCGTGGTTTCTTTAACTAAGGTATAGAAAATAGTATTTGGTAGAGTACCAACAGTATGCCTAGCTGCACTCTTGTCCAGAAGCAGGCAGAAGGGTCCCAAATCAGTAACAATTTTTAAATATTAATACTGATGACAAAAAACTGACACAATAATAATGCTTGGATTAGCATGCATTTTCTGATGTAAATCAAGTCCATATTTTTAATGATGGAGAAAGATTTTGAACTAAAAGTGGGACATCTCTGAAAATCATAGTCAGCTAAGAGGTATGGGTGGAGGCAATAATCGTTGGAGTGTGTAACCACCAAGAGAAAATTGTGACTACATTCCTGGCTTACAGTATGGAGTTTCATAAACATACATATAGGGTTATCTGTGGATTGTTCCACAAGCACATATAGTGTCGCGGATGTAGCCAGATATGCACATATAGGGTGATGGATGTAGCCAGGCATGCACAAATAGTGTCATGGATGTAGCCAGGCATGCACTACATGCCTTACAAAATGATTTCTGAGTAATGGCATTTTGCTCAGCTTAAAAACACTGAATACCCCAACCTTAAATATTTAATATGACTGTTTCTTTGCCAGTGTGCAAATAGATGCAGCCAAGCTGAAAGACCAATTGGCATAATGGTTAAGGTGTTCTCCTCCCATGCACAAAGTACAAGGTTTGATCCTCACTCCCAGTAAGAACTTCACGAATTGAAGAAATATCCTTTTTTTGAGGGGAGATCTATGCCTGGCATACAGGGCACTTTCAGATCCCACTCTGATGGACCACCTGCATATCCACAAAACAAACAGCACCAGAAATACCTGTTCTAAAGACTTGTACCTTGCCTGTGATATAAATAGAACCTGATGGAGAGACACATATGTATCCCAGAGACTACTCCTTCTCTGGAACAGGCTCCATATCCATGTGAGGCAGAGTTCCTCCCTAACCCAATTCAAGTGCAACTTGGACAGTTGGATGCAGAACAGGAAATTTCATCCCTAGTTTGGCACCTATGTTTTTAATGGACACAGGCAAACAGTAAATAGTTCATCTCCTAAACCCCTGCTTAGACATATCAAGGGTATCGGAACTTGTCAGAGATTTGGGATGCATGGCTAAGCTTAAAAAGGCCATTGTCATTGTTAGTCTAGTAAACACCTATGAAAACTTTTGTGGTTTTATTATTGTGATTCTCCAAGAGTTTACACTTTCCTCCCAGTCAGATCTTCTAGAGCTTCAGAGTGCAATATATAGGAATAGGGATGACTAGGTCCCTCACATTAATAGCAGGACCCCCACCACACAGACACACAGGCACATTTCTTTCGGCTGCACCAGTTAGGGGTCATCACAGCAGGTCATCTGTTTCCATTTCTTCCTGTCCTTAGCATCTTGCTCTGTCACACCAACCACCTGCACATTCTCTCTCAACACATCCATAAACCTCATCTTAGGCCTTCCTCTTTTCCTCTTACCTGGCAGCTCCATCCTTGGCATCCTTTTCCCAATATATACAGCATCCCACCTCAGCACGTCCACCATGGACACCAAACCTAGTGTCCCACTTTCCCACTTCCATCCCAGAAGTCAACTAAGCAGATTATACACTCCCCTTTGCAAATTCCTGGATCCGCCACTGAGAATTATTCAAATTACTCTGTCACAGTTATGAACTCACAGCATAGCTTGAAGTGTATAAAGCTGCATGTAAGATGCAAAAACCTAAAATGAGTAAAAGTGTAGTACAAAGGAGTTAGAAGAGAATCGTAGGGCTGAAGAATGAGAAGCATAAGACCCACGCAAAGTTTGGCTTTAAGCATGCCGAAAGGAAATGATGTCCTGTTATTACATTTGTAGACACTACTGAAAAAGGAAGCATATTAACTGGGTAAAATAAAATCAATTAATATTTAGCCAATAGTAGTGTACAAGATAGAAGTACAGAAAAGCAGGTATGATTTAAGTGGGAAGTTGCACCCCCCCCCCCCAGAACAAGGTAGTTTAGGATTACCAGATTTGATGAGATACTTTAGCGCTACCCATTTAAGATTTCTATACATAACACAGGCAGATGACTACAAATCAAGTTGGAAAGAAATAAATGTTGAAATGGGAAAGGGGGGGGGGTTCCTGAAATAAACAGAGTAAGCGTTTGTATACAGGCCTTTAACTCATTCCCTCCAATACAGGTCTTTTGAGTGTGTAATTTTAACTCCCAGTGGATATGGTTTGAGCCTTTAAAAATGAAGTTATCACCTTACAGTTCAAACAAATATTCATATCTCTGGAACAATAAGTCTCTCTTGAAAACCGCAAATAGCAAACTACTTAAGATAAATTCATCTTTACATCAGTGGCATTCTTTCAGTTTTATGCTTTAAACTGAATTTTGTAAGTCAAAATAAAGGCAGTGATTATTAATTTTGTAATGCTGTATAAACATATTATGAATTCTTAGTTACCATTAAAGCAAGACACATTCTGCCAGCAGGATTGTCTTCCTACAACTATAAGCTTTCTTATGAGACTATGCAGTTCTGTCTGTGTTACCTGAATGTGAGACATTTAGATAAATATGAAAACTATTACAATACAAATAAACAGTATACAAATAATATTCAAGATCTCTTTAGCTGATTAGACAGAGGTCAAATATCAATACAATTGTGTCTGCCATCATGTATACTTTAAGATGAAATTTTCTGATACCTTATATGTAGCATGGTTTTGGAATTATTAATGCAAATGGAGCAAGCAATCTTTGATGGTTAGAGGCATCAGTAGGAGGTAACTGCAGAAATGCCTGGTGGTGCAATCGGCTGTAATGAGTTAAGGAGAACAATAACAACCATAAACAATATTATACATGCATAGTTGTAAAAAGTATTTTGAGACCTAAGCCAACAAGAGAACAGAGAAAAGTGATTTTACCAATAGTAATGCATGCAAGAAGGGTCAACGAACATAGGCAAGACAGAGCAGGAATATATTGTGAATAATTCAAGGATTCAAGGTACTAGGAGTGAAAAATTGAGGAGGGAAATATAGCTGGATCAGGCCAAGAAGTTGTTTGGAATGTAGGTTGGAGACTGCCTTCACTACCAAAGACTGATAAGAGAATAAGCAAAGATAAAGGGGTTAGAGGAGTGTTAAATGAAGGACCAGCTCTGATTGAGTTTACAGTTGAGTCTACAACAGAAACTGCAGTTAAAAAAGGGATAATTAGTAAGGCTTATAAAATAATTCAGGATAACTATACAAATCATTCAGAAGATACTAGAAAAGATGTGCAAATGAGAATGGAAAGGCAATATACAAGAAACAATGGCAGGAGATTTTTACAGCTCTAAGATATGTAAAAAAATCTAAAACGTTTTGGATTTTTGCACTGAAATATTTGTATAGGTATTTTATACTCCAAGTTGACTTCAGAGAATTTTTCTACAGGTAGACAGCAATCACTGGATGAGTGATGGGAAAGAGAGAGGTACTTAAGAACATTTTTTTTTTGGGGGGGGGGTGGAGAATGCAAGGAGTTGGCAAACTTTGAAAATTCCATACAGCACACTTTATCAAAAATGTCAGGAGTGCAAATTTTGTAATTAGAGAAATGTTTCTTTTGAACTGGGATACGGTGATTGAGTTGCCTAGACATAGTAAGACCCTACTAAGATTAATAATGCTGGCTACTAAAACCACAATGAAAAAAGGAAATCAAAATCTAAAACAAACATAGCAAAATTACCAAGAGTCATAAAAGATATAAAAAAAATTCAAAGCAGGAGCTTTAGAAAAGGGGAGGCTCAAATTACTTAGAAATAAATGGAATCGGTGGGAATAATACAAGCATAACAATGTTCAGGAGGAGGTGGAGTGGAGTTTCAGGAATGCAGGACTTGAGCAATCCATGTAATGTTAATTTGGAAAATAATTGTTTAGAAAGAAACTGTATATGCTGATGCAGGAAAAGGAAAACACATTTGTATTTTTTAGAATTTTATGTATAGCCATGTCATTGTTAAATGTGTAAAGTTAATAAAGGTGTTAAAAAAGACAGAAGTACAACAAATTTGTGACTGCACAGAGTATAATGTCATGCCTGCACAAATGCTTAAAGCACAGAGTTTAAAAAACAAACTGAAGCCATGAATGTATAAACTGCTTGTCTATCATATTCACCATGTAAAAACGTTGGGGCAGAAAGTGAGCACATGTGAGCGTAAAAATAAACATAGGACTCAGTTTTAGATTGTTAATGTATTACGAGTGACATTAAGGCATGAGTTATGCAGATCAGAAAATGTGCAATGTGACAGTTTCCATAAAGGATACAACATGTACATTTATTTATTCAATTTGGACTGTTACTAGGGTTTATTTAACTATATTTAGATATATCCTATAGTGTTACCAGTATTGCATGCTAAAAAGAAAGGTTCCAGTAGCTTTGAAGAGTAGAATCACAAAGAAGTTAAACCTCAATGAGCATTCGAGTTTGCATAAGAAACGGACTGAGCATATCGGGTGGGTTAAAAGCATGGTTATTGTTGTGAAATTAGATAAAACCATTATGCTTTTTTGTCAAGTAAGAGCACCTAATACTGCATACAAATGAATAAAATGTATTTGTCATGCCAAGAGCAAAGTATTTTTTATTCCTGAAGCAAACCAGGATTTTGAAATATTGGGTCGAATGAGGAATATTCAAGCTATGTAATTTTATTTCACTTCTTGGAAGATGCTTAATGTTACCACCTGAAGTATTTAAGGAAGCTTTTTACAAAATAAAGGGGCTTTTTTTGGTCTTGATTATGTAAAATATTGCATACTACTATGGGGTCAGACCACAGAGGACCATAGCTTGAGACTGGCTAAATTACTGCAGATGCTGCGATGGAATGACCCTAAGCTAAATACTTGTAAGATTTGTGTTGCACAGTTGAGAGCCATATGTTATATGGATCATATTTTAAGCCCTAAAAGCTTGAAAACAGACAATGAACAAGTAAGTGAAATAACACAAATACCTTTCCCTGAGAACAAAGAGAATTTCAGGGTATTTCTGGGAATGATGAAGGATCTGCATAGGAAATTAGGAAGTTACTAGGCTATTGGCCCTGAGGCCCTTACAAGCCTAACCAAGAATTTAGCCCATGTTCCAACAAGTCAGCACCCTATGTCACTGTCAAGCTGGGACACAGGTGGAATTCCGGGGGTGTATTTTCTGTTCCCCATCCATTTATCCAGGTTGCACTTAAAAAGGTTTAATAAGGTACTCTGCGTTACGTGGAGAGGGAGTCTATTCCACAAAAGGTTGAGTCTCTGGGACACAAATCTGTCCCACCAACAAGTCCTATTGATGTCACAGATCAGGCTGAGGTCACACATGTGGGTTACTCGAGTGGAGCGTGACTTGTGGATATGCAGCAGTCTCATCAGGGTAGGGTCTGAGATTGCTTTGTATGCCAGACAGAGGTCACTACTGAGGAGTCTGTAGGAGACTTGAGTAGAGGGACCGGGCTTTTAGCCTATCTGTATAGGATAGATGTTTGAGGCCCTGGATTCTCCGGATGAGGAATCTTTGTGGTCTCTCCAGCTACTGCATGAGCTTTGTAAGGTACATGCCAAAAGGGGCATTGTACTCAATAATGGGTCTTATAAGGGAAAAAATACAGGGATGTTAGGACCACCCTGTCCCTGGATGAGATACCCTTACTGAGGTCGGTCATGTAGAAAGCTTTCCGTACAATGGAGGCAAGATGGTAGTCAAATGTCAGCCTGCTATCAATCTGGGTGCCAAAGTCCATCACTAATGATTGTGTGCTTAGGACCTTATTATCAATGTGATAGTTTGGGGGGACGTCATTCTCCCTAAAAGGGATGATGATGCATTTTTTGGCATTCATTTTTGAGGCCATGTTTCTGGCACCAGTCATTTGTTAGGGTGAGACCCCCTTGGAGGATGTCCACATCACTAGGGGAACTGATGACAGCACCCAGCTTGCAGTCATCAGCAAACTTGGTCAGCCATAGCCCACTAGATTTTGTCTGCACCTCTGAGAAGTATATTCCAAATAGCAGAGGTCCCAAGACCAATCCCTGGGGTACACCACTTGTTACAGGTCTACTAGTTAAGGTGGCTTCTATCACTGAGACAGTTTGTTATCCATCTGGTAACATATCGATTAATGCCAAGTTGAGAGAGTTTATCTATTATACCTGAGTACGGAATAGTATCGAAGCCCTTGGCCAGGTCAATGTAGGTGGTGTGCACAGTTTTCCCCTTGTCTATGGCCTTGGTGACCATCTCAAAGTTGTCTACCAAATTTAACAGGTATGACTTCTCCTTGACAAAACCAAACTGTGTGGGATCAAGGGTCTGGAGATCGCCAATGTCCTTGTTAATGAGGTCCATGATAATCCGCTCCACGGCCTTGCAAATCAGGCTAGTTAGGCTCTTTTGAAATTTATTCTGAATGTGTCAAATAGAAAGATGTGGAATGATACTAGAGTTCAGAGTAAGAAATGACAGTTCAGTCTTTGTCATTGCTTATCATGTTTTCCCTAATTTTGTTAATAATAATTTTACTGTTTGGTGCTTTTCTTCCAAGGCTTCCATTGAAATAAACAAATTGAAGTGCCCACAATGAAAATATTTTGATGCAAGTCAGTCACATTAGAAATAGATGGTAGCCCAAATGGAAATGGTACAGCAAGTGTTCAAGAAGACAGGACAGTTGCTTGTTTGTCTGTGTCTTTCATGGAATGCTAGGATGGTTGCAGTCAGAGGGAAGAACCACTATTTGCTGCAGTTTATGACTTTGTAAAGCTCCATAAAAATACTTACAGGAAAGAAGTGTTGATAAAACAGGTGACAAGCCATTAAAGACTATATTTAAGAAGGCATTCTGCAAGATATCACCAAGACTTCAGAGAATTTAGCTGAGACTGCAGAAGAATGACTCAGTTGTGAACTATAAACCAGAAGAGATGCATGTTGCAGATAAATCATGTCATTTTTATTAGCCTGAGCAACAGGATCTGCTAAGTGGTGAACCTGAACTTAGCTGAACAATTCCATTGTCTGTAACTGAAAAGAAGCTTTAACAGTTTTAGCAGTGTATTGAGAATAATCTGGATTTGCAGATGCTTTCATCAGTGACTATGAGAAGGTGGCATAAATGTGTGTGTTTTGAGGAACTAAATATTGTTACACTTTTACTTAAGAGATTAAAACTACGCATTGCTTGAATTTTAAAAGATGATGCATTAATATTGCCCAATTGTCTAGGGAAATAGATTTTAGCAAGATTACAGAAGTCACACTTGGGTGTTGTGAATTTTATGCAGAGAGTCTATAATGTGTTATATTGGTCAGGAATGTATACACAAATGCAAGAAGAAACTCAGTGATGTACAATGAGCAATGTTATTTACACCAATGATCCAAGAGTAGAGAGGATTTCTTTTTTGGTTTCAGGAAGATTAGTGGAGTAAAGCCGAGACAGATTTATTTAATTTCCATGTGTGTGTGTGTGTGTGTGTGTGTGTGTGTGTGTGTGCGCGTAAAAGTGTCCATAGAGTTAACCAGAATATTACAAGTAAATGTGAGAGAAGTACATTTAAAACCATGTTCTCAAGGCACATGATTCTTAATGTGATAATATCAAATAGTAGTCTACACTACATAGATACAGCTGTAGAGAATTTCAGAGAAGTTTGAATGCTATCATGTTGCCTCTAGTCCTGAGGACTCTACAGACTGCTAAATCCTCAGTAAGAAATGATCGATTTATACAGACATGCGCTTTGTTTTGCTGGAATACAGCAGAATAATAGGCCACTCACTCCTTTGTAAGGTGTGCCTTCCACCAACCCAATTACTAATGGGCCAGTAAAATAAATAAATACTAGAATTCCTGCATCTCCTTCCTTATTACGGTCTGAAAACCTAAGTGATATTTAAGAGCGTCTGAAATAAAACTGTGCAGCAAGGAGAAGTGGTTTTAGAGCAGAGAGAGAGAAACCCAGGTCATGTGTGGTTTACAATGAAGATGGACAGTTGTTGTGAAGAAACTAGAGGCATCCAATGAAAAGAAATGCATCTAAGAGTCAATTTGCAAAGTATGGTGGCTGTACCCATGATGCTGCCATCCACTGCCTAATCAGAAAAGTGTCTGGAGAGAGATCCAAAGAGCTACCCAGAGAGGAATTTCCATTGGAAAGTACACAGGTCAGAGTGCTCATACAAAGTCTACAACAGCCTGATAAACTGTCAGCTGATATGTTGTCTATAGTAATTCCTAGCACATCAGCATTAAAAATGCAGAACACAAAACTTTCCAAACAATCAAAGTATGGACTATTCATTTCATATCAAAGGCCACTTATTTTCATGACATCAAGCAAAGGAGGTAATAAAGTATGAGGGCAATTTGTTTATTCCCTAACTGACCAGGCTAACGGTCAGTAACTTAGCTTCTGTTCATATTGCCCTGGACCTCAGTTCTCAGTACTACTTCTCAGTGAGGGGGTTACTCTTGAGGAAAGGAGGCGGAAAAGAAAGAAAACAAAAACAGGTTTTTGGCTGGTATCCTCCTGGCAATTGTTATTGCAGGTAGGGTGAGATGAAGTAGAAATGAATGTGTGAGGGAGGTAGAGTAGGGTGAGAAGTTGCAAGCATCACATATGCTGTCAAAATGCACAAGGCTTTTTCACCTTGGCCCTGCCACCAGCACTCTTTCTTTGTTGGGTAGGCTGGATCGGGCAGTGGGCATTGGACTCTGAGGACATGCTTACTCCCATCACTAGGGCAACCACGCCTAATTGGTCCTCTCACATGCCAAGCCTGGCATTCCAAGCCCTAGCCTCCACCAAAGCAAAATAAAGTACAGCCCACAAGTGGCATCATAGACACTCCCTCTGACGATAGACATGCCCATCCTTCTTGGCAGACATCCAAAGGGTTGATCAAACTTGGATCACCTGAACTTAGCATTATCCATCTCTGCCACTAGGATGGTTTGCAAGGTCACAGGAAATTACAGTAAAATAAGTTTCATAAAACAAATGTGTTAAATGTTTATAACCAACCAGTGAAAGTTTTAACAGTGAGCTTTAGCATAGTGTGATATTCTATAATACTACCTTATTCCAACTAGTACCAGTGTACAGTAATGTATGAAGATTATGGAGAGTTGTTCTCTTCATACTACATATACTAAAATAGGATGAGAAGTGTGTTCACGTCTGTTTTAAGAGACAGAGGGTGGAAAGATGCAACTGTTCCCTCATAATGAAAGTTAATGACTTAACAACACTGTGGTCCAATCAGCATATGTTCGCTTTTGCTCGGTTTTTGAAGTTTTACTCAGGAAAACAACAATCTAAAGCATGAATGAATAAAACAGGTTAAACAAAGAAAAACCTTCAAAAGAATACAAACCACAATGTAGAATGAAACATGGCATGGAAACGAATTTATAGCAACTGCTTTATGTCAGGATTCATTAGCTCAAAGAAGAAAATATTCCTCCTGGGAACATATATTAAACATGCTGTTGTTAATGGATCCAACATTAATTATTCATTACTGTTAAAATGTGAACTAGTCCACACATTTTTAAATGCCTTTCTACTCCATTATTTCATTAATAATTAAATATAGTTAACTCGCTATCCATTTTACTGCACCCTGTCTGGTGTGAGGAATTAGGGGAGACTTAAGGTAATTATTTATTTATGGAAAATTTTCCTCACTATATTCACATAAAGGCATATGATTATTGTATAACAGTACTCTCAGTTTGAGTTTCATGTGAGATTTTTGTAACTTTTTTTGCCATAAGTGTTTCCTCCATTTTGAAAGTAGTCTGCAAAAAGAAGACAACTGTTTGCAATGCAGTTTATGACACACAGTAGTTTGATAGTAAAAGGGATGAGTGCCATTTTCTCTGCACAGGTGTGTGCAAGGAAATACGCTTGTGTTTAGTAATGAATGATTTCACCTGAGAGCAGCCTTTAAAATGCAATTGGACGTGGCTGCATCTGTGAAATTTAAACAATTCATTAATTATACCACCACCACTTTTTAATGTACCACAAAGCAAAAAAAAAAAAAGAGAGAGAGTATTGTGTCTTATTTAAAGGATGCTGCTTATTTAATTATTTATCTGATAAATAAATGCAGCATGAATGAATGTTTATCTATTTATTTATTTCCATTGTTTACCAGAATAAGTCAAATGACTCCCTGGAAGAAGTTCCAAAATTAAAAGATTTTTGGTTTACATTTTCTAACAATTCACTGCTGTTTGGTTCCAGGTTTTTAACTACTGGGTGGTTATCCATCTCATTTGATGGAAAATGCCTGTCAACTTACAATATTATTATTATTAGTAGTAGTATTTGTAAGTTTTGTATATTATCTACATTTACTCTGTTTGTAACCAAGTCATGGCTAAAACTGACCTAGGCTCCAAATTACATATGAATAAAGAAAAACATTTTATGACTTATAAAAGTCTTCTGGGCAATATAATGCACCGTAGCCTGGGTAACACTGTGGCCCAAGTACCCTCTCTTATATAAAGACTAGTACATTTTTATGCCTTTTTATGATGTCCCTGCTATCTGAATGTCACAAATAAATATTAGGCATGGAATGGATTAAGTCAAAATTGTGCTAGTATTTTGTATTAGGCAACAGTGCTGCCTAGATTCTCAGTACAATGTACGACTTCACATATTGGGAATAAGGAACTTACCACTCCAGTACACTGCAAAGGGTAGTCTGATGACAAGGAAAATGTAAGAAGATTTATAAGTGCCTCTCAGGAAACAGCTACAAAACATTTTTAAATATTGATACTTTTAGTTTGTTACATCTCCAACATGGAAACTGTTTAAAACTTCTGAAACTTGATTTAATGAGTCAGATTGACAACTATGTATGAAAACATTCTTGCAGAGCCAGTGGAAATTGTGTCAAGGTCTCATTGTGGGTCATCTGCAAAAGATGGATACCAAGCAAGCAGGTCTGAAAAAAGTGGATATGGTACACTTTTTCAATTTCATTTTACATTGTGGCCTCTCTCATTGAAGTTAGAGAGCAAGGAGTTAAAAAAGAATACTCAAATGAAGGAGTGGGGCTTAGCCTTCACACAACCCCCTTCAATAACATAACATGCTCCAAAGTTATACAAACCTGGAGGAAGTCTATCACTTTTGAAGAAAGGGTCCCTTAATTAAAACTGACTTGAAGAAGAGTACCCTAGGGATTCAGCACATAATATTGACAGCACTAAATATTATCCTACAGAAACAGACCGCGTCTTCTACAGAGTAACAGAGTATGAAGACTTCCTGACTAAACTTCAGAATGCAAACAATAAATATATTGACAGCATTGATCAAAATAATATGGAATAGATGGTACAAAATCCAGTTACAGATGCCAACATCTCAGACATTGTACTGAGAAACATAGGATCTTTCTGTACTCATGGTTATACTGTTGCAATTAATACAGGTCATGATACTATCATATATTACTTTAGAGTAAAATCAGACTTGATGATAACTAAATTGTTTTCCAAGACACTGACATTATTATTGATGAAGCTATAAATGGCATGTTTATTAAAAGGAAATGGGATGCCATCTTCAATTACCAAAAATAAATCTGCTGAGGTGCTGTTGATGAGCTGGGTAATATTGATTTCTGCGTTCATGAATACATACTGGCAAGGCACAACTTTCAAAGGGAAAGTTAAAATAAATGTTATATGGAATCACAAAATTAGTATAATATAGAAAAAGAAGTATTAATTGCTTCTTAAAAACTACTTAAAAATATTAACAAAGCAAGTCTACACAGAAAATTCATGCTTCTGTTGTCAAATCCTCCACATATTGTAATGAACTCAGATTAATCTCAAATGGCAAAAGTGATGAGGCATTTTTTTTTTTTAATTAGGAAAGAACACTGAAAGGGAATGTAACATGTTGCCAGCAAACAATGATGTGACCACCCACTTCACAGGGCTTATGTGAAGTTGCAAAAAAATGTGCAAACCTTGCAACATAAGAGAGATAATGGGAGAGATCGCATGTATAACTACCGATATGATAACTGCCGACACCAAAAAAAAAAAATTAAAAACTCAAGTTCCATATGACCAGACAACATATCCGCCAGTTTTCTACAGAAGCAAGGAAAACCTAAGCCCCTGTCAGTTATGTTAAAATGTTAGCATGTGGACATAGCCATGATATTTAGTAACAGGTTATACTGGTACACAGGTATACTGGTACACATTCACAAACTGTGGGCACATTGGAGCTAACACTTTTAAAACCATCACAGTACCCAGTATTATATGCAAAATCATGGAAAGATACAACAGAACTTATTAAAATAAACCAAGGTGCCATCTGCCTGCGTTGGTGATAGCTCAAGAAGATGTAAAAGTTCACATGACACTTATCAAAGAGTTAACATGTACTCTGGCCAAATTCCCTCTGGTCAATATGAATGCCAGCTTGAATCTGCCATAAATAAGACACTGCAATCCAAGTGCAGCTAACCTGTTCAACAAAGTACAATTAAAGTCTAAATAAAAATAAATAAAATCACACAAAATAGCCTACTGCTGATAAACAGTATGGGTTTGTTTAGGGGAGGTGCTGCCTTTTTAATCCTGTGGCCTTTCTTGAATTGGCAAAAGCAACACTTACTGAGAAAATGACACTTCTTGCCTACTTTGACACTGCTAAAACATTTAACAATATTTCACATGATTGCCTGACAAACTAAAATATTAAATGATGCTCTAAATGTAATGGGTAAAACAGTTATTAAAAGGGTAAAACAAGTCAGGGTGACAGTTTACCAGCATGTACTTACAAAAGTTATTACTCATGTCCCACAGGAGTGATATCTTTTTGGACTATTTTTCTTGGACATAAACATGGGAAATGAGCTTTGGATAACCAGATATGCTGATGACTGTAACTTCAATGACATAATTACAATAACATTTAAAAGTTCTCTTATATGACCAACAAAAATATATACTGGTTGCAATAGTAATGACCATACCTTCAATGTAAATAAATGCAGCCGCATAAGACTTGGCAAAAAAGATACAGAATTATACCATCTTTAAAAATCTATGGACAATGACAGATAATTAAACCTCTAACCAGTGTGTATCCATGAAATCTAAAAAGCATATCTGGTAGCCCATCTAATTTTAAAGGGCATGGGATTATGGTAGGCAAACTTATTAGGGTGCAGCTGAGGGCAGTATAAAGATAAATAACCAACAGGATGATAGCTTTTTGAATAGCAGACTATCTAGGGGTGTTTATGAGGCCCGGCTTCCAAGCAGTCCCTTCATCCCTAGGAGGATCCATGTCAGCAGCACAACCCACCCTGGAAGATATTATTGTAAAAAAAAGTACAGTTTTACTGTAGTTATGTAAAAGATGTAAAAAGACTGACTTCATCTTTTTTTTCTATTAAATATTAGACTCTTTTATTCAGTTAAAGTAAGTTAGAAAATGTGCTTCTAAAGTAACAAAAACCCACTGGTCATTTAAAGTTCAAAGTGGGGAATTAATGTACAGAGAGCCTGGTAAAACAAGAGAACCACATATGGTAGCCCATATTATGAAATCAAAGTGTCATCAGGGAGAAGAAAAAGTTTCATTCTGACATCATTTGTTTTACTTCCTTACTCAGCATCAGGAAAAACTGTTTTCATTAAGGTAAAAGTGCCAGCTGAATGCACTTCATGGGGGCGGGGTATGGTCTTCTTACTGCTTTTTCTTCACTGAGCAATGAAACAGCCAATATACCTCTTAGATACACATCTTTTGCGTATTTTCTGCTTTGAGCTTAAGCATTTAAATAAGCACAGTTTCATCTATTTAATACATTAACAAAAATGAACACAAACCCAGCAGTGGAAAACAGGAAATCTGCAATGTAGTAAAGCACCCGACTCCACGGCAATAAATTGACCCTTTTTTCACAAAAAATAAGACAGATTGAGCTTCCCACCCTGAGACCTATTCAGAATCAATTATGTCAAACAACAGAAACGTATATATACTGTAAGCAATACAATTAATTAATTAAAATGATGATGCTCAATTAATCAATAAAACAATAATACAATAAATAAAGATAGTGTTAAAAGATAATTAAAAGAAATGTCAATAGTGAGCTGGATAAGTTTCCTGCACCTACACTACTACGTAATGTGTGTCGTATCAGACTTTGCACTTAAAACAACATATGGTTACAATAAGGTTAAAATGTATATAACAAATAACATATACATATGAATGAAAATTAAATGTAATAATAATAGGATAAATGAATTGAGTGAAACCAAGTGATGTCAACTGACTGTATTCTATATAACTGTTGTTTTAGTTCTTGTATCTGTGTTACTAAAAATGGAAAATAGAGAGTATGTTACTTTTTATGTTTCAGAAGTATGTGTGTTAATGGTTAAAAAATAGATTTGGCTGTGGAAAACTGGTACTTCAGTAGATGTCTTCATGAGCACATTGTTCCTAAGGGTCTTAGAATAACTAAATTTCCTAACAATATAGATTTTGGAACGGATGTTACACTATTTAAGGAAATATGTGCAATATTTGATGAATGTGGTTTATCTGTGATTAAGACACTAATGAAATATAATGAAAACAGAATGGAAAGAGATAAAAATACTATTGATGCATTATATAAGGAGATAACTGAAGATTTACTATTTTCTGTGGATGAATACAAACGTATATACTATAGAACTATACAAGATGTGGATGTTATTACAGCACGCAATTACAATAGGAAAATATCTAAGATAAAAAGGGATTTAAAGGACTACGAGTCCAATAATGCCTACAACGATAATACATTTCACCATAGACAACATCTGACCAGGGGAGTTAAACAGTATTATCCACATCATACTGATTATAATAGGGTGGGGACACAGGAAGTTGATAATGACAATAATGATGAACATTTTAATCAGTATGATGTTGGTGACATTAATGAGCATAGAGTTAATTATCAGGTAGAATTCTACAACAACCACTTCCCTTTAGGGGAATGTGGCCTCAGGAGGTCAGAGAGGATAAAAAACAGGACCCCACCACAACCATCATATGCACAAATGGTGGGGAATTACAGACAACACAGAAATTAAGTTCTAGTGTTGTTACAATAGACGTCAACTATGCAAGTTTTACACCTAGTCTTTTAGGGGGGAATGAAGAGGGAAATCTAACTGCAAATTCTATTATATGTTCTTGTAACAATTTTAACATTTTTAACTTCACAGATATGGAAATTTCTGAAACTTTTTTTAAACTTTTTACTAAGGGTTTTACTTTTGTACCGCATCAACTACCTTGCATTAGCAATATTTTATTGGATGTGAAACTTTTTACTAGAAGGTTGAATCTATCTGTGATGTTAGGGAACAATAATATTAACGAGATTAAAGGGCTAAAAAGACGTAGTACATACAATCCACCCCTTCATCATGATATTCAGAGTTTTGAGAATGTAGTTTGCAACACTATTAGGAAGAATTACCCTCAACACCATAATACCGAGCCGACTAATTTGTCTGAAGAAGAAAATGAACTGCTCATTTCATTAAAGAAAAATAAAAAAGTTAGAATAATGAAACCTGATAAAGGTGGATGTATGGTTATCATGGATCAGTGGGATTATACGAGGAGAATGCTGAACATATTGAACAACAAAAGCTATACTACTGTATCCCGTAATGAAATAAATATAGCCTATTCTAAAATTGATTTCATTCTCGAAGACAACTTATTACAAGGGCTATACGACAAGGATTTATTTGAGTTTTTTATGGTTAGCAAACCTGTAGTTCCAGCGATCTTCGGTATACCCAAAATCCACAACAGTGTCACTGATCCTCCTATGAGACCTATTGTGTCAGCACAAGGATCTAAGACACAAACATTAGCCATATATATTGATATGAAATTAAACGGCTATCATTTGGAATATCAACACCTATTGATTGACTCATGGGATTTATTAAGGAAAGTGAATGAATTAAATTACATTGATGAAATTATTTTTATAACTATTGACGTCAAAGATCTTTTCACGGCAATACCCCATGACATCGGGCTTGCTTGGTTTGAAGAAATTCTTGTGAATATGGATACATTGAAACCTGAAGAATTCCATATAATTCTGGAGAACATGGAATTAGTATTAAGGAATAATTTTATCTACTTTCAAGGGGAATATTACCACCAAACAGAAGGAGTGGCAATGGGAGCAGCATGCTCCATGTAATATAAATATGGTAATGCTCTTTTGGGAGAAGAATTATGTCTTCACATCGGAATACCATCAATACATGCATAGCTACTTTAGATTTTTAGATGATATTCTAATTTTATGGAAAGGCCAGGAAGAAGAAATATACAATTTTATTGAGTATATTAACAGGAGTACAACATGAGGTCCACAAAGACACTATTCATTACTTGGATGTTAAATTAATGAAAGATGAAGATGTGAAAAGATACATTTCAGCCCTATACCGGAAGGAGCACTTCTCTAATGCATATTTACATTTTGAGAGCGACCATCCCTTATTATTGAAAAAACATTATAAAGGGTCAGATGATCAGGGCTTCTAGGATGATAAGTAAAGAAGATGTCTTCTTAAATGAGTTAAATAGTTTAGAAAACATGTTTTCACAAAGAGGGTACCCTAGTGAAGTGATTGAAGAAGCCAAAAAATATGTTATCACATATAGGAATACTAGATACACTCCCTTATTAAATAGTCCAACATCAAATGCAAGTGTAAGTGCACCTACATTGAATGGGGGGTATACATTTGATTTAGGCCAGAGTGTTGTAAATTCCATCAATAATACCCCATATCTGACCTTGACATATCACAAGAATATTGAATGGTTGAAAAAAAGTATTAACAGTGTATGGGATTTGTTTAATAATATTCCTACTAGAGTAGATGTATTTAAAAACAGACTTATGTACATCTATAGAAGGAATTATAATTTAAAAAATATTTTGGAAAATGGAAAAGAACGACTAAACGACAATTCTGTGATTCACAATCACAAAAGAGGAACTTTCAGATGCAATAGATGTGCTCAATGCCCATTTATAGCAGGCGAGAAATCTATTTACTTATCAAGTCTACACACAACATTAAAAGCGAGAAAATACAGTAGTTGCTACACCAAAGGTCTGGTCTATTTAGCATATTGTACATTTTGTTGGAGCTTCTACGTAGGAAAAACTGAGAGACACCTACGTAGAAGAATTTATGAACACATAAGAGACATTAATCTTAAAAATGTAAATAATGCTCTTTATAGACATTCTTTAGTATGTCTCAATGCCAATTTTAAATTCTGGGTTTTAGAAGTTGTTGATAGTCCTGATAGAGGGGGAGACTGGACTACTAAATTATTATACAGAGAAATGATATGGCAACTCAGATTAGATGCCTGCAACGGCAAAGGTTTAAATGATTGTATATCTATTGCACCAGCGTTAAAAGTTTTAGCTTTGGACCCTAAAAAACACTATTTAAGTGGGAAATAGTGTCTAAATATAGTAGTTCACATTCAATATATTCCATTTATACATTTCATTCATCTTTATCATATACATATTTCTTATTTACATTTTACAATCTAGATGCTTACGCATTTAATATCTAGATATATTCATACATTCATGTATTAATTTATATTTATATTTATACTTATACTTACATTATATTTACATTTGTATTTATACTCATCGAGTTTTTTATACACTCATATTTATTCATATTTATACATAATACTTTTTATACTAACATACATATTTGCACGGTTATATATAGTTATTCCTTTACTTCATTTATATTTACACTTATATTTACATATTTATATATTTATATATTTATATAATTTACATCTATATAGTTATGCATTTTTATATATATACATAAATATTTTAGATTTTATATTTATTTATACATTCATTTACTCTACATATAACCTTAACACTTCATCTATTTTTTAACCATTAACACACATACTTCTGAAACATAAAAAGTAACATACTCTCTATTTTCCATTTTTAGTAACACAGATACAAGAACTAAAACAACAGTTATATAGAATACAGTCAGTTGACATCACTTGGTTTCACTCAATTCATTTATCCTATTATTATTACATTTAATTTTCATTCATATGTATATGTTATTTGTTATATACATTTTAACCTTATTGTAACCATATGTTGTTTTAAGTGCAAAGTCTGATACGACACAAATTACGTAGTAGTGTAGGTGCAGGAAACTTATCCAGCTCATTATTGACATTTCTTTTAATTATCTTTTAACACTATCTTTATTTATTGTATTATTGTTTTATTGATTAATTGAGCATCATCATTTTAATTAATTAATTGTATTGCTTACAGTATATATACGTTTCTGTTGTTTGACATAATTGATTCTGAATAGGTCTCCAGGGTGGAGACGAAAGCGCTCAATCTGTCTTATTTTTTGTGAAAAAAGGGTCAATTTATTGCCGTGGAGTCGGGTGCTTTACTACATTGCAGATTTCCTGTTTTCCACTGCTGGGTTTGTGTTGGTTTTGGAGTTTTTCTTTCTACATTAACAAAAATGCATACTTTAAGCAAATAAAACACTAAGATCCAGGCTGTGGGGGGGGGCTTCCCTACAATCTGTATTTTGATTGACACCTTTCAGAACTTATCTTTCATTAAGCTATATAAAAATAAATAAATAAAACAAACTAAAGATCAAGGGCAAGACCCCTGCAGCTCCCATGTGAGAAGATTTGCCCTCTATGTGCTCCCAAATTACACATACTAATTACAGCCACTGTTAAAAACACTTCAAAAGTGCACCGTTGACTCGACTCACACCACTCAACATCCAGTGGTAAAACGTCCCCCAGCATACAATTTCTGAAAAGGAGAAACCCCCCAAGAGGCGTCAACAAAGTGTAGGTAAGTGTGTGTGTGTGTGTGTGTGTGTGTGTGTGTGTGTGTGTGTGTGTGTGTGTGTGTGTGTGTGTGTGTGTGTGTGTGTGTGTGTGTGTGTGCCCATGTGATACATGCAATTAGTGGGGACAGCTAGATATGCAAATAAAATTTGATAATTCAATATCTATTGTGATACAACCTGCAATAGAAGGATTGTGGTCAATGATCTGTTTTATGCCAAAAACATATTTATTTTGGTGTCATCCTCCTTGTGTCCCTAATAGTGCAGTGCCAGTTGGTCAAATTTTGCTAAGAGAAAGCACACTTTTCGTACACAACTTCAGTAACAGAGTATACATGATCATTGTCAGTGTGAGCATGAACATGGATTCTTGTGTTTAAGTGAATATCTCCTACCCAGCAACAGTTTCATTTCTATGCAGGACATTTCAGGTTTGCTTCTTTGTCTGCTTGGTGATGAGCTTGAACCTGTGTGTTTAGATTAAGGTTATGGAAAGATGGGCTCCATGTGGGTGCATCAGGCACTGCTCCGTGGTCAAAAGGCTGCAGTGTCTGTATGTTTTGTGTGTGTGTGTGTGTGTGTGTGTGTGTGTGTGTGTGTGTGTGTGTGTGTGTGTGTGTGTGAGATTTGTACTGATAGTGGTGCACTGGGTTAGGAAGATTGCTTTAGTATATGAATGCATGTAAGGTTGTGGTTGTGTGTTGTGCTATGGCTGTGTGTAGTCAGGTGTTTGCAGTGTTTGTGTGCACTGCTGATTGAGTATGCAGTCAGGATTAGCTGGTTTGATTAATTGGTGTTTAGTGCTGTGTCCTGAGCAGCACTTATTACCAACTCAGAGATCACATGTACCTTGGAATGTTAACACGGGGGGTTGGGGGGTTTCACTCCATGTGAAAAGTATACTTGTATGTGTTTTGTTGTGTCTGAGTACATTGTTGTGGATGGTTGTCAGAGCATGCATTCATGTATTTGTGACCACAGTGTTTGCAAAGAGCAGACTAGCTGATGTGTATGCTTAGTAGATGTGTTCTCATTATTAAGTACTATTATTCATCTTAATATAAAAATTTCAAAAACACAGGCACAGATAGCCCATTTTCTAGGCATAATGCCCTCAAGGGTGGCCACTACAAGAAAATTACAGACATTGCAAGGGGGTGAGGTTTTTCACCAATACCCATGGGCGGTCAATTATTCCCTGTAACTCCTACCTTTAGATATTATTGCTTGGACAAATAGTCTCTTTCTGCATTTTTATTGGTTGAATTTTAGTTTGTTCCTGTTAAAGGCTAGAAATGATACTCATGTTTCTGCTCTAAGGTTGTGCTTATTTATACTTTTAAGTAATTTTACTGTGTGTACAGCCTTAGTTGCCACTTTTCCTTTTCCTGAATTTTGGAGGAAACTAGCATTAGTTTCAAATTGTTAATTTGTATTTTCGTGGAGTTTCCTTATTCTCGTTTATTTTTGCACTACTTATTTGTATTTTCATGGAGTTTCCTTATTCTCGTTTATTTTTGCACTACTTATTTGTATTTTCATGGAGTTTCCTTATTCTCGTTTATTTTTGCACTACTTATTTGTTATGTTGTATTTATTTGCTTATGTCCATATGTTATGTGGTTTCTATACATTATACTTGGGATTTTGTTCGCTTTTAATATTTGTTTTCATTTTATGGAAATGTTTTACACAGCATCATCTGCAAATAGATAATGCTATCTTTTATTGTAGTGATACTATTTTAACATGGCTTTACAGTTTACAGTGATCTTTTATAACTTTTTGCTTGCCTCATGCTTTAGGGCTTCTCTGTAGAGTTTTAATCCTATCAGTTATTATTAATAAAATAAATTCCATTTCATCATTTGAATGGATAGTATTGTGCTGTAGTCAACTATATGTTAGGGTGACAGGATTCTGCACGAATTGCTACTTGTTTTACTGTTATATACAGCATTTGTTTTTATATGTTGCTTTGTGACACTGGAGGTTGATATTCCATTAATTCTGCATTTTATCTATTAAAAGTTGTTCTGAGCTACTTACTTCTGTTTATTTTTCAGAATCATGTGAAAGTTTGGAAGACGATTTGAACATAAAATAAGTTAAGACATGTTTTTGTTGTGCAGAAATGTAAATGCAGTTACACTGTAAAACCTTTTTTGCCTCGTGCCAAGTTGCTTTTCACTATGGGTACACACATATTGGAATTTGTGTGGGCTGTCTGATCTTAATCCTTTTGCATTAAGGGGTTATAACACTAAGATTTCTATGTATAGCTAAACACAAGAGTGGATTTATTCATTAATTTTCTAATACCCTCTTTATCTTATTCAGGATTGCTGGTGAGGTGAAATCTGTCCTTGCTCTTAGTGGATATAGACGCGCGCACACACACACAAAGAACACCTTCAGTCCATTAAGAGGCTTAATAATTTAGCTATCCATATTTTTTGGGATGTGGGAGGAAACAAGGGACCACAGCAAAATCCCATAGTAATATAGAGAAGACAAGCAGAAGAAAGAGCCAGGAACTAAACAAGAGAACCAATAGCTGTGAAGCAGCAGCATTTTCTATACCAGTTATGTTACACATAACTGTGCATTTAGTTTTATTCTTTTCTGTGTCTGTGACAGATAACCAAGTCATCATGAATGCGGTTGCCTAATTGACAGGCTGGGCACAATGACAATCTGTGGATTGAGCAAATCCTGCTGACGTCTTTTATTCCGAGACATCTACCAAAGCAAAGGTCACTTTCTTTGTGTTTTAGCCAGTCAGATGCCGGTAAAGGAATATATTTTCTAATGTAGAATAATTTGTTGTTCTCTTTCTCCTAAGGAAACAAACTCCTGAATTATTTATTGGGTCTATATTATATCAGCGAACGCTGTATAATCGTCCCAAACACTTTAACACTTTGAAAATCCAAAATGGCGAACACACAGATCAGCGATTTTTTTCCCCAGGGAAAAAAAATCGCTGATCCTTAAAAAAAAAAAAAAAAAACCCAAACAAAAAATAAAGTGTGCCCCTCCACACTCCCCCTCTTTAAATATACCAACTCTGATATCACACCACAGTGGAGGAAATGGCAAGGTCCAGAAAATGGCCCAGTAATTTTTTCCATGGGAAAAAAAATCACTCTTCCGAGCTTTCGGAATTTCGCCATTTTGGGTAAACACGTTCGATTAAACAGCGTTCGTAACTTTAAACATTCGCTTACATAATAGGAACCCTTATTTAGATGAAACAATCAAAGTAATAGTTTCTAGAAATAATAGCACTTCTGCAGTAATAAAGAGAGTATGACTTTGTGATCTAATGCATTAACTGCAGCAGATTAAAGGAATTAAATATGCTCGGACAAAGGAGAATTTCAAATATAAAAGTCACACTTGTCATAGGATATAGGCTAACGGACAAGAGAAAACCCAAATATTTTTTTCTTGGTGACAACACCCAGTCAGAGAATCATCTTAACTGCAATGTCTAGACAAAAAAAGGATTAGACAATGCGATCAGGAAGACAAACTAAGGTGGCACATCAGCCTTGCAACAAACACAGTTAAAATACATTATCATACCTCTCAACCTCTCAGTGTAAGAAGTTATGACAAAGCCTAAAATAATGGGAGGGAAAAGGGTCAAAATAGTAACAATTTTTAAATATCGGTCTCCTAAACATAGAAAGTTGCTAGAATAACAGGATTTGTGTTGGCATGCACTTTCTGAATGATATGAAGTCTGAAAGTAAAATATATATTATTTTGTGACTTCATTCCTCAGTGAGTTGCCAGAAAACCACAAATGTTATGAGGAGCAGATCAAAAATGAGTCAAACTTCTGCAAAAATCTGGACAGTTGAGAGGTTTGTATTATGTATTTGAGAGAAATGATCAATTTCCACTCAGTGATGACATAGCTAGAGATTATGTGTACACGTTATTACCTAAAACACTTTGACAGGTTTACATGGTCATGCATCCATAATTTATTTTTAATAAACAGTTAAGACAACTAACTGTGTTATTTCCTGGATGTTCTGCATAAAGTACTAATTGCAGAGCAATATTTCTGGCCTTTGACGTCCTTCCTACAAGGAACTATTTTGTCAGTCAGGCTGTGCTTATAAAAAGCTACCAAAGCCCAATTATTGTCAAGTCACAGCTGGAATTCTGTCACAAGTAGACCTCAAAGTACAATAAAATGATAAGCAATGTCACTAGCAGTTCATTTCAAAGTCATTAAATACCATTTCATCTTATAATTCCATTCAAAATCCACACTCCAACTTTTAAAAATCTAAACTTTTGATAGTTTCATGTTAGAGACAGAAAGTCAGTTTTCACACCTGTTTAATTACATATTTTAAATAGTTTCAGATATTACTCAGTTTATTTCATTTTTTTAACTGGCGTACAAAATTAAGCCAAAAGGATCATTTTCAGGTTCAGCTTGGGGTTATGTTAAAAAAAAAAAAAAAAAAAAGTGCAATACTGAGTCATAAAGCACACACAAAATTAAAATTCATAAAAGGTTGCTACTATTAAAGGATCCACAAACTAATATGCTCAAATTCAGTTTATATAAATTAAAATTGTACTTTATAATAAATACAATCTGAATGAGGTGTGGCTAGGTAGAGGGGAATGGGGATGCAGGAGTGTCTGTAAGGGTTTGGACGGGGGAAGGCAGAGAAAAAGTCAGTCGTGTGATTGCTCTTTGGGATTAAGATTACAGCTTTCAGAATGAGTACAGTAAGATTTAGTTTATATATATATATGCCTCCATTACTGTACCAATAATAAGCTGTGTCTTTCGGTAGGAAAACTTTTAACTTTTTACAGAACTATGGGAAGCTAAGCACTGATAAGCGTTTCTCTGGAAGGTACACTGATGTGATGGGGCGAAAAGTGGAAGGGCTCTATATTAAGAAGTTTCTATGGGAAACTAGCATTAGGGTGCATCTTTGTTTGATTAGAAGCCATTTTGCTCTTGATAGTACATGGCAGTGGTGTTCTCTTTTCAGGAAGAGGCCATTAATATCTGTCTATTTTAAGAGTCCATATTCTTTTACTCGGGCACTTATAACTCAAATTACAAATTCAGTCAGCTTTAAGCATCATGTCACAAGGGTGTCTTTCTGTCACTGACACTGGTAATGGTCAGAATATTTGTTTAATGGCCTTCTGTAGGACATCCGCCTATTTAGGTACAATATAGGAAGACGCAGTCTGCTGAACTAACATTTATTTAAAATTGAAAATATATAAATTGTTACACTGTCAAGGTCAAAGAAATGAAGCGCACACATTTTTTCATCCTGTATCTATTATCTCTGAAATAACTTTACACCAAACACCCAAGTAATTTGCATTTTTCTGAAGTGCTGTCTTTCAAAATACCCTGATAAAGTTGCCATGCTGATATGGTTGCATGTCTAGCCACAACTCTCCACAGTGCACTAAGAGTTATAAGATAATAGAGAGATAAAACATTGTTCTGTCTTGCCCATTCATTTACAGTGGGACTTCCAAGATTTACTTTCTTTGACTGTCCGTGGCAAAACTGTTGGTTTACCTTTTCCAATGTCTCCCATTAATTTTTGTGAGTGGCTATCTTTCAAACAGTATTTTAAGTTATTTTTAAAGTCAAGTTTGAGAGAGTCACCAATGTAGTTGGCTTGGATCAAAGACAGAATTATCAAACCAGGTCACACTTGCTGAGAGAAATACAAAGTTGCTCATTAATGACCAAATATCTTCACTTAAAATGGAACTGTCTTAAGAGTTTTCACTGTTCCTGTAGCTAGACTATTATGCCTAGAATTATGATTAAAATCAATAACCTAATTAGTTTGTGCTCTTAAGGCTGTAAGTCTGCTAACTACATCTAATCCTCCCATGTTTGCTAACTTGCCTCAGCCAAAGATTGCCTTTGTGATATAATAGATGCGTTGGTAAATACTAGAAGGAATTTAGACTACCAAATGCATTTATTTATTAATCCATCCTATGTCGACTGGGTTATGTAACATAATCATATTAGGGAAACAGATAATTCTTCTACTTATTATACTGAGCTAAAATAACTCAAATGAGGTAGTATGAAAGACCTTGGTAGCACACTCATAGAAATATTTTCCTTTATCATCAGCTCATCACTAAGGTAAGAAAGGACAGTTTAATAAATGACGGAAGATATCCTGTTGGTCTAGGGTGGTTTGAGTTCCTCTTTATATCTCACTGGTTTGGCAACTCCTATCTGTCTGCGCTTATGAAAAGACTCTCTTTTAAAGGGTACTAAGGTCTGTGGCCAAAAGAATTGAATGGCTTGACTACATTATTCCCAAAAGGCTTGAGGACCCAGAAAGGCTTAAACAACTATGCTTGTTATTGGCCTCAGATTACCCTTACCATTGATGACTTGTGCCTTTCCGGCTTTCTAAACCATAGAGAACCCCCTCTTCTTTAAAAATATTACATTTAGAAGGCACTTCAGGAAAAATCAACATACATTCCAGACATAATCAGCATAAAACCATTAACAATGGTAACCAGTGGGGGCAGTTTATTAGCAATATTTTTCTCTCTTTCTCTTGCATTTTGGAAAATCTTTTTCAAGTGAAAAACAACCACAATCCAGCCATAGACAAGAACTAGATAACTACATAGGGATGCACAAGTTACAACATGGGACAACTGCAATCAGGTTTCTTGAGGGCAACCTGGCCATATGTCTGGCATGAAATTATGAATGTGATATGTGAGACCTCACACAAAACCATGGACAGGATTTGCAGAGATGTACACAAGGAAAATGGCCAGTCAACAAAAAAATAAATAAAATGCATGGAAGAAAACATATGATCCAAAAAAAAAAGTGAGCCAAAGCCGTAGCTAGAATGTAACTGCAAACCAAGCCTACCTATACTGCAAATTAGCATGTTTATATAATAGCATTGCAAGTATAATCTATACAGTAAAACCAAGTTTGACAGGGTGCTGAAATAAAATACCTGCTGTATAGCCCCTATGCATGACACAAGATGACCCGCCCTATGCATGACACAAGATGACCCACCCTATGCATGACACAAGATGACCCACAGCTGTGAAGGCAAAAGAACAGCTACACAAAGGCCAAGACAAACCCCCAAAGCACATAACCTCATACATATACGCACAAAGTACACAAATGGTGCTCTGAGCAGATCAAGGAAGGAGATTCACATACTCATCTGTATGAATGTACAAGTCCAGGGACATGGTGTAAGTAAATGCCAAAAATATTCATCAGGTATATCCCAGTACGTGAAGTGTAGCTGTTCAGAAGATGATCTGATGAGCAAATGTGGGTTAGACTTCCTAAAGGAAAGTAACAGAGTTGTGTAGCATACCATAAAATTATCATTAGTTGTATAGAATAAAGCATACCATAAAATTATTATAAATTATATAGAATAAATCCGTAACAAGAGCAGAGGTACCCAGCACACAAGAACCGGTAGCAAGATGTACATTGGTTCAACATTTTATGAACGTGTGGGTCCAATCAGACATACTAGGGAATCCTGCTGCAAAGCAATGTTTAAAAGCTTGCTCTATAAACCCTGTAATACAGGCAAGCATGCACACACACACACACACACACAAATATACATATATTATTATATGACAATTGATTGACAGCTAGCATCAACATCCTTTCTACCAATCACTCAATCAAAAGCTGACCAGTTAAAATCTGACACACTGGAGAAAAAAAAATTTATACATATATATATATATATATATATATATATATATATATATATATATATATATATATATATATATACACACACACACACACATTTTATATATAAATAATGAAAGATAAAGCAAGGCCAGGTATTTGAACTAGGGCACAGTACCAAGAACTATTCAATAAATCCAAATAAAAATCAAAGCACTGAACCACACAGCCACAAAACGTAATATTTCTTGTAAAAGCAGAGTAAGTGCTTTCACGATAAAGTATTGCCTCTTCAGACTACCATACTGCAACTCAATTAACTATTTAAACATCCATTCAACCTATCAGCTGAAAGCAATTCCTAATAGCCAATAAAAACAAATACATTATCACCACACATCTAAATAGATTTATATTCAAATACAACTATGAAAAATAGAATTATTAAAAATAACACTCCTTAAAATACTACAACATATATCTAAAAATAACATCAATGTGGTAAATTATGTGCCCAAAGAAAAGGTTTTAAAGTCACAGCATCATTAAGTCTAGGTGGCTTATCTGCTCTAAAATGCACAATCCATTTCTGTTCCATCTCAGTTTTATTTTTTAGATCCTCACCACTAATATTATCTGTCAGAACTTCTAACATAAAGAACTTAAACATATGCTGTGAACCTGGAGTCTTAACATGTTGTGCTAAAGCGTTAATTAGGTAATTAGACAAATCCCTCTACTATAAATCCACCCTAAACTCTACCAACCACAACCCTAAGCAATTCTGGTCCACTATTAACACTATCCTCCACCCAGGGAAGGTTGATAGCCCCCAGCCATCCATTCCCCCCTCCCCCAGCAGTATTGCTGAATCCTTCAACAAACACTTCACTGAAACTATAACATCTCTAAACAAACACTTCCCTACAACAGCCCCCCCCAACTCCTAACCCTAAACCCCCCACTCATCTTTTCTTCTTCACCTCAGCACCTACCTCCACAACATAGAAAGACTACTGTCAAAAATTAAACCCACCAAACTCACAGCTGACAACCTCTCCTCTGAATACTTGAAAACTGCAGCTGATACACTAGCCTACACTAGCCTGCCCAATTTCAATTCTAATAAACCGTTTCATAACAGAAGGCTATGTTCCCTCAATATGGAAAATATCCCACATCATTCCCCTCCACAAAGGCACTGACCTCTGCAATTACTGCCCCATTGCTATCCTCTCCCCTCTCTCCAAGATACTTGAAAAATGTATCAACACCCAGGTCTCCAACTACCTTCTAACTAATAATCTCCTTTCCAAAACCCAACATGGTTTCAGGCCATATCACAGCACTACCTCCACTCTGCTCTTCTTCACCAACACTATACTTCATCACAAAAACAATGGTCTCTTCTCTACTGCCGTATTTCTAGATCTCTCAAAGGCCTTTGACATGGTATCTCATGAGCTACTACTCTCTAATTTCCACAACCTTTCCTTCTCATAATCAGCCTGCAATTGGTTCCACAGCTTTCTACATGGATGCCAGCAATCAGTAATCTGGGACGATAACATATCACCTCATCTCCCAGTTACTCTCGGAGTTCCCCAAGGGTCTATCCTTGGCCCTCTGCTATTCTCACTTTTCACTAACAACCTGCATACTGTCACCATACAAGCATCTCTTATACTGTACACAGATGACTCTACTCTCATCTGCTCTGCCCCCACTCTACCAGAACTCCAACAAATCACACAGGAATCATTCTATTCTGTATAAAGCTGGCTATCCAATGCTCAGCTCCTACTCAACCCAAGTAAGACAAAACGTCTCCTGTTCCAACCTTCCAAAGCCACCCAAAACACTCCCACTTCAACATTCTTGCCAAAGACAATATCATCATCTCTCCATCAGAACACTTCAACATTCTTGCCAAAGACAATATCATCATCTCTCCATCAGAACACACAAAATTACTGTGTGGAAATAAACAAACTTGGATTTGACACCCACATCTCTCTCACAATAAAAAAAGTTCACAAAAACTTGGTGCATTATGCTGAAGCTGCCAATTCCTAACCAAGGTGGCTAGAATCTCCATAGTCAATTCCCAGCTAATCTCCACCCTACTCTATGCATCCCCCATACTTACCAAACTTAGACAGACAGATCTACACAAGCTGGATGCTTGTTACAACAAAATTGCTAAATTTGCCACTGGAACCTCCTATTGCAGCCATCATTGTATCTCCCTTACAGAACTAAACTGGCTAGAACTCCAACTCCTTCACTTTGATCAACTCACCCTCGCACATAAACTTAGTAACTACCCCTTTAACATCCCTTCCCTTCAAACCCTTCTCCAGCCCTATCACCCCACTAGGCCCCTAAGATCAAGCAACAAAAATCAACTCACTGTTATCAAACCCAAAAACTCAGCAGGAAAAGCCACATTTTCATGTACCATATCTAAACTTTGGAACAATCTTCCACCCTCTATAACTACTCTACCTTCCAGCAGCCTTTTCAAGACTGCGCTCAAATTCCACTTAAATTTGCACTGGCTTTGTCCTTGTTCTAATCCAGACTAACACCCTCACCCTTATTCCCCCCAACCCAGACTCTTAACCCAACTATACTACCACCACTACTAACTACAGTCAGAAATAGCTAGTTGTTTTTACATACTTTAACATCTTGTCTAACAACTTTGTTACTAATATTATAAATGGACAAGAAACTATCTTAACTTGCAACATTTACTGTATATACTGTTGATAATCAATATCTTGTTATTGTATTAAAGCCAACAACCTGTACTGTTGTTTACTATTGCTGCAACTTTGTATCTCTATTCATCATGTACATGATGTGGAGCTTTTCTCCCCAGGCATCCGCTGAAAAAGGACCTGCGTCCAGTTGGAATTTCCTGGTAAATAAATAAATAACACCAACCTCATGTATCTTCAACTACCCCAGTGTGCCCTTACCTTTTTCCTACAAATTGCTTCCATCTACCACCATTGTCCAACACTTTATATTGCCTCACATCTGGCCTATATTTATAAAAAGTGCTTCCCCTGGTAACTTCATATCATACCCCCACTTCCATTACCCATATTCCAACAACTCCACTTTCAAGTAAAACATTATCTTACTCGAAATCAAACTCAGTGTCATTTCCCTATCACACCTAGCCTATTATCCACTAATCACATTTTCAAACCAAACTATGACTTTCAGAACCCCATTCTCTACATGTTTGCTATAAAGCAAAAAAGTAGCTTAATCAGATTTTTCCCTGCCTCCTACTCTCTCACTCCCTTAACCTCTGTGGAGATGCTCATTCAAACCCAGGTCCCCTCCCATTCATCACAAAAAGGGTTACCAAACTATCGCAGAGCATCTCCATCATTCACAAAATGCTTGTCAAATTACCATCACAAATACATCTGGCTCATTAGGCCAAGCCCCTAAAAAGTACAGTTTTGTACCTACCATAAATGTAGATGTTCGAGGATTCCCTTGCTGCAGTCCTGACTATTGGGTATAGTCCGCGTCCCAGTCATGACCGACGTCATTTCCTCAGTCTTTTCTTGCCCCAGATGTCAGAAGACCCAAAAGACAAGTCCCAAAATGTACAATATATACAGTAATATATATACAAAAATAAGCATGTAAAGCACCTGAAACACAGAGGGAAGGAGGCCTTGCTGCAGTCCTGACATCCCAAAGCAGAGGTCAGCTGTGGCAAAACCAGCTCTAGACTTAGAGTATAGTATGCACTGAACTCCAAGTAGCTGCTTCCAGAATATCCTTAGTTGCCACCCCCTTAGAAATGCTGTTGAAGTGGCAGTAGCCCTAGTGGAATGAGGCCTAATCCCAGCTGGAACCTCTTTGCCATGATGGGAATAACAAAATGCAATGCAAAAGCCAATCCACCTAGAAATAGTTTGTTTTGACACAGGTTTGCCCTGTGAACTTAAAGCAAAAGAAACAAGTAACTGCTGAGACTGCCTAAAATCTTTAGTCCTGCTCAAATAATAACGCAATTGCCTGTGTACATCTAAAGTGTGCAAAATCTTTTCCCCTTTATTTTGAGGATCTGCAAAAACGTAGGCAAATGAATAGTTTGGTTTAAAGCCACACTAGAAACCACCTTAGGCATAAAGGAAGGATTAGTACGTAATGATACCCTGTCCTTATGGAAAATCAAAGGGCTCTACTGCCATAAGGGCCTGCAACTCAGACACCCTTCTTGCAGAAGTAATAGCCAACAGAAAAGCCGTCTTCCATGACAAATATTTCAATTCAGCAGTAGCTGCCGGCTCAAAAGGTTGTAGAGTAAGTTTTCCAACACAAAATTGAGATCCCAAGCAGGAGTAGGAGCTCTACGTGGGGTCTTATATTCTTTGCCCCTCTAAGAAACTGCTTGAACAAAGGATGCGAAAACAAAGGTGGGTCACAATCATAGTGAGCTGAAATTGCTGCAGCATGAATCTTTATGGAAGAGAAAGACAAACCTTTGTCCAATAACTCAGTAAGATATTGAAGAGCCACACTCAAATTAGGCTCTGAAATCTCCAAATTCTTTGCTGTACACCAAAATAAAAATCTCTTCCATTTTTCTGCGTACACTCTCCTAGTACTAGGCCTTCTAGCTTCCATAATCACATTTAAAACTTGTTGAGGAAGCTGAGACCTTCCATGTTTCAACACAGAATATGCCAAGCTGTGAGATGGAGAGATTGAAGCTTGACATTGAGCAGATGACCGTCCTTCTGAGATAACAGATGAGGAATCAGAGGTAAAGGCCATGGAGGCTTCTTTACAAGACTCCTTAGAAGTGGGTACCAGTGTTGCCGAGGCCAATCTGGAGCTATCAAAATCATCCTTGGCCTGTCCTGTCTGACCTTTAGTAATACCTTTGGAAGAAGAGGTAGAGGCGGAAAAGCATAGACATGAAGGTTTTTCCAACTGAAAGACAGAGCATCCACTTTCCAAGCTGTGTGATGAAACCCCTTTGTGCAATACTTTGGCAGCTGGTGGTTTAGTGGAGAAGCGAACAGATCTATGTCTGGAGTTCCCCATGACACTGTCAATTTCTGAAATACATGAAGATCCAGTTTCCACTCGTGGGGATCCATGATTTGTCTGCTTAACACATCTGCTAGGGAGTTCTGTGCTCCTGGCAGAAACCTTGCCTGAAGAGTCAGTTGCAGGCTTAACGCAGTCTCCCATAAAATCATTGCTTGCCTGCATAGAGGATAAGAATGTGTTCCCCTTGCTTGTTGATGTACCACATGACAGTTGTGTTGTCTGTCAGAATCAACACCTGCCCTGGAAGAAGTAACTCCTTGAACGCCATCAATGCAAACTGGACTGCTAACATCTCCTTCATGTTGATATGTAGATGCTGTAGTCTGGCAGGCCACTTGTCTTGTATCCACTTTCCATTTAGATGAGCTCCCCAAGCAGTGTCCGAGGCATCTGTCGTTAAAATCTGACTCGCCTCTGGCCGGGTCACAGAGAGTCCCTTGTTTAGGTGACATTCCTGAGCCCACCACAAGAATTCCTTTTGAAGGCAAGGTATTATTTGAATGACAGTGTCCAAATCTTGGCAGTGCTGTGTCCATACATTTTGAGATACCATTGCAGCTTCCTCATATGCAGTTTGGCATTGGGAAGCACCAGAATACAAGATGCCATGAACCCTAATGCTTGAAGGACTGTCCTTGCAGTCAGCACGGACTGATGAGATAGTTGATGGAAGTAAAGTGACAGACTCTTTTGTTTGTCCGGGGTTAAAAGGCCATCTGGGCTGCTGTATTCAGTCTCACACCCAGAAAGCACATGTCTTGAGAGGGTACTAGACTGGACTTTATTTCGTTCACAGAATACCCTAGGCATCTTAGCACTGCTATGACATATTCCAGATGCTGTAGAAGGTGTTCTTTTCTTGAGCCAGAATCAGGCAGTCGTCCAAGTAAGGATAAATTTGAATGCCTTGAAGCCTGAAGTAAGCTATCACTGGAGCCAGAACCTTTGTGAATACTCTGGCAGTAGATAAGCCAAAGGGCAATGCAGAGAACTGATAATGAAAATCTCCAGTTAAACCGCAGATACTTTCTGCAACTTAGCCTTATGGGCACATGAAGGTAAGCTTCCTTGAGATCCAAAGTTACCATCCAGTGATCCTCGCCCAGCAGAGGTAACAGGTGCTGTAACGTCAACATCTTGAACTTGGGAATGTCCAGATAAGTGTTGAGGATAGATAAATCCAAAATTGGTCTCCACGTGTTCCCCTTCTTTGGTACTAGGAACAGGCGAGAATAAAATCCGAAGCCCCTTTCTGACACAGGGACTGGCTGAATAGCCCCTATCTGGAGTAACTGAGAAACTTGCTTGAGAGCCTCTTTTCTTTGTGGAGGAGGAACATCTGGCATGCCTTTGAAAGGGGCATTGTGTGGAAATAAAATCTGTACCGTGATGAATGATATCCAGCACCCATCTGTCTTGAGTGATTAAATCCCAATTTTCTTTGAAAAGAGACAATCTTCCTCCCAAAGGAGCTGCCAGACGAGAGTCCACTGGCAGCTGAAAAGGCAGGTCATTGGTTCTGCTTACGAAAGGACTGACCCCTGCCCTCACCAGAAGTCTGAGCAGGTGAACTGTCTGATCTAGGCCTAACGAACCTTGAGCCCTGCCCCTACCACGTCTAGATCTACCCCTAGACTGGGAACCATAAGCAGGATATGTCCACCCCTTAGCAGGCCAATTTCTACTAAACTGGAGGCTGCACCTGCAAAAATCTTTAACAGTCTGCATAGACTTAGCTTTGTCCTCCATTTTCTTTAAAACTGCTTCCACAGGCGGTCCAAACAACACATCAGACTGTAAAGGAGCATCCAAAATCCTGGTCTTAACATGCTCAGCTAAATTCTGATCCTTCAACCATGCATGTCTGCGAAGAACAGAACTAGTAGCAGCCACCCTCGAGGAGGCCTGAACAGCATCAAAACCACACTGCAAAGAATGCTTACCCACTTGTTCAGACACATGAACCAAATCCAGCAATTCTTTACACTCAATACCTTCCGCCAAAGCATCCACCTTAGATTTCAATTGTGAAAGGAGATAATTCTGATATTTCAGCATATGAAATTGACAATTCAACGCCCTCATGGCTAGAGTGGAAGAAGTATATACTTTCTTACCCCACCTATCCAAAGCCCTTGCCTCTTTATCAGAGGGTACAGGATTTTTAACAACAGAAGCTTTAACACCTTTAGGCCCCTGAGAAACAGTTTCTGGGTCCGCCCTGGGACTCTTAAACAAATACTTATGAGCTTGGGCACCCTATAATACCTATCAGGCTTAACAGGAGCAGGAGGCAAGGAATCAGGGTTCAGAGAAGCCTCTGCAAAACATCCTCCACCACTTTCACCACAGGTGGGATAGCTGAGGGACTATGCTGAGGCAAAACAAGAATTCCCTAAGCCTTTTTCTGGAGTCAGAGTAATCTTGGCCTTCCCATTTAAAGTGCTCCCTCATGGAGTGAAGAGTCTCTGAAAATGAAAAATCCTCAGGAGGAGAAGCTGAAGGAGTGGAATCATCCACATCAGAATCAGAATAAGCAGGAAACTCTTGCAAGTCTTCCACAGAAGACTCTGAAGCCTGTGAACACTGTTCAAAACTATCAAACTCCTGTTCCACCCTAGGCCTCTTATCAGGTGGGGGCATAGAACCTCTAATCAGAGTAATCAAATCTTCAGCCATTTTAAGCATATGTTTCTTAGGCACAGAGCCCGAAATGCTAGGAGAAGCCCCTACAGAAGCTGAACTTGGCCTTCCTCTAAAAGCTCTGGAAACAGAAGGAGGCCCTAACTACCTTGGGAAGAGAAGAAAGAACAGTTACCTGAGAAGCCCCCTCAGCCTGGCCTACTTCCTGAGAGGGCACATCCTGTAACAGTAAAGTATGTGCCTGAGACTCCATAGAGACTCCTAGGAACACCTCTGGCTCCCTGAGCCTTCTAAAGGACCGACGTCCGGGACTGCGGTTCCTCACCCCTAGACTTCACTGTTTTGTCCTTGCGCTTCTTAGATGAAGCAGGCGCCGGAGCATCCGACGGCATAGTATAATTGCAACGCTTCCCAAACACTAACCTAGCACAATCAAGCCTCCTCTTAATAGTGCTTATTAAATCTAGCACAAGAGCGGCAACCAACAACGCCGTGCTCAGGCCCTAAACAAGGTACACACAATGTATGATACTCCCTATGCGGTATCTGCTTCCCACAACAAACACCGTTATTCACTTTTCCTGACATCCGGTAATATACTGAGGCAAGAAAAACCAAAATGTTCCCAACGGGTTACTTAGCCAACTCTGTACTCGGTCTGAAACTCCGGTTTCGGAAAATCTCAGAACGCCAACCTGCACTCGCAAAATTGCTTCTGCATCGGACCATGCGGCAAAAAAGACTGAGGAAATGACGTCGGTCATGCGCATTAGTACCCTGACGTACTGACGTCAGTCTAAGGCGCCATGACCGACGTCAGCCTTATACTCTGGTATTCGGGCCGACTGGGACGCGGACTATACCCAATAGTCAGGACTGCAGCAAGGGAAGACGAAGAACATCAAATAACCGGTACCTTTACAGCATTAACCTCTTAAGCATTAGAAAAAACTCAAAATAAATATCATTTGATTAAGAAAAAATTCCCAGAGTTCTACACTTGGATTTTACTCCACTCCTCTGATATGGTCGTAACTGAAACCTGGCTAAAACAAGATACAATAAATGAGAAGATGCCACCACCAGGATATAGTATGCTTAGATTGGACACATCAAATAAAACAGGCTGTGTGGCATTAATCTACAACACCACCCTGCAATTATTTCACTCTACTTATAGCTCAACCCCCCCCCCCCAGCTACTAAAACTGCCGATATTCTTAGGTTCATAGGTTGATACTAGGCTATCTGCCCTAGGGCATTTATAAGCCTAGCCAGAGTGTGTTTGGCTTTCGCCACCCTCTTAGATTAGTTGACTGTGCCTCTGTATAATAGGTCACAGAAAATGGCCCTTTTAAGGTTAGTTTACTGTGCCTATGTCTAATAGGGACAGAGAAGAGATCCCAGGGGTAAACCTATGATCTCCCATCCACTCATCAAGATTACTCTTGAAGAGGGTCATTGAGGGGCTCTGCCTAACATGGATTGAGATTTTGTTCCAGAGTGAGGGGAGCCTCTGGGATATGAAGCTGTCCCTCCAGCATGTCCTATTTATTTCTGTGCTGATGTTTAAGTCCCTGGAGCATGTAGCTCTAAGGGATTTGGATTTCCTGAGGTGGAGCATGTCCATTAATTCTGGTTTGGACATGGCTTTATACGTCAGACACAGATCGCCTCTGAGTAGGCGGTAAGCAACTGAGTAGAGCTGGAGTTTCTTTAGCCTAACTGCATAGGGCATCTGTTTGAGTCCCTTGATCCTCTTGGTGAGGTACTTTTGGGGTCTTTCCAGTTGCTGCAGGTGTCGGGTAAGGTACATCCCAAATGGAGCATTGTGTTCAATTATGGGCCTGATGAGTAGAGGGGCACAATAACCTCTCTTGATCTAGATGTGAACCCTTTCGTGATAAGGTGGGCTATATAGAAGGTCTTTCTAACCACTTTGGCAACATGAATGTCAAAGGAGAGATTGCTATCTACTTGGGTCCCCAAATCCCCAATTACTTCTTCCGTACTTAATGGATTACCACCCATGTGGGATGACTATGCACTTTTTGGCATTTAGCTTTAGGTCATGGCTCTGGCACCAGTTATCCATCTCTGTGAGACCCTTTTGGAGGATGCTTGTGTCAGTTGGTGAGTCAATTATGGCACCCAGTTTGCAGTCATCTGCGAACTTGGTCAGCCATAGTCCTCTTGTGTTAGCCTGTACCTCAGAAAAATATATACCGGACAAGAGAGGTCCCAGGACTGAGCCTTGTGGGATGCCACTTGTAACTGGTTTAGAGTCTGACATGGCACCTGCAATTCTGACCATGTGGGTTCTATCCCTGAGCCAGTTTGCAACCCATCTTGTGACATAGGGGTTGATATTTAAGCTGGTGAGCTTATTTATGATGCCCGAGTGGGGTATTGTGTCCACAGCTTTTGTGAGGTCCAGGTAGGCTGTGTAGACTACCTTCCCTTCATCTATGGCCTTGGTGACTGTTTCAAAGAAGTTGACCAGGTTCAAGAGGCAAGATCTGCCCTTAACAAAGCCGAATTGGGTAGGATCCAGTGTTTGGAGGTTCCCAATGTATTTGTTTATGAGTTCCATGATGATATGCTCCATAACTTTGCAGACCAGGCTAGTCAGGCTTATAGGGTGATAGTTCTGGGGTCCGTTGTGGCACCACCTTTGTGGAGTGGAACCACTGTTGCTGTACGCCATTCCTTGGGTACATATCCTGTAGTAAGGCTGAGATTGAGCAGTGACTTTATGTGAGGGTTTAGTTCTTCTTGAAGCTCATGTAAGATGCAGCCCGGGAAACCGTCCTGTCCCATTGATGCTGTGTTTTTTTGCTTTGGAGAGGGCAGCTCTCACCTGTGCATCTGTGATGTCAGGGAGGCTACACTCTGTTGGGATAGACATTTGCTCTTTGGGAGAAGTTTACCGAACCTGTCTGCCAGGATGTTGGCAATGTTTGTGGGTTCAGTGTATTTTTTGTCATTTTGCACTAACTCAGAGCATATCTGGGAGTTGCCACCCAGGTTCCTGACATAACTAAAGAAGGCCTTGTGATTATCTTTATCATCTTGTGCAATTTTTCTTTCGAAGCTGGCCTTAGATAATTTTATGAGGGATCGTAGTTTCTTGCTAGTACTGATCAGAGATGCCTTCACTTTTTGGGATTTTTCTCTATCATGTAGTAGCTTCCTCCTTCTGTTGTATAGCTTATTTATGGCTGGGGTCAATCAGGCAGGTCTCCTGCCTTTGGAGGAGTGAGTCTTGGTTTTATTTGGGATTGCACGATCCATGCATCCCTGTAGGTGTCCATAGAATGCGTTGGTAAAGGATTCTGTGGTTTGGGCCGTATTTTCTACTGGCCCGGGGGCTTTGAAGGATTCCACCTCGGTTTTGAGAAGTGTGAAGTTTGCTTTTGAGAAGCTCTTCACCTTGGTTTCCTTGGCTGAGGGTGGGGACAGGATATGGATGTCCAGTGAGATTAATTTATGGTCAGATCTTACCAATGAGGGGTATACCTCTGGTATGGAACACAGAGTCCCTATGTTGGTGATGATCAGGTCCAATATGTTTTCCCCTCTTGTGGGAGTGGTGACCAGTTGTTCCATAGCATTTGAGTTTATAAATTCTAAGAAGCGTTGGGCGAGGGTGTTGGGGCTTGAGTAGTGCTCCCTGTTTATGTTTGGGTAGTTGAAATCACCCAATATGATGGTGTTTGGAGAGACCTTCATATTCTCCAGTGTTCTCAGGAAAGCTGAGTTGGGTTCCTGAGTTTGGGAGGGTGGTCTGTAGCAGGCAACAAACTGAAAGACAGTTTTGCCCACTGTTAGTTGCACATGAATGGTCTCCGATGCTTCGTTCAGTGCCACTAACCTGAAGGTGTGGGTATCTTTGATGAATATGGATACTCCCCCTCCTTTTGTGGTTCGGTCTGAGTTTTGGGGCCGAAAAGCATGCTATGAGGTATAACCTGGTAGTGCTGGGGTGCTCTCGGGAGCCTTGAACCAGGTTTCTGTTACTGCACAGATATCGATATTCTCCATACTGGGGAGAGCCTTGAGTGCATGCATCTTGAGGTTTAGACTTCTGGCGTTGAGCAGCATTACCCTTAGTTTCTTTTTCCTTGTTGTTGTCTATGGAGGTGGGTTTGTCTTTTGAGCCTTGCCTAAAAAAGGCACTATGGGGGTGGCAAGAGCCTTAGCCAATATTCGAAAGCCCAGTGGTGACAGGTGCAAGCCATCCCTAGCGAAGCAACGTGGCTTTTCGAGCATGTCATCCCAGGCTGACAGACACTGGATCCCCTTTGAATGACACCAATACTTTAGCCAATTGTTAAAATTGATAATTTTGTCTTTATCCTCAATTAAACTTAAGATCTTATGCATCATTGCCATCTGTCCCCACCCCCATAACAACTTATACTGCAAAAAAAATCCTTTCATTGGCTTCAGCAAATACAAACAATTAACTAATATATACTACTGGACTTCAATATAGATTGACAAACTATTATTAATGGGCCCAACAATAATTCAATCAATTCATATGACTTTTCTCAATTCATATCCATACCTAGTGGATGTAATAAAAGCTCCAACATTGACTGGTTACTCAAATTCCCCAAACAATACTCTCACTTCTAGTTGCCCCCTCCCCCCTGACTCCTTAACCAACCACCTTCCTACCTTTACAATTAGACAGCTAAACTCCCATGTGAAATACCACCACTATGATCTGGTATGTAAATGTACATCTTTCCATAATGATGACTTCTGACCAGCTTAATAAGCACTAATTAGAACTGCCTTCCTACTCCCCCCTTAGGTGGTGCTGTTGCATACTTTAAGATGGAGAGAAGTGTACCACTAAACAGACATGCCCCACTAAGAGACAAAAGAGAAAGTAAATCCTGTCCCAGTTTAACTAAAAAAAATATATAATGGAAGAAACACACACAGTATGTGACAGATGCACATATACAATTTCACTAGAGGCAAAAATCTCGCATACAAACAAGGTTGTCAACAACACACACTATCCACCATGCATAGTGTCCACCCCACACATACAGATTAACCTATGCTGAGGCACTAAAAAACAATTTTCCAAACCTCAAAGGCATCCTAAAACTATAAACAGTACCATATACACTCAGCTGTCTCTAAAGCACTCAACAAAAGCAACACCAAACACCACACATACACCAACACCAAGTAGAGTCCCATGAGTAAAGCCCATAATGCAAGCCAACACATTACCCAGAACTCTTGTCATAAGGGACTCCATTTTATGACACACAGATGCCACACTCACCAGACTGAACAAGAAGAGAATGATTAACTGCTTAGCTGGAGCCAGGATTCACCAAGAAATGCACACACTCAAGTCACATCACCACAGGCACCAGTATGATTCTACCATAGACCTTAATGATCCAAGACAAACTTCCTGGACTATAAGAAGAGACACATTGCTGATTTCTCTGAATATGCATCTCAAGCAGGTATATGCCCTGCACTGAGCAGCAGTCTACCTTCATCAAGAATGATGCCACTGTATGAACAAAAGATGACTGACCGACTTCAATAATTGTCATAGTTTATGGTTTCTTTCCTGTGGCATTCAATATTTCTCAGCATGGGAGGATACGGTTAGTAAACTATGTTGCTTTGCAAATGGTCTTCACCTGTCTCCCCTAGGCTTCCAATTATTGGCTAAATTGTATCCACCCCTCTTAGATCTTTTTTATGCAATGCCAGATTGACAAACCTACAAACACATCCAAAAACCTATTGAAGTTACTGCTCAGCACCAGGAGCCTAAACAAGTTACTCGACACTCTACAAGCTCTCCTCTCTCTGGGAAATATAGACATCCATGTTGTTAAGGCGACATGGTTTAAATCTGCAGAAAGTACTTCGACGATGCAACATTTCAGTGCCTTCCACACATTCAGGCCATCAGCTGCACAGACAAGTACAAAAGGTGGAAGAGTCTCGGTCTAAATTAGCAACCAGAATACATCTACATTGGTTAAAAAGGACAATGCCCTGGAAATTATCCACTTACTAATCGCCATAGATGTCATTAGAATCCTATAGTTCATACAGAGACCTACTGGAGATGCTCACCGTTAAAACAAATACCCTAATTTGTGGGAGACTAACTACCCCTCTATAGACTGGGAAATATACACTGCTTCATACTCGTGGGTGAAATGATTCCTGGACTTTATCAAAATAAATACTGTTGACCAGATAGTGTGCATACCCATCAAAGGTTCAAACACACTACTCACCAATATAGGACAGCCCTGCTCCAGGGTATACATACGTTGTCCTATATGGATCACTTAAAAGCCCTATTTCTATATTCTCTCTCTCTCCTAGAGGTTACTGATAGATCTATGCCTGGCATACAAGGCATCCTTGCATCTAGGTCTGATGGACCGTTTGCATATCCTCAAAATGAACAGCATCACAACCACTAGATCCAAAGATTTAAATTTTTCTTGTCACAAAATAAGACATGGTGAAAAAGAGGAGTCTCAAAGGATCCCAATGTTCTGGAGCATGCACCCATCCATGTGAAGCAGACTCCATCCCTAACCCTATTTAAGTGCAACATCAGAAATTGGAAACACACCTGTCTCTGCCCCCCATGTCTCTTAATTAATCTACTTCGGTACATCGAATGTACAGAAAAAATTTAAATTCACAAGATGAGAAGACCGGAATGTCATAATGAAAATTTAACATGCCAAAATTAGGAAAAATTAAAAGCAGCTGCACATGTCACACAGCGCTCAAACTTCTGAATGGAGATTGTGGAGCTTTCACAAAAAACAGCTGCTTTATTTAAACATATATCTTAACAGAGAAATGTAAATTAATAAACTGCTCAATTGCAAAAAGCTATGTCATTAAAATATGAGAAAAATCTTATATCCTGTCCCTACACAAAGGTGGCCCCTTTACTGCTATCTCGAGTTACAGGCCAATATTTTTATTTTATGTACTTTGACATTTGTTAACCAGGTTAGTCAAACTGGGCCAGAGCCCCATTTTCAGTGGAGACCCGAGGAGAAAAGCTCCAATACAGACAATTTAAGGTACATAAAATTTACACTCCAATATAAAGAAATTGACAATACATAATTTAATGTTAATACTACTGTGAAGTATAACAGTCATGATTTTTTATACATATACAATGAAATAATAAGCAGCAATTTACCTTACATGGAGTGAGATATTGGGTTAAGTAATAGAGAGAGGTATTTAGATATGCGAGATGAATATTTACATATGACCATGTGGTGAAGTAGTAGGTTAAGGGTTCAATTTGCAGTTGGACTTTGTGAAAAAAGGGAGGTAAACTAAGAGGTGGATTAGTAAATAGTCAGTGAGGTTGGAGTGAAATAGTAAGGTTATGTTACACTGAAATGTAATAATCTGCTATTACTTTTGTACATACATTTATATGTTTACCATTTTATGTTTATGCCTATGTTTTATTAATCTTTTCAAGTGGAGCTTATCTCCCCAGGCCTCTGCTGAAAATGGACATGTATCCAGTTAGACTAGCCCGGTCAACAAATGTAAAATAAAATAAAATAAAATAAATGTTGAATTCATCAGTGTGGTAGCCTAGGTGTTCTAGCTATTCTAGCCAATAGCTATTCTCTCCCCCCCAGCCAAAGTCATAGATAAACGTGTCCAATCCCAGCTACTTAAATTTGTTACCACAAACAACTTACCAAGTCCAACACAACATGCTTTCCATCTATACCATAATGCTACAACAGCTATTCTCAACTTTGCCACTACCATCAACAGTAAAAGGAATGCAGGTAACTTGGTAGCAGCACTTTTCCTAGATTTGTCAAAGGCTTTTGACATCATGTCTCAACAAAGCATGCTCTACAAACTCTCCTCCTAGGACCTCAACACTCATCTCTGAAATAGTTCAACAGCTACCTCAGTGACAGATTTCAAACTGTAAAATAGGAAAACAACATCTCTCCATTTCTCTCAGTGCAGATAAGGGTGTCTCAGTGATCCATTCTTGGTCCCTTGCTATTCAATGTTTTCATAAATGCCTATGTACCACAAGTAAATATGCTGCCATTAATCATTATGCTGATGATTCCACAGTAATCTGCACTGCCAAAAACCTACAGCAACTTCAAACCCAAACACAGGAATCCTTCAACTCCATTGAAACATGGTTCCAAACCAAAACTGAACTTGTAATTCCTATCAAGATCCCAGGTGCCATCACAAATGAAGCCATGAAATTTGATCAATTAAGCAAAGTCCACAAAAAACTTGACGCCTTATATCAAGCAAAATCTTACTTCACTGACAGGCCAGGCCAACTATTGCCTCTACTAAACTGTTATCCACCCCCATATATGCTGCATCTACATTTTCAGTGGCAATGTAATCAAATAATCATGCTATGAAAATGTTTCAACAAAATGGTTACATTTGCAACTGATATGCTTTAAAGATCACATCATTGCATAGTATAAAACGGATAAATTGGTTAGACTTGCACCATTATCGAATATTCACTCATCTAAAAACTATTCAGTCTCATTTTCTAACATGAGACATGCCAAACACTAAAAATTATTATCCAGCCTTACCCCCCTCCCCCATATCTAGGGCACTTTGCTCAACTGAAAAACTCTTACTGCAACCAACTAAATCAAACATTACTGCAGAAGGCTCACTGTATTTTTCTCACATCTCTAAAATCTGTAATTCCATTCCCTTCTCAATCAAACTAACAACTTGAAATCCTTCAAGCTACTGTTGAAATAACAGTTAAAGGTCTCATGGCTCTGCACATACAACACATCTGGATAACCCTCCTAAACTATCCTTATCCACTCTATTCCATCCTGCTTGAAAACGACTACTTGCCCAGTACTTTTCTATCTTATCCGACACAACTGCATCTACTTGGCCACATGCACTGTACCATACTCTCCTTAATTTTTCATTGTTATGAAAGTTCACTTTACCACTGTGCTACCAATACAAAATGCTATGGAGCAGAACTTTCTTGGTCTGATCAAGCATTATGATCTACCTTCAAATGATTTTTCATACCACTGTGCTGCATGTGTCATAATAATTTGTTTGTATGATGACTTCATAAGTTTTCACTTTTTTCCTCAAAATTTTTTTATTTTTCAAATACAGTTGAATACATTCCATAGTATTTGTATACATCTTAATAACTATGTACACTATTTACATCAGCCTGACACTATAACAGAGCTCAATATATTCAATTAATTTATAGGTACAACAATCCAGTTATCAGAGTGTATCTGTTTATTTATTGTAAAAAGTGTCAATCAATGATAAGACTTTTTTCCATGGATTGTTAATAAATGGCTTAGGATGAATCCTTAATTCTTTAATTTTAATTTCCAACAATGCTGTGGTCTTCAGTAGGCTGTAGAAGTCTTCCAAAGTCGGCCATGTGTTTGTATTCCATCTTCTTGTTATACACTTCCTTGAGATTGCAAGTATTGTCCATACTAGATACATATTTGACTCATTCAAATGAGGACCTTCGTATACATGCAATAAAACTAGAATTTAGATAAGTAAAATGATTCATTAAATAAAAAGTTTTTAATACCTTTCCAAAATGGCTTAATTTTAACACATTTGAAAAAATGTGATTCCAATCTGCATTGTGTATTTGTTCACACCTCCAACATATTCCCTTTGTGGAAGAATTAATTTTAGTATTTCTATCTGGAGTTAAGAATGCTCTGTGCAAGCATTTCCAATTAAAAACTTTCCAGTATTGTATAAAGGATGTATGTTTTATCAATATTAAAATATTTGATTTAATTTATTCAGTTAGCTGCAATGAGTGTCCTTTTGTTATATAATTCCAATATGAGGATTTGGTGTTTTATAATTTATCAATATCTTGTAAAATTTCGAAATACTATTTCCCATGTCATAATCATTATATATGATTTCATATAGGTATTTTGTAAGTTTAGGTATTTCTTTAAATGAAGATTTATTAATTATTCTGCATAAATCTTGCAAATACATCAGACTGCTTTGCATAGTTAGCCAATCTTGTTATGGACTTTTGTATGTGGTTTCTATTTTTTGCATATCCAGAACTTTTAGTTCTTTGATACACTGAAACCAACAAATAAATCCTTTATGTTCCCAGGAATTAATTATTTTGCTGTATATTTTATGTGGATAGCTCTTTGTAACTATGAATGGTGTTAAAAGATCAAACCAGATTTTTAAATCTATATTTGCATTATTAATTTTCCTAAATGAGTCAATGTAATAATTAATCATATGCATTTCAGTGGGCTTAGTTATGTTATATTACATACTAATATGTAATGTATGCCATGGCAAATTGTTTTCATCTGTTATTTGATTTTTTTTTTTTTTGTAACTCAAATTCATTCATTGATATTACAGTTAGCAATTCTTTCCAATTTGCAGAATAATTTGGACTTATCCAATCTGAGATTGTTTTAGATATTGATGCTTTTATATATGTTTCTATATCAGGAAAGTTTAATCCTCCCTGTTTCCATGGTCTGATATGATGTATTAAAGCTATTCTGTTTCATTTGGGAAACCATAAACATTTTATTAGGCATGAGTTTATTTCTTTGAGTATATTCCTTTCTGGTAACAGTTGCATTGCCAAAGCTGTATATAGAATTTTGGGTAGGAAAACCATTTTTATTAACTGTAGTCCATCTTCAAAGGTTATTATTTTGTTCCACTTTTCCACAGAGATTTTAATTGTACTGATACTATTGTAGTTTTTTTTGACTAATCCATTATTATCCTTACATAACTCAATTCCTAGATATTTTAAGGTAGATTCTTTTTTATTTTCTTTTTTTATTTAAAAATAAAAATTTTGATTTTGATTTATTGAAATGGAGTCTTGAAGTCCTGTAAAATGTGCCAATTAAAATATCAAATTCTTCTAATGTCTCTTTTGTATTGGATAATGTTAATATGTCATCAGCAAAGAGCATTACTTTAGAATTGTATTGTTCATAAACATCTACTCCTTTGATTTTTGTATTGTTACATATCGAATCTGCCAATATTTCAATAACCAAAGCAAATAGAATCGGGGATATCCTTGTTTAGTGCCCTTTGTTATATATACAGATTCAGAGTTGAAAGGACCTAGCTTAGCATACGTTAAATTATTTGTATATATATTCTTTAGTAGATGAAGAAAGGAAGGAGGAAATTCAAACAACACCAGAATTTTTAATAAATAGTCCCAATTTAGGGAATAAAAAGCTTTCTCTATATCTAAGCCAATTATGAGTATTTCTTTATTAAGCTATAAGAAAAATTATCATTTTAATATTGTCATGTGTGTGTCTATCATATAAAATCCAGTCTGATCATTATTTATAGTTTTGGATAGTGCTATTTTCATTATGTTAATACTGTTATAAATATCTTATAGTCATTATTTAATAATGATATAGGTCTATATGAGGTACAGAGGTTTGGGAATTTGTTTTCCTTAAGGATTGGTGTGATTAAGGAATATCTCCAAGAGGGTGGTATTAAAGCTTGTGACTGAATTTCTAATAGAGTTTTATGGAAGAGGGATAGTATCTTTGAAGGAAAAAGTTTATATATTTCCATAATTATGCTATCTATACCTGGGGCTTTATTTTTTTACCCTCTTTTATTGCATTTGTAATTTCTTTGTAGGATAGGGGTGCTTGCAGATCTAGTTTTAATCTTTCTGGAATTTTTTTTATATTAGAACATTTTTCATTTAGATTTAATTGATTGATATGTATATTTTATTTTTGGAAATGTTCCATATAGTGATTTCTATAGGCATCAAGAATGTCACCTATAACAGAGACACTTTTCCCTTTCTTTTCATGGAAGATACTTTTAATGTTATTAGCTTTTGATTGCATGATTCTTGTGGATAAATTATGTAGATATTTGGAAGAAGTGGTCAAGATTTTAATTTTTAGTTTTTCTAAAGCTAAACTAGTTTTATGTGTTAGAATTTCACTGTATTTACTGTTTAACACTTCTACTTTCTTTTTCATCTCCAAATGATTTTGATTTTTTTTAGCTTTTACTGACAAAAGTTTGGACTGTAGATCTAATTCAAAATCCCATTCTCTGATTTTTTTATACCAAGTTAGGGTTTTACCATATATGTAAGCTTTTAAGGAGTCACATATTATTTTCTTTCTGTGGTGTAATTAATATCCAAGAATAACTGTAATTCAGATAATAACCAGGGTTTGAACTCTTTAATTTTAGTTATATATGCTGGAATTTGGGAGTTATAGATCAATGGATTCTTCCCATTTTGAAGTTTTAGTATCAATGAATTGTGGTCTGAAAAGGGGCAGGGAGTGATCGAGAAATGAATGATTTTATAGTGCATGTCACGGGCAGCAAATATTTATCCTAGTTTGGGTACCAAATTTGTGACATTGATGGGAAAACAAAGATTTATCTTCTTTAAATTTGAAAGTATCTACAAGATGAAATTATTCTACCCACTTGTTTAAAGTTTTTGATACACCAGATGTACATAGCAGTCTTTTATTTGTAGTTTTAGAAATATAAAATATACAGTTAAAATCTCCTCCTAATATTAAATTGCCTTTATAATTATTGGTAATGAAATCCAAGTGTTTTTTTAACAGTTCCTGATCCAGTGCCTGGGAACCAGTATGTATTGGCTAGGGTCCATATTTTATTATATTTAAGTATTACTAATGCCATAAGGCCTTCTTTCTCTTCATACTTATGATTTCTGGGTTAATCACATTTGTTTTCCATAAAATTGTTACCCCTTGTGTCTTTGTCTTATAAGTGGATTGCGCCAATATCATATATTCCTTAGGATTCCATTTGTAATTGTCATTTGTTTTGAAATGAGTTTCTTGAAGGAAGACAATATGTGCTTTACTCAGTTTTAAATATTTCAGTAGATTTGATCTCGTGCTAGGATTGTTTAAGCCATTGGCATTTAAAAATAAAGTTAAATCCATCTTGGGTTATTTAGACGGGTATATATTATATTGTCGACATCTATAAATGTCGACTCTGAATGGCTCGACACCAAAATGTCGAACTAGAAAATTGCGAACAGCCAAAACACCAAATTTCTTTCCAATGGAAAAAATCAGTTGGCCGTTCTCTGACACCTGCCCTTTCCCTGAGTGTAGTGCTGTCTCAGAGTTAGAATATTTAGTTAGGAGATGTGGGGGGTGAAGCCACCCCACTTAAATATATTTGTGTGTGCCAATGGTGTTTAGCCAACCGATATCTTTCCATTGGAAAGAAATCAATGTTTTGGCCATTCGCTATTTTTGTAATTCGACATTTTGGTGTTGAACAATTCAGAGCAGACATTTTCAGCTGTCAACAATATAATATAGATCCATTTAGACTATGTATTTTTTGTTTTATTGTGCACTATACAAACATTCAGTTAACTGTACCTTTTTTAATGGATTTAAATTTGGGATAATATATGTAGTCAAAGTTAATACGAGGGGAGGTGATGTGAAAAATGTGTTATTAAACAGAGAATCGATGTGGCAACTTAGGTTAAAGTCCAATATATATCCCGGTTTAAATTAATACATTTCTATTACGCCTGTTTTAATGTCTAGAGCTTCACAAGTTTAACAGCTTCACCATCAATTTATTGTGAAATTTTATGTATTTTATTAAGAAGGTTTTGACAGTGTGTGATATAACATTTTTATGGTTTTATGAATGTTTTTTGGCGTTTTGAAAGTGATTTTATATATTAATTTTGTAATAGTAATTTATTGTTACTTTGTCTTTAAATTTTAATTGGATATAATTAATTGAGATATAAATAGGATGAAATGCAATATGCGGGCATCTGATGAAGTCTTGTACTCAAGACGAAAGCGCTTATTCTGCCTGTTTCTGTGAAGTTAATAAAGAAGCGTGTTGCTTACTGAGGCGCCTGGACTATCGCTCTTTTCCTCTGGTTGAGTTTTTACAATTATTACTACTATTCATCGTTTTGTTTTATTGTGACTATTAAATATTTTCCTCTGATAATTTCCTATAAAATCTCAAACATATACTTTATAGTTACCAGTTTTATACTTTGTTTACCAATAAAGTAATGTTTTGGTCAGGTATACTAAAAATGTTTTGTGAAATAACAAATTTAAACTAATAAATGATAACAAAACTAAGAGCCGTACTAGCCATGGAATGAAAATCATTCCTAATCTGATGGATAAACCCAAGTCCATCAGACTATCACTCATACCTTGACAATCCAGAACATCTGAGCTCCATAAATTGAATCATGTGGAGAATATTTGTAATTGGAATAAGCAATATTTATATTATTTTGAACAGATATAGTAGTATTGTAGATTAGACAAAATTATAATACAATACAAATGTCTACTTACTGTAAAAGCAATTAACATTTACATGAAAGATAGATGACAAGCAATTCATAGCAAAGTAGGATGCATCTTATATAAAACCTCAGTAAAAAATTATAGCACACAGTTATTTAACATATTCACCCTTATTGATGGTCTTTCAAAACTTATTACTTAATATAAATAGATGGTAATAATATTTACACCTAATGTTTATAATACAATGTATTTTACTAGATATATCAGAAGTTAATTTCATTGTTTGCCAGCATTCAAGTAATTACTTTGTTTTTTGCAAACTTACTTCAAGCATCAAGTTTGTTTTATGTAAACACTGATGAAAGTTAGTGCATTTTAATTATCAGTGCACCCCCCCCCCCATTTTCTACACATAAGGATTTTCATGTCATTTCTTATTATAAAATGAGGGAAATTATAGGTTAAAAACAACAAATTCACTTATTGCGATTACTGTTTGCAAGTTCCCTTTCCATATTCATAAATTGCCATTTTATGGCATATACTGAACATTTTTAGATTTAAATGGCAACATTCTATTTTGTATAATCAGCAAAGGTTAAGCTGACTGATTATTGTCAATTTAATACTATTTATTCAGAATGTGATTGTTACATTCTGTGACATTTCAAGTTCAGGCTTCTATTGTTTCTCTTGAACACCTTTGTCAGTTTGATGTCATGTATAAAACAGTTACCTTGGTAACCACTTTATTATATATGGTCAAGATGGGTTACAAAAACTACAATTCAAATTAAAGCAATTACATGACTTGTTATGCATATTTACTTATACAAGAAAATCATCATGCTTCCCCTTGATGTTCAGTGTAGTGTAGGTCATTTATGACACATTAAGACAGTAGTGTAATTATACACAAGCCCATGTTATTAAATCCTGTCTTTAATATCTAAATTCAGCAGACTGCTTCATCTTATATGACTATTATATATTTTATGACTAGATTTACTAAAATCATACATTACATAACTATTGTTTTTTTTTTTTTTTTTGGCTGTTGCTTAGTTATTTGAGAGACCACAAGCTGTAATGTTTATTCTTATTATTAGCTCCTTCCAAGCATGTTTATACAGTCCATAGACCTTAAATTATGAGACCTTTCTAGTTTCTTATTTGTTATAAGTATATTTCCATCCTTACATACACACATATCAGTACTTCAAGCATGGGCAACAATGCCCATCCAGTTTTGCCAGAATACCATTCACTAGTTCATGTGGTGTGTTTCCAGACTGTTCTTAAAATATCCAAACCAATATTTGTCCTGTTCCATGCAGTGGCCACTCTGCCAGTGAACCACTCAACACACTTTCCATTCCCACAGATATTTCCATGAAGGAAATCTGACTCTCTAGCACTTCCTGGCAACCCCAAACACCCCTAAAATCAGCTATCCCCATATGCCAAACACGTCCAAGCAAACTCACCTCCCAGACCACTGCAAAGGGTACTGCACAAGATCAAGTGCTCTTAGTCTTTTACAATAACTCAGACTTCCACTCTTATGCAAGTCCTTAATGTGTTTGGACCAAAATACATTTTAAATATAAAACTGCGCTTTTTTTCCAAGAATCAACTTAATGAGCTAAACAAAGTGTTGGGAGACCATCAATATATGTACATGTGGTTTAAAACAGCCCTTTTATATATTATATAGGGTCTGTATTAGAACATCAAAGTTTCAGAACTTCGAATGTTCTAATATAGAACCCTATTCAGCGAAAGCTGAAAACATCGAACTTACAGAACAGTGAATTTTTTCCTAGGGAAAAAAATTTGCTGTTCCAAAACACATGCACACAACACAAGCACACCAAACAAACAGCAATCCACACACATACACCTAAAATCTTACATCTAACCCCACACTAAACTATACACACACCACTAACTATCCACTTACCTTAACCCAAACTCTAACCCTAAGGTCCATTACTATCGCACACTCACCTCACCCACGCCCTAACCCTAACTCATCTAACCCACCCTAACCCTCACGTCCACACAATCGCACACATACCTAACCCGCACCCTAACCCTAACTAACCTAACCCACACTCAATCGCACACTTACCTGGACCAGACTCGTAACTTTCCACCACAGGGCTGAAAATACCGAAGCAACAAAAACAGACAACCAAATTCTTTCTCTAGGAAAAAATTTGATTTTCTGTTGCTTCGATATTTTCAGCTTTCGGTGAATAAGGTTCAATATTAGAACATTAGAAGTTCTGAAACTTCGATGTTCTATTTTTTTTTTTAACCATAACAACCGGGAAGCATCTGTTTCGGTTAGTGTGCCTGTGTACTGCATACCAGAGGCTCATGATGCACCTGAAGCAAAGCTTCACTTCACTGCAACTTCAAGCCTAAATTCCCTCCCTTTCAGCGAGGCAGCAGCCAGGAAAAAAACAGAGAGCAAACAGATAAAAAATAAATAAATAAAAGCAGCAGTGTGTGTGTGACTAAGCATTAGAAACACAGGGCTGTTATACCCAGCTGATGTCCCTTATCATTAGGGTCACTGCAAAATATCCCAAACAAACTGAAACACTGTTCTGATGAGGTCATAAGGCCGAAATATGCATATCCACAGCTAGTGGAGTTTGACTTTATTGGCCTGAAATTGTCCATTAAAATGATGAAACAAGTCATGGGCATTCAGAATCGCCAATTAGCTGAAACACCTGATGTTCATAAGGATCATTTGCATATATCCCATGTGCCTCTGATACAAGAGATTTAGGAGGTCACTCAATGGAAGCTCTAGCTTTGCTGGAGTTTTCATTTTGTTTTTACTGATTTGTTCTAGTATTCTGGAAGAATAATCATTGTCAAACCTTATCAGGCTTTGATTGTATTTTAAGGGTGATTTTCTCCAAGCAGATTTTAGCATTAGTTCCTTGTCCAGAAATGAAAGAATTTTATAACTATGGATCTAGGTGGAGTATTTGCTAAGTTAGAAGCAGGTTTCTCAGTGCTCTACGTGTCCTTTCAATTCCAAATGAAAGTCCCTCTTTCAAGTCTAAAAATTCAGGAATAAAAGTTAAGAACAAAATAATGTCTTTCCCTTAAGTGTTTTCAGGCAGACCAAAGATCCTTGTGTTGTTTCTCCTTTCCCTGTTTTCTAAGTCATCTATTTTGTTAAGCAGCCATGTAATTCTGTTTAAGCAGAAATTCTTTTTGGAATTCTTCCTCTGAGTCTCCATTCAATGTAATTTAGAGAAGTTTCTATATTTGTTATTTTTGTATAGTGTTGCTGCAATAGTCCGTTAAGAGTATCAGTCTGTTTTTGAGAATTTAATTTGAGGTTTTCTAAATCATTTTTAAAGCTATCCATCTTCAAAGATGGATCCTGTAAGGTAGATGTCATCAATTGCAGTTTTTTTTCTGGAAGAGAATTACTTGAGTTGTTCATATTCAGTGACCCAATACATCTCCAAGTTACTTGAAGTGAAAATGTTTGCACATCTCCACCAAAATTGATATTTATGTAGTTTAGTAGTTTATCTATAGATTTCTGATGTTTTGAACTTGAAAGTTTATGGAGATCTCAAAATTCACTGCTCTCAGTTGGCCATCTAGGCTCTGCCCCAATAGGTTCTCAGTTTTGTATGCTCAAACAATCTTTTTACTTATTTCTGTATATATATATATATATATATATATATATATATATATATATATATATATATATATATGTAACCACAAAACCTCCAAAATGAACAAAACAGCTGTAAATCACCAAAATAATAAAAAATGAACAGCTAAAAAATTTAAACCGAATATATTGAATACTGTACACTTAAAACAACTGGTAAGCACTTTCATTCACTTCATGGAACTTCTTCAGACCAAGTTGTACCATTTCAAAATTTTATTTAAATAATTAATCAGCATGTGACTCAGAGTTAGTGCATTAACCCCTTCCTTTTTAAAACTATCTTAAACTTTTTTCTATCATTTAAACCAGGGTACATACACAGATTAAGTTTTAACTGCCAACAATATTCTTTCCAATCAAGCTCATTTTCAGCATCAAATTTAAAATTATAATCAGTTACTTGATCGATTATTAAAAATTTAAACACCATTTTGTTCTTTTCTCCTGAATGTTTATGTTTTACATGTTTAGCTAGAGCACTACTCAACTCCACTTTATCAACAGCTCTTGCATGCTCAAACTCTCAAAGAACTCTCTAATGGTTGTGTGTAAAATACTGGACATAATTCACAAACTGCCAAATAAACAACATATTTAGACTTACAATTGAATAACTTATTTAGTCTAATTTCATAATTTCTAGATGCAACCACAATACTTGAACTTTCTATTATGTACTGACACAGTTTACAATTCTTAAATTTCATCATGCCCCTAACAGAAAAATCCCCCATAGACTACTTAAAAATATTTCTTAAAATAATCTTTCAGATTCCTCCCTCTTTTGGTAACAAAAACAGGAATTTCTCCTATAATGTCTTTCACTTCTTGAAAATTACTTAAACATCCAATTCTTTATAATAATATTCTTAATTTTGTTCTCATCTACTGAATTTTGTAGAACGTAGGCTCCAGAAAAGTTTTTTTTTGTTCACTACAGACATATTGCCTGCTTCTCTCTCATTACTATATCATATTTTCCCTTTTATTTGCGACTTTTAAAAAAGACTTATCGACCAAGTCTCTAGGATACTCGTGTTCATAAAACTTCCTTTTTAAATTGTTACTCTTTTCTACAAAAAAATCTTTTTCATCTGTTAACCTACTTATTCTAGAAAACTGACTCTTTACTATATTTAAGTTTCAAACTATGCATACTATTAAAATGAAGATAGCTGTTACTTTGTACTTCCATGTTAAAAATCTTAACTTTCAAATTGTCAGCAGATTTAAAGTCCAAAAAATTAATAAAATCTTTACTAAAATTAAAAGTAAATTTTAAATAGTTGGCACATTCATCAAGATATGTCATAAAGTCTTGAAGTTCTTTTTCACTCCCGTCGCAAACAAAAAATAAATCATCAATAGAATGTTTGTAAATGACAATATTTTTAACATACTCTGATTTATATATGTAGTCCTTTTCCCAGCCTATCATAAAGACGTTAGCATAACTGGGAGCCATTGCTGCCCCATAGCCACACAATTCATCTGCTTGTACATAACATTATTAAACTGGAAGAAATTGTAAGATAGAATTGCATCTAACATTTCTGCTAATAACCTTACTTGTCTATTACTATACAAACCTGATGGTCGTAACTCCTCATTAACCACTTCTAACCCTTCTAAGTTGGGTACAACTGTATAAAGGGAAGCTACATCAGCTGGGACTAACCACATAGTATCTTTCATAACCACATTTATCATTTTTACATTCAAACAAATCTTTCACATAAGAAACTCCTGATAAGACTAATTTTTGCAAATATTTATTCACATAAATAGCCAATGGTTCTGTTTTATTACCTTGGCCAGCTACTATTGGTCTAAAAACAGGAAAATCCAAATTTTTACAGACTTTAGGAAGTCCAAAAAATCTTGCTAATTTGGGATTTCTTACTCTGAAAAACTCTTCTAAATCTTGTTTTATTAAACAGTCTGTCATCCATTCCTTTATAAATGCATCAATTAGGGTCACTGCAAAAATATCCCAAACAAACTGAAACACTGTTCTGATGAGGTCATAAGGCCGAAATATGCATATCCACAGCTAGTGGAGTTTGACTTTATTGGCCTGAAATTGTCCATTAAAATGATGAAACAAGTCATGGGCATTCAGAATCGCCAATTAGCTGAAACACCTGATGTTCATAAGGATCATTTGCATATATCCCATGTGCCTCTGATACAAGAGATTTAGGAGGTCACTCAATGGAAGCTCTAGCTTTGCTGGAGTTTTCATTTTGTTTTTACTGATTTGTTCTAGTATTCTGGAAGAATAATCATTGTCAAACCTTATCAGGCTTTGATTGTATTTTAAGGGTGATTTTCTCCAAGCAGATTTTAGTATTAGTTCCTTGTCCAGAAATGAAAGAATTTTATAACTATGGATCTAGGTGGAGTATTTGCTAAGTTAGAAGCAGGTTTCTCAGTGCTCTACGTGTCCTTTCAATTCCAAATGAAAGTCCCTCTTTCAAGTCTAAAAATTCAGGAATAAAGGATAAGAACAAAATAATGTCTTTCCCTTAAGTGTTTTCAGGCAGACCAAAGATCCTTGTGTTGTTTCTCCTTTCCCTGTTTTCTAAGTCATCTATTTTGTTAAGCAGCCATGTAATTCTGTTTAAGCAGAAATTCTTTTTGGAATTCTTCCTCTGAGTCTCCATTCAATGTAATTTAGAGAAGTTTCTATATTTGTTATTTTTGTATAGTGTTGCTGCAATAGTCCGTTAAGAGTATCAGTCTGTTTTTGAGAATTTAATTTGAGGTTTTCTAAATCATTTTTAAAGCTATCCATCTTCAAAGATGGATCCTGTAAGGTAGATGTCATCAATTGCAGTTTTTTTTCTGGAAGAGAATTACTTGAGTTGTTCATATTCAGTGACCCAATACATCTCCAAGTTACTTGAAGTGAAAATGTTTGCACATCTCCACCAAAATTGATATTTATGTAGTTTATCTATAGATTTCTGATGTTTTGAACTTGAAAGTTTATGGAGATCTCAAAATTCACTGCTCTCAGTTGGCCATCTAGGCTCTGCCCCAATAGGTTCTCAGTTTTGTATGCTCAAACAATCATTTTACTTATTTCTGTATATATATATATATATATATATGTAACCACAAAACCTCCAAAATGAACAAAACAGCTGTAAATCACCAAAATAATAAAAAATGAACAGCTAAAAAATTTAAACCGAATATATTGAATACTGTACACTTAAAACAACTGGTAAGCACTTTCATTCCCTTCATGGAACTTCTTCAGACCAAGTTGTACCATTTCAAAATTTTATTTAAATAATTAATCAGCATGTGACTCAGAGTTAGTGCATTAACCCCTTCCTTTTTAAAACTATCTTAAACTTTTTCTATCATTTAAACCAGGGTACATACACAGATTAAGTTTTAACTGCCAACAATATTCTTTCCAATCAAGCTCATTTTCAGCATCAAATTTAAAATTATAATCAGTTACTTGATCGATTATTAAAAATTTAAACATCATTTTGTTCTTTTCTCCTGAATGTTTATGTTTTACATGTTTAGCTAGAGCACTACTCAACTCCACTTTATCAACAGCTCTTGCATGCTCAAATTCTCAAAGAACTCTCTAATGGTTGTGTGTAAAATACTGGACATAATTCACAAACTGCCAAATAAACAACATATTTAGACTTACAATTGAATAACTTATTTAGTCTAATTTCATAATTTCTAGATGCAACCACAATACTTGAACTTTCTATTATGTACTGACACAGTTTACAATTCTTAAATTTCATCATGCCCCTAACAGAAAAATCCCCCATAGACTACTTAAAAATATTTCTTAAAATAATCTTTCAGATTCCTCCCTCTTTTGGTAACAAAAACAGGAATTTCTCCTATAATGTCTTTCACTTCTTGAAAATTACTTAAACATCCAATTCTTTATAATAATATTCTTAATTTTGTTCTCATCTACTGAATTTTGTAGAACGTAGGCTCCAGAAAAGTTTTTTTTTGTTCACTACAGACATATTGCCTGCTTCTCTCTCATTACTATATCATATTTTCCCTTTTATTTGTAACTTTTAAAAAAGACTTATCGACCAAGTCTCTAGGATACTCGTGTTCATAAAACTTCCTTTTTAAATTGTTACTCTTTTCTACAAAAAAATCTTTTTCATCTGTTAACCTACTTATTCTAGAAAACTGACTCTTTACTATATTTAAGTTTCAAACTATGCATACTATTAAAATGAAGATAGCTGTTACTTTGTACTTCCATGTTAAAAATCTTAACTTTCAAATTGTCAGCAGATTTAAAGTCCAAAAAATTAATAAAATCTTTACTAAAATTAAAAGTAAATTTTAAATAGTTGGCACATTCATCAAGATATGTCAAAGTCTTGAAGTTCTTTTTCACTCCCGTCATAAACAAAAATAAATCATCAATAGAATGTTTGTAAATGACAATATTTTTAACATACTCTGATTTATATATGTAGTCCTTTTCCCAGCCTATCATAAAGACGTTAGCATAACTGGGAGCCATTGCTGCCCCATAGCCACACAATTCATCTGCTTGTACATAACATTATTAAACTGGAAGAAATTGTAAGATAGAATTGCATCTAACATTTCTGCTAATAACCTTACTTGTCTATTACTATACAAACCTGATGGTCGTAACTCCTCATTAACCACTTCTAACCCTTCTAACTTGGGTACAACTGTATAAAGGGAAGCTACATCAGCTGGGACTAACCACATAGTATCTTTCATAACCACATTTATCATATTTTTACATTCAAACAAATCTTTCACATAAGAAACTCCTGATAAGACTAATTTTTGCAAATATTTATTCACATAAATAGCCAATGGTTCTGTTTTATTACCTTGGCTAGCTACTATTGGTCTAAAAACAGGAAAATCCAAATTTTTACAGACTTTAGGAAGTCCAAAAAATCTTCCCAATTTGGGATTTCTTACTCTGAAAAACTCTTCTAAATCTTGTTTTATTAAACAGTCCGTCATCCATTCCTTTATAAATGCATCAATTATACTACAAGCTCTTTTTATAGTAGCTCCAAAATACAAAAGTCTTTTCAGTTGGCCAGTACTCCACTTTATTATAAAAAAGTAAAAAGAAGAAAAAGAACACACATAAAATGAAGCACTTTTCTTTTAGCACTTTGGCTAAACTTCATCAGATACAAGGCATAATTAAAAGTACACTCTTTTAAATCACTCCAAATTACAATCAAATAAATGTGATCAAAGCCAATTAATGGTTGTAGGAATCTAAGTAATAGGCATGTCCTACATATTTAATTATCATCTTTCTAAACTTTTCAATTTTAGGACACATGATAAAGAACAAAGCTCATTCAATCCTGGGGGGCAGGAAGCATTTACTCTTAGCTGCCACATTAATTCAAGTTTCTCTAAGACTATTACTTAGATTCCTAGAACCATAGTCACTTGTGTTATGATATGGTCTGCTTTTTTCATATGTTTTTCATATGCTAGTGCTATATATATTTTTTAATTGTTGCTACTGTTGTTGTTGTGTCTTTCGTCTCATCCCGGTTAGGGATCGCCACAGCAGAACTCCGGTCCGCTAATGTTTGGTAGTGTATTTTTACGTGCTGAGTTACCAGCCCTGACGCACAACCTTCAATGAAGGCACGCCCATTCATGCATGCTTCCCACAGAAGACGCTCTAGCTGAGAATCAAACGGGACAACGTCTTGCTGTGAGGCGACAATGCTACCGCAGCACCACTACCGCGTCTGCAAGCTATACATTATATATATATATATATATATATATATATATATATATATATATATATATATATATATACATATATATACACATACATACTTGTAAGTTTTATACAATTGGTTTACAGCATATTATTTTATTTATGAATAGCTGAGTACTACACAGTTGCCTGGATATATCTTATTCTAGGGTTATATAGTTTTAAAAACTAATTGGTTTTGATCACATATTTAATTGTAATTTGGAGTGATTTAAAAGAGTGTTCTTTTAATTATGCCTTGTATCTGATGAAGTTCAGCCAAGGTACTAAACAAAAAGCGCTTCATTTTATGTGTGTTCTTTTTCTTATTTATAATAAAGTGGAGTACTGGTCAACTGAGAAGACTTTTGTATTTTGGAGTTCATGGTTTCATTTTCTGTTCCTCTTTTTATAGTAGCCCAAAACACTTTTTGATAATTTACATTTAACATTTTTTCCATCTCATTTATATAACAGGAGTCCAAGACCACTAATGCACCCTCTTTGTCAGCTTTAGTTATATATGCATCATTTTTATTTTTAATTCTAACAAAGCTACCTTTTCTTCTCTAGATTAATTGTAAAAAAAAGGCTCACTTTTTTCATTTAACAATTGCCTAATGTCATTTTCACAAGTAATTAAAAAAGCTTCTAACTCCGATTTTAATACTGGATTCATACTAGGCTTCTTAAACAATGCTTTTCCATTTTTACGTACTTGTTCATTTTGCACAGAAGAAAACAACCACTTTCAATTTTCTAACATATTCTCTTGTGCACTCAGGAAGGGCAGATTTAGTAGGGTCCAGTAATGCTATTAAAGTCCAACCTTTTCCTGAAGCTGAAAGGTGCAAATCACTTAACATTTTAGACAGATTGATTATTTTAAATAAGTCAGTTACTTCCACTCTTTGAAAAATTCGCTTGTACAATCATTCTGCAGCCAATGTTGCGTTGTTTTTTTTCATTTTACTGTCTTTATTTAATATTTGTGGTTCTTTTTCCCTTCAATCTTCTTCCAAACTCATTCTCATAACTGTGCCATTCATTCTAATTCCATTTCCATCTTGTCTTTCAACTCCTCCTCCATCATTACACTCCATTACATCACTTGAAGAGGGCCCCTCCTTCTTAAATACACAGTTCAAACCCTCTTCATAGTCTTGTTTATCTCGTAGAAATTTTTTAATTTTTCTCTTTTGTACCTCATTCTCCATAGCGACGTTTTCAAGCACCCTTGACCATTCTCCCTTAAAGTTATTTATGGAAATAATAGTTTTCAAATGATTAAAACCAGAAACTATTGCATTTAGTTCAGCAGAAGCCTGTTTGCACTCTTCCAATAGCAATCGCACATAGTGCAAACCCGTTATCTCATTCAGTGTTTGCCATGCATCAATGAGCTGATGCTCGCAATACCCTTAATTCTCTAGCAACACAATTCACTAATAAACTTCAAAAAACAAAATGTCACACTGCAGTCTTATATTTCAAGACATTTTCTCCAAGACCATAAATTCTTCACCTAAACTAGGCTCGTTAAGGACATTGTTGTTAGAAAGACTGCTTTCTTTCACAAACAGATTAGCAGGTCATTTTAAACAATCAAACAGCATACTGTCTGCTTGATTAGGCACAGCAGCAGTTTTTACAGTTCTCTTTGGAATCACACCCAAATTATCTGAGGAAACAGAACCATTACTCATAGATGATACTCTCTCGGTTTGTAATACAACTTTTTCTACAAGCCCTCTGCCATTGTCCAATAAGGAATCTCTTGGAGTAGCAAAAAGCTAGAATTCAGATTAGGCTGGCAACCCGAGTCTTTGTTCGAAAAGGCCATTAAAACTCAAATAACCACAAATCCTCCAAAACAAAACACAACAGCCATAAATTACCAAATTAATAAAATGAACAGCTATAAAACTCAAACTAAATTTATTGATTACAATACACTTAAAACAACTGGTAAGCGTTTTCATTCCCTTCGTGAAGATAAGCTTGATTGGAAAGAATACTGTTGGCAGTTAAAACTTAATGAATGTATGTACCCTGGTTTAAATGATAGAGAACATTTTAAGATAGTTTTGAAAAGGAAGAGGTTAATGCATTAAGCTCAGTCGCATGCCGATTAATTAAGATTTTGAAATGGTACAACTTGGTCTGAAGAAGCTCCATGAAGGGAATGAAAGCACTTGCCAGTTGTTTTAAGTGTACTGTATTCAATAAATTTGGTTTGAGTTTTATAGCTGTTCTTTACTTTATATATAAGCACACACACACACATATATATATATATATATATATATATATATATATATAAATATATATATATAGGCTTCCATACAAATTATAATAAGCGACAGTTCATCAGTTCTAACTACCCGAATAGAACAGGTGAAGAACACCTGTTATTCATGGTCAAAGCTTAAGCTGTTCACCTAGTGGAATCTCTGACTGTACAAAGTCATTGTGCATTTTAATTGGGATTTTCTCCTTCCTCAATTGTTGGGCAGCCACAGACTTGGTATGTGCACATGCAGGAACATGTGGGAGGACATGTAGGTGGGTATTAGGTGAAATATATTTATGATCAGATAGGATCAAGCATTTTTTTTGTGAATGTTTATGCAACAATTGTTTCAACGGGAAGCCTTATATGGATGGTGTATGTGTGTCTGGCAGTAAATGATGCACTCTAGGTATGTATAATGTGCGGTTTTGTAAGCCATACAATTAAAACACTGGCACACTGTACACTGTCAGGCACACAATTCTGTGTGCGAGTCACATGCTCTGCAGTTCAGTGATCAAAATGGCACTGGATGGATCTTATGTAAGAGTTTAATGGAAATTGTGTATGTTGAAACCAGGATATGCACAAGGGAGAAACAGAGGGAACAGTACTTAAATTATATTTCATTTGTACACATAACTCAAAGTTAGAGAAATGCAAAAGAGAACCATTTTTATAATGAGAAAAACGTTAACATTTCAGTAAAATACTAATATTAATTTGGGAAAGTGTACAAAAAATTGCTTTTGTATGCTACAGGAATTTGTTAGATATGGAATGGAAGATTTAATTCTGGAAGAAAACTGAGGGCTTCTAAAAAAGCTAAAGGTATGAATAAGAAAAAAGCGCTACACATTTCATCTGCACATCATTATGAAAAGCAGGTGATGCTGCTTCAGAAAAAGCCATTGTTCCACAATGAGAACATTTATTTAACACAGATATTAAACTGTAAAGCAAAGCCCACACAAGTGCTATTGCATTTTACTGTTCCACTTACAGCAAGCAAAGTGGTACACATTTCATATTTGTTCTGAGGTTCTTGAATGCTTGCAAATGCTTTAAGTATTGTCTTTTTGTTCCACATTTTAAAAGTCACTGCTTCACACTTAAGGGACACAAAGCTGTAATCTATATAACATGAGCTAACTATAAAAATACAATAATTTTCAAACTAAAAGATTTAATAAAGCAAACAAAACAGTCTACTAGCAAAAGTGCTGTTAAGAAGCCAGTCACCAGGACTGGCCAAGCTAAATATTATACATGGTAGATTACCCATTATATGCCCACATGTAACTTTCTTTGACGATTGTGATTGTGAATAATGTGCTGCAATATCTCCTGCTCTGCAATTTTTCAGCTTTGAGTAATTTCTATTGGCAAAGATGCAGCTTGGACAATCAAAGTAAGACTGAGTGTACTGCTAAGTGACTTTGTAGATACCCGTTCATCAACTCGGTAGTGACCTTGCTGTTGAGAGTTATATAACTTACTTAATGTGTTTCATCCAATCCTGGTAAGTACATTGTGCTTTAAAGCAAGTGTTTTATTACATCATTGTATGTTTAAAGCAAGTGGAGCTTTTTTTTTTTTTTTAAGTGTTTTGGGTGTTTTATTTATTTATTTGTGTGTTTGTTTGCTTGTTTACTTACTTGTTTACTTATAGATGGACAAAGAAACGTTTTCATCTTACTGATTATCAGTACCTCCATTCTCTTGTCTGGACTTGTAAAACTAAGCCTCCCCAAATATGGACTGCATCACAAACAAATGCAATATAAGAACAGCTTCTCCATCAAAAGTGTGGCTTCTCTCTTTATTCTTAATGTTTCAATTGGGCCTTTAAAAAAAAAAAAAAGGACTGTAGCAAATGCTAAATAAAACAAAATTATTAAACATTGCATCTGTGACAACTGCACTCTCCTTAACACAGCAATTTTCAGGGAAGCAATCTGATTAGGTATTGCTCTGTTTGCATCAATCTCACAAGACTAGGATATAGCGGCTCATCTCAGCAGAGAGATGTCCAATACTCAGTTGTCATAAAAGGACACCAGCAGCATGCCTTGTATCAACACTGAGGCAAGACAAGAGCTCCGTGAGGTTTTGGGTGTGTGAGTGGTAAAAGAGAAGAGCATATCCCCAGATGTGCATCTCTACAGTTCTTACACTGTTGACTTTGACTGATCCTTCTAAGAATGCATCATTAATGAACACTAAAGAAGTTACTAAGGTCAGAATGGACTTGGAGAAAAATGTCAGGATGATGGCAGCACACCACACAGAAGGAAGAGAGTCTCCATTTAATTTACTAGAGCTAGTACTGAAGTAGGAGGAGGCAGTGAGGATAGATGCAAACGGATGCATTAGCAGTAAAGGACTTGGGGTGCAAGAATTGATGAGCAAGTAAACTGAATGGCACTACCTCACTCAATACAACTGATCTAGCTGTGAAATGGAAGAGAGTTACACGAAGAATGCAAGAGCCTGTAAATGTCTTTAGGCTAATAATATGTATGGTGATATACTCAGAGTAGTTCCTGTCCATCAAACATTGTAATTTAAGGATGCATACTAGCAAGAGATAAAGCATATGGTTATACAAACAATGTAGATCACAGAACTTTGATTTCATTGGCAATTGTGGATGCTCTGGGGGAAATGTATAGATATGTTGAAGAGATGTGTTGTATCTGCCATTAAAGGAAGCATTACATCCACAACATGTTTAAACACATCATTAGTAAGCATTAAACTAGATGGAGATGGAGAAATATAACAGCAAGCCATCACAGCAATCTGCCCCACTGGCAAAACATTCAGAGTCAGGATAGCATTCACCACGATGTCACAGAAAGAAATTGTGAGAGTTCTTTTACAAAAACAAGGAAACATGAAGCATAAAGAACATAAGAATGTCAGCCAAATAAACATACAAGGTAATGATCAGCGGTGTCCATACACTGCATCCAAAGATCCAAATATCCTCACCCTTCAAAGATATCACACAAAAAGAATTAAGGCTGTGCAATCTCAATGAGCTGATTTCTGTGCCCAAAGTACAGTGTTTGATTCTTTCCACCTTCATTTGCCTACTTCATGACTCTGAGCAAGTCACTGAACCAGACAGCACTCCTGGGTTGCCCATGAAAAGGGAGACTTATGTCCATTTGGTTTACCCAGTTAACAAATGGCTAAAATAAACAAAAATAAAAATAAAGATACCCACTGCACTAATATAGCAGCAGTCAGAAAACATTATTTACAAAGAACAATAACTGAACGTTGATAAATCAGAGTTTTTACAATTCATTATAGACAAGAAGAAAACCAGAGAAGGAGATGGACTAGATTTGTACAGAAGGAAAGTGATCACAGCAATAGAACTGATGGGGAGACAGGGAAAAAGGATGCACAGTGGATTACTTTGGTAACATAAAAGAATTGTGCACATCTTCACTTCACAACAGGAGAAAAACTGGAAGACAATAATGAGATGATCAAATTGGACAGCAGGAAAAAAATAGAGATTGCGTATGAGGGAAAGGAATATGACGGATGTTATCAAGATCCTTTTGGTGGCAACTATACAAATGATGAAGCTCAGACTAGTGCCAAGAATACAGAAGGTCTGACATAGCCTGTGTCAAAACCTGTCATGCAAAGAAAAATCCTTGTTATGACACACTCAATGTGTATAAATAGGAGACAGCAGATGTATACATTGGAAGTAGTGACCATCAGACAGTGTAGTTCACAATTAATAGGTCTGCAGAATGGTGTCATACTAAAGTAAAACTGTTGGAGTTTAAGTTGGCAAGGCTGACTACATGGGTAGTGTTCCTCAGGAAAGCATTGGTGGACAATCCTTAAACAGTGCAAGAGGTAAAGGGTAAAAACAACCATCATGGATGGCACAATTTGTGTGAGGGGCTGCTCAATAAAATATAATGGCACAAAAAGATATTTTTCCAAAAGAGGTAGTACTAAGTGTAAAACAGAAAAGCGCAACATTCAATAAGTATTAGAACATGAAGTGGGAGAAAGAGAGGAGAAACTGGGCTGCGTTTTCAAACTCACTTTTGAAATGCTCCTATTGCTCCAAAATGCACATCATTTAATGGAAGTAACTGAAGGGAAAATTCCTCTTTCTCACAGCTGCAATGGCCACAGAGTTGACTATATTTTTCAGTAAGGTATGGCTGAAGCAAACATAAAAAAACAGGTTTTGAATTCAACTGCAAAATTCTGATGTTCACTCACATTATGAATTTGAAAAAAAAACAAGTCCTTGATTTCCTCATGTGGAAGCAGGAGAACAATATCAAAGAAAGTAGCCAGTGCGGCAATGGCTCAAAATAAAAAACGCAATCGTATCCTTGGTAGGAAAGGTGACAATCAAATTGTTGAGAAAAGAAATGAAAAAACTAAGGAAAGCACATTACAAATCTTGATGTTCAGTATTCGCAGTCATCCAGTATGTAAATATGCAAAGAAAGTGGTAAGTGTGTAGATGCAGCTGCCACATTTCGTCACTGTCAGTATGCTTTTCTATTTATGTGTTTTCTGTTATATTGTATACTTGGCCCCTTGCTGAAATTTGTATTTTGTTGCTGATTTATACATTAATTAACTGGCTTCCAGATGTTCATAAGGCTATAAATTTTCCAAGTATTTTAAATTAACAGTTTTTCAGACACACACACACACACACACACACACACACACACACACACACACATATACAGGTGTACTATGGAAGGTTTAATGGGAACTAGGTCAACTTATGTTTAGTTGACAGTATTTAATTGACAAACAGATGGCTGATATGCACAAAACTGGCAATTCCTGGGTAAGGGAATAATTTCCTTTCCCCAGGAATTCTGCAATCTCGGAGTTGGTATATAAAATTTGCAGGGGGTGCGAGGGGTGCAGGAGAGGCTTGCCATCACTGCTGTTCTAAAACTTATAGGTTCATAGGTGTGTACTAGGCTAATGGCCCTGGAGCCTTTACAAGCCTAACCCTGGCATTGTGCCACATGACGTTAGTTCCTTGTTTCCAGTTTAACCTGCTCTGGGATAATCCTTGGAGCATGCACATTTCAATGTTCCTATTTTCAAGATTTTATGATGACATTCTGAATGTTCAACGACTCATAATAGATCCACATATTTATATAACACAGAACATACGTGTGTGTGTGTGTGTGTGTGTGTGTGTGTGTGTGTGTGTGTGTGTGTGTGTGTGTGTGTGTGTGTGTGTGTGTTTGTGTGTGTGTAGGACATTACTCACTAAATTGGCTTTTCACTGATGTTCTAATTGTAGTTGACCACTTCCATTTGTTTGAGTCAGCTGGTAAATAGGGCAGATGTAGATATCAGTTTTTCTAAAAGAATCCCATGAGACCTGAGGCACTCCAGTCTACTTATCTGGAGTCACTGCTGAACTGAAAATGTTTTTTGCATGCCTGATCCTCTACTATTGTTGTATAATGCTGCTGGGCATCATATAATAAAGCACTGGTGGCTGCTGACTTTAAAACAAGGGGAGGGGGAGGTTTCCAGGTGGTGCTAACTGGAATTAGGTGGGGCTCTCTTACAGCATGTCAATGGCCATTATTTACAAACAACAGATGCAGTCATTCAGGTTTATCTGCCTCAGTTCATAAATTTCTATATTGCCATTTTACTAACTACATACAAAACAGATGCATGACTTGCAGACAACAGAACCAGCCTCAAGTGAAATGGAGCCCTAGACAAAGGACTTCATGGATATCTTTAAGGCACATTAGTCCCTCCAGCACTTCATGAGTACCTCTGCAATGTTTTCCTCTAATCCTGGCATTACATCATCCAGAGAGAGAGAGAAAAGAGAGAGAGTACATTTTCTTGCTTTTTCATACTTGGTATTACTTTTAACGTTCCCCAGTGCTTGTAACAAAGCCTGACAGAGGCTCTACTGTAATAAGTTTGGAGGATGGAAGTGAATTAACCAGGGTACGTGGGAGTGACACCGGAATTCAGAGAGTTCTAGACACTCTGAGGTGCATAAACAAAAATTCATATGTAAAACCAAAAGTAAACACTGCGACGGCAGGGGTCCACACCACGAAAATCTTTATTAGATAGTTATACACGATTGAGCGCTTTCTTCCCTGCTACCAGGGATTTCATCAGAATCTACTTCCATTCCCATTTTCCCCTATAAATACTTGAATTACCTCATGATGTCACAAACTGCTAAATTGATTGGTGAATTTAAAGTGCTAAGTGCATTAAAAACATGTTAAAAACCATATAAATACCATATAACTATACACACTAAAAACAAAGTAAGAACTGATAAAATACAATTAGTTCCATATGTTCCCATAAAACATTCATTTTCATTTTGTGAATTCCACTTTTCTACTTAATACTTTTGGTTTTATTTTGTGGACTTGACACTGTTTGGCTCTCTTTCATAAATTTTTGGAAAAATTCATATGTAATAGGCAGTGCCATGGTGAAGCAGGATATACCTCCAACTATAGCCCAGGCAACCAGAATTAAATTAATCAGCTCAAGTGTCTAAGCCACAGGTAGGGATGGATGGGTGTGCTCATCTGGTTGGGGGTGTCCTGCTGGGAGGCATGGTTCACAGAGGAGAGAAATCATTGGACATACCAAGGTGAATGCAAGGGTGGTTGTGACAATAAGTCATAAAATAAAAAAAAAATCCTTCCAGCATGAAGCCTGATACTATAATCTCCTGGTCATCACTGACCATTACCAGAATAAGTCTTTGGAGGGCAGATGGGATTGACAGACCTAGCAAATAAAGAAGGGCACCAGGATCCCCTGATGATCAGATGCAGGAAGGGAAGAAAATTCACAAGTAAGGAAAGAAATGCAGTCCAAACATAATGTTCAAACCTAACAAAATGCAAGGATACACAAACCCTGTCTGGGAATACTGTCTGCCTTCCTATACCTCCAAAAGGGATAGTTACCTTCCTTGTACCTCAGTGATATTACAAAGACATGCAAGTAAATGTACAAATGACCACAGGCATATATTATACAGCTGACAGTCTGGGAGAACAAAACACATAGATAAAACCCACACAGTGAGAGAGGAGAGTATGCATGCACTCCACTTGCGGATGGGGGAGGACGTGCGCACGTGGGCACATGGGGGGGCATGTACATTCTGTGCTGCATGTGGGGGGAGTACAAGCACATGCAGGCATGTGGGTGGTGAGAACACGTGCACTAGACATGGGCACATGGGAGGGAGTACACCAACTCCATGCAGGGATTTGGGGGGAAGGGGGAGTACATTTGCACTCCACACAATGACGGGGGATTATACTCGCACTGCACACACAGACAGGATGTAGCACTCTCTCTCTCTATCTCACTTCACAAGAGGATGTGGAGGGGGGGGGAGTACAGTCATACTCCAAAAAGGGACAGGGGGAATACAGTCACACTCCACACAGGGATTGGGGGGGGGTGTTCACTCACTCGAAGGAAGAACATGGGGTACTCAACACAGGGATGTGAGAGGGAGAGTACGCTCGCACTCCACATAGGGACATGGGGGGGCTGGAGTACGCTTGCACTCCACATAGGGACATGGAGGGGCTGGAGTATGCTCGCACTCCACACAGGGACATGGGGGATCTGCAGTACACTCGCACTCCGCACAGGGACATGGGGGATCTGGGGTACGCTCGCACTATGCACAGGGACATGGGGGATCTGGAGCATGCTCGCACTACGCACAGGGACATGGGGGGCTGGAGCACGCTCGCACTACGCACAGGGACATGGGGGGGCTGGAGCATGCCCGCACTATGCACAGGGACATGGGGGCGGCTGGAGCATGCCCGCACTACGCACAGGGACATGGGGGGGCTGGAGCACGCCCACACTCCACACAGGGACATGGGGTGGCTGGAGCACGCCCGCACTCCACACAGGGACATGGGGGGGGCTGGAGCACGCCCACACTCCACACAGGGACATGGGGGGCTGGAGCACGCCCGCACTGCCACACAGGGACGGGGGTGGAGTACGCCCGCACTCCACACAGGGACGGGGGTGGAGTACGCCCGCACTCCACACAGGGACGGGGGTGGAGTACGCCTGCACTCCACACAGGGACGGGGGTGGAGTACGCCTGCACTCCACACAGGGACGGGGGTGGAGTACGACCACACTCCACACAGGGACGGGGGTGGAGTACGACCACACTCCACACAGGGACGGGGGTGGAGTACGACCACACTCCACACAGGGACGGGGGTGGAGTACGACCACACGCCACACAGGGACGGGGGTGGATACAACCACACGCCACACAGGGATGGGGGTGGAGTACGCTCACACCACACAGAAGGAATCGTAGCCAAAAACTCAGTCAGAGAATGAAGTGCTGTTAGATTGCAACATTATTCAGTTTAACACTTGGTGAGTGATCATTTTCCATCATATACATCCTACCCAGACTACCACTGACAGGTACTTATTAATTAGAATACTGATGTTTGTAATGAAAAGTGAAAGGGATTATGGCTAACTTGCAACTTTTAGATATTCTGCAACCCTCCACCCCCTGCACACATAGCCATTTTGTCACAGAAGGAACAAAATTATTTGTGATAGAAGTACCCAGATAGTTCAGGCTTGCATGTGCATGCCCTCGAGCGTGCGCGCGCGCACACACACACACACACACACACACACACACACACACACACACACACACACAAAACTTCTATTTTAATTCATATCATTCTGCTTAAATGTATATTAAATAACCACTTAAACCTCATGTATTTTATTTTTATTTATCCTGTGTTGACCAGGCTATTCCCAGCACATTAGTGGCCTCCTTCCATGGAAGGCCCAAGGTGATATTTATACTACTAGGAGGAAATTTGGCCAGGGCATCAGGGAACTTCCTTTACTCTTTGGTGCTGTTAGATGGCACCAGAGGGCTCCTACTGCAGCAAGGAAGAGGCCTAAGGGAAGCAACAGCATGGAGAAGGAGAGAAAAGCCATGGAGAGCTTGGAGGTGGAAAAGAAAATTTAGAGAAAAATTTGTTCAATATAGAGCATTAGAATGCAAATAAAAGATGTATGTGCAGTGGATGTTACAATTTGTTTTATTTATTGACATTTATTTACTGGGCGGCAGAGGCACAGGCAGAAAAGCTCCAAGGTAATGCAGTTTCAGTAAATACACATCATAATAGTCAGTATAACAAAATTTGTATTGATATTCAGAAACATTAAATTTACAAGCCTTCTGCTGACACTTTACAAATGGAAGAGTGCTGTATAAGGTAGGTAGGAGTAATTTAAGAAATACAACAGTGAAGTATTAGGGGAGATAAACAATTTTGAGTGTTAACACAGAAGCAGAGCTTGAATAGTAATTTGGTTGTGCTAGTTAGAAGTAGGCTACAGTATTTTAAGAATTACAATAAAGTGAGGTATTAGAAGGGCATAAGCAGGTAAAGAGAGTTAGTGCTTTAAAGGGAGGTACAAGAAGGGTGATTAAGGGTTTTAGAGAGCTATGCCCCAGATGAAGAGCAGGGCAAAGCCAGGAGGCAGAGAGGAAATCTTTTAGTAATGATTTGAAAAGATGAAGGCGGGTGATAGACCTGACTGATACTGAATTTTATTCCAGGTTCTAACTGTACTACTGGAATACAGGCTGACCCCAGCATCCCCCTATGGTTCGAAGATAGCAAGCAATTGTTTATTATTTGACCAAAGGGGATGATTTGGAAGATAGTATTGGAGTGGGGGTCTAATTGCTGGGAAGGTGGATGGGGTATGGATGAACTTATGGGTTAAAGTGAACTGAGTATAATTTAAGTGGTGAGGAAGCTCAAGCAAGTTAACAGTTTTTAGTGCTAATCAGTGGTGGTTCCTTTAAGGTTTATAATAAAAAACGGATGGATAAAAATTACAAAATGACTATTATATAAAAATCCAAATGGTAAGCACTTTCATTCCCGTAATGGAACTTCAGACCAAGTTGTATAATGAACAAACTTATTTAAATACTTAATAACAACAACATGTGACACAAAGCACTTAATGCCTTAACCCTTTACTTTTAAGAACAACTTTAAAATTGTCCCTATCATTTAAACCAGGGTATGCACATGCATTCAGCCTAATTTGCCAGCAATATTCTTTCCAATCCAGTTCATCTTCTGCATAAAACCTATGATCAAAACCATTAACTTCATCAATTATTACAAATTTGAAGCATGCCTTATTTTTTTCTGACAAATGTTTTTGCTTACATGTTTTGCCAAGGCATTGCTTACATCAGTCTCGTCTACTGCTCCTCTATGTTCATTCACTTGCATGTAGAATTCCCTAATGGTTCTTCCTAAATGAAATGCTGTAAGATTTGTTGCAAGCAAATCTGGAAAGTTTGCCATAGCACTGTTCAAGTTTAGAACTAAGTGAGGCTTGTAGGTTGGTCTTGACAGGGGCTCCATATTGGACAGAGGATAAGAGGCAAGTGGTAGCTAGAGTTACCTTGGCAGAATTTATAAGGAATTTCTTTAATGTATGTAGGGCGCCTAGTTTTTGATGGGTTTTCTTGATGCCATTGTGGCTATGTAAATCGAATTTAAGATGGTCAATTGTCATGCCAAGTAGTTTTGTATGCGGGTTAACGTTAAAATGTCTTCCTTAAATAATACCATTATTTAAGTTGTTTTATCATGAAAATGGGATTTAGTAACAGGTGATTATCCTGCAACCAGCTTTCAACAGAGTTGTCAGAAATGCATATTAGGGTAGAATCATCAGTGTGCTGTATGAGGGATGCTTGCCAAGAGGATTTATGTAAATTAATAGTGAATATATTAAAGAACAGAGGGACTAAAACGAAGCCCTGTGGTGCACCAGTACAGACAGAAGGAAGGAGGAAAAAGTGGAAAGCTATTTAACTGGCAGGTATCTATCGGTTAAGTAGTTGTTAAACCATGGTAGTGTGGATTGTGATAGCCCTATGGAAGACGGTTGGTAAAGGAGTTTTTGGCGAGAGCCTTAATTCAAAAGCCTTAAACAGATCAAGGAAACAAGTTTGCCTTTGTCTCCGGCTTTGTTAATAGTATCTGTAAAAGTTAATAAGGACACGATAATGCTATGGGTGGGTCTAATACCATGCTATGTGGGAGTCAGAGGTGTTTCCTGAAGAATATGTTGAAGAATATAGCTAAATGCTGCTCATTTGTAGTATGAGCCATTTCCATGGAGACGTTAGTGAATCTGTTATGTGGTGCCGATAACAGAACTGGCATCAGGAGGGCTTGTTGATGATGTTCTGTTAAAAATAATGGAGTAGGATAATCCAGGTGACAGTTCTGCTGCTGCATGGGGTGAGATGGCAGATAACTTTATGAAGTGCTGATAATTTGGAAAAGGAACCCGATGATGTGGCAGCAGAGAATGCAGCAGTAAAACCTTATCCAGCAGTGACTGAGAATAAAAGAGGAAAACAGTAACACATTGAGAAGGTGTCTAGTTTTGTGGCAGCAGATAACAGTAACTAAAAGTTATACAGCACTGAGTGCAAGCAAAACAGGAAAGCAGCAACAAACTGCATGTAAAACTTTCAAAAAAAAAAAAGAGAGAGAAGGTCAACAGTGAGTATATGATCAAAAAATGACACTGATTGACAGTCATGTATGAAACAATTTTGACAACTGTTCTGGTTTTAAAGTTCAAGAAATGTATATATTTGGAGAGAGATGTTTTGTGAATTAACATTTGAAACTTAAGGACTAAAGATGAAATTTCTTGAACTGTACAACAAAAGGACATCCATCTTTGGAACAATTATTTGTTTTCTGGTAGTAACTTAAATGTTAAAAAAAAGTTGCTTAGCAGTTTAGAACTGATAAACTGGAAGAAGATGGTTAAAAATGCATGCAGGGTCTGTGTGAAACTGCTGATAAAATTGTGAAAGTTAGAGATGAGAGAAACTCATGGAATGGAGGGTGGAGGGTAGAAACTGTTTCGAAATGTAAAAAGAACGTGGTAAAACACTTGCCAAGTATTTTTGTCGCTGGTCATAGAGGAACATTAAGATAATGGTGACCAGCCTAAATTATATTACTTTTGTGGGGACTTTTCTCATTTAATTAACGAGTGTGACAAGATACAGTGTAATCATTGTGGGGAGAAAGGACTACAGCAAGAAGGTGTGTGCTTGGATGCAGGTTGTGTAAAAAAGGGACACTTTTGGGTGGATTGTCAAGAGCAAATAATAAATAATGAAAAAATAAGGTGAAAGGGAAAAAAACATACACAAGGAAGGACATCAAGATACTAGGGGAAATGGTGATATAGGTGTAGGAGAAACTGTACAAGAAAAAATATAGAGAATAAAAATGAGGGGGGGAGAGACTCTTGTAGGAAGAGAGATTATGAGAAGTGATTGATGCTAATATCTTCTTGAAGTTCTAGCCAGTGACAAATCTGATTCTGAGGATCAAGAATTATTTGTACATAAACCCAGAAAAATATTCAGCTGGGAAAGAGTTAAAATAAGAAAACAACAATTTAAAAATATTCCCTTAAACTTAAAAATAAGGAAAAGCAATAGCTTTACAGTACCTTCAGTAATTGTGAACATTATTATTAACACTGTAAGAAGGCTTGAGATACTGATATGGTGTGGCTACTATTCTATTAGAGTATGTAAGTTTTTTGGCAAGTGAAGGAAGACCGTGGTAAATTAACCGTGTTTATCAAAAGTCAATGGACTTCAAGAAAGATGCACATGGATCTGAAATTGAGTATTTTGTATTATCAGAAGGGTTAGAGGCAGCAGATGGTGATACAGTTATGACGGTTTTCAGGTCATTTAGCAGTATGAATGGAGGCAGGGCCAGTGTTACCGTTTTGGGGGCCCCCAGCAAATGTCAACCTGGGGGGGGGGCCTAGGCACTTCCAGTCTAAGTATCACCCTGTCACTGCTACCCCTACTAAGCAACCTTTTAGTTCATGCTGCAAACTTTTAGGAGAAGCACGCACAGAATGACCTCTAGCTACAATGCTATTACATTATAACAGGCCTATGTACCACACTGTTATGGCCCATCTCACAAACGGACATTTACAGTCACTGGTATTTAGTTGCAACAATGATGTATTACAACTCTTTGTACAGGTCTGGACTTAGGTGAAAAGGTGTCCTAAGCCTACTGTTTCAGCCCCCACCACACACAGTGTCCAGTCCTCCCCTCTGTCTCCCCCATCTTGGCTACCCACACCATGCACATTACCTTTTTCTTCCTTTTCTCACATTTTGCCTTACTTTTCTCTTTCACTTTTGTAATAAGCCATAACTTTCTATATGCTTTGAATTGCATTTTAATTGTTTTCTTTTTACACAAACTTTTCATCCCATGAAGGTTTGAACATAAATTATGAATAAGGAAAGAAATTCAGTGTTGCTGCCTAGCTTTAGTTTTCTTGCATCCTTTCAGCACACCTTTCCTGACCAAGAGAGCACAGTAATAACCATTTAGGAAATAACTCAAATAAGAGTCCAAAAAGTCATACGGTTATAGATGCTCCTGGATGCAATTTACAGCATTTCCCAGCCTTTTAATCCAATTGTGGCCTAAACAAAAGTCATGAGTAAGAAAAGAATTCCAGTCTTACTTTTTTTATTTCAAGGAACACATAAGCTGTGCCCAAAGTTTAATGTTCAAAGCTGACAAAATAGTTGCTCATAATAAATTAGCAAGACAGTTGTTATAGGGATACGCAGGTACTAAGAAATTAAGTATACAAGATTGCTGCACTAGCTTTTGTTTGTTTGACAGATATGTTGCAATATACCAAGATAAGATAACTTGCTGTGGTTGGGGGCCCAGTGACTACAGAATTTGTTGGTGCCTAAAGTCGACTATGTGCATAAAGTACTTTCCCTCATTATTCATGATGCTGAGCTAGATTCACTGCCATATTGTGGCAACAATGGGATCTGGTGTTGTGGGAGGTTCCACTGATGGGAGGTCAACAGCATCACTGTGTGTGAGTGGGGAAAGGTGTGGTTATGTTAACAGGGTTACCTTGCGGATATAATTTTTCTTACCATGCAAAGTATTTTTTCATTCATTTCTAATGTGCTGCTCATCTCTTGTAACTGCCCAACACATCAGCAGAGAAGGAGTTCAGTGTGGTCACTGGTATTACACCATCAGCAACGCCCAAGTCTTGTAAGTTACCACACTGGAAACAGTTCATTTGCAGAAGGTCTAGGGTTTGTGAATTGTGTTTAATCCTGCAGGGGGTATTTATATTTGTACTCCAGCATGGAGTACTGCTGGCTATACAGCAGGGCAAGACTGTGTAAAGGATCATACACCACTGTGTTCCATTTTCTATGCACTGGGCAGGTCCTTGGTGTGTTATTTGGCATACCATCTCTCCTTCAGAGCACACAATGTTTATGACCATTGACATCAATACTTGGTTTAAGCTCTGCTTTCAGTTACTCATTTCTGACAACACAAAAAAAACTAACATATGGCACATTGGAGGAAGCAGCTACTATTTTATGAAGATGGGCCAAGAGGAATTGTTCAGGTTATCTGAATTACCTGAATCAGTAAAGAAGTTGTCAGCCTTGTCTCAGTGTCAAAACATGTAAATTCATGCATTGTGGAAACAAATGCAAGATGTATAACTACCTAGCAGAGAGGGTGGTACCAAAAAGGACACAGGGAAATGGATTATAGAGTTCTGAGTACAGCCAGACGGAGACAGTATGCTTAGGCCAGCCAATAACAGGTCAGTCTGAACAGGACACTTGGTTGTACTGCATGTGGTATGAAATTAAGACTCTGCATAGCAATCTTTCAATATATATATAGGGTTCTAATAAGGAATCAACTAGCATCCTGCATGCACTTCTGGAAGTCTTATCTGAATTCAAGTACACGTGGATGGTTGGAATATTCAGAAATATCTAACTAGATAAACCTGGGTCACAGAACTGCAAATACCTCTCTGAACAATGGTCATTAACTGACTCATGTTGATATCTGGCAGGTAATATATGCTGCAGTGACCTCTCAGTTGATGTCATCTTTTCAGTTTCCAGTGCTTAGCACCTATGAAAGGTCTTGTGTGATGGACTGCTAGTAATTTATTCTGGTTCAATTGCTGATCTATCTATAGGAAGCTACAGAATTGTTATACAGAAAATGTACCTGGGATCCTGAGGAATAAAATGTATATGAACGTGATGTTCTACATTTCTTCTGAACTTTGTAAACTAGAAAATAAATGAACAGCTTAATGTCTTGATAACACTAGTTTAAATAAGAATGGATAACTGGAACTAGAAATAACTAGTGCTTGATAATTAAACTAAGTGGAGTACATGCAAGGAGGCTTAGTGGTAATAATTATTCTGTGTGGCTATTCTATCTTTTCCTGCAAAATTCCTAGTAAAAACTTTGTGGCATTTTCTTTGTAGATATCAAATTCCTCAGCTTTCACTGTAATAGTAGATGATGTGCAATATTTTACTTGCTGTACATGTGGCCTTTGGGGCAGCTGCATCACAACTGTGTTCTTTGCTATCTGTTCTCCTCATGCTTCTTTAGAATGTAGGTCACCTGCTTCTGACTAACACATTAGATTCTATGTACCTAAGTCTTGTCTCACTCAAAATGTAGTTTGCAAACAGTTTCCCATAACTATCCCATTACCTTCAGTGCAATCACTTATATTGGTGGTGCTGCGGTAGCATTGTCGCATCACAGTAAGACATTATCCTGTTTGATTCTCAGCTAAAGCGTCTTCTGTGTGGAGGCATGCATGAATGGGCGTACCTTCGTTGAAGGTTGTGCATCAGGGCTGGCAACTCGGCACGTAAAAATCTAATGCCAATCATTAGCGGACCGGAGTTCCGCTGTGGCGACCCCTAACCGGGAAAAGCCGAAAGACACAACAACTTTATCTTTGTGACTGTAGATCAATTATGTTAGTTTTGTTCCCCTGTCAATTTTCTCATTGTATTTTCAGTTTTATCCTATATTTTGTAATCACACTTTTAACTTTTGCACAAATGAAATGTGACCATTTTCTATTCTATGTTAAAGTATGTATTGCAAAAAGAAACATTACGCACATACATGGGGTACATGGTCATTAGTTTATTTTAGACTGTAAAACTGTATGTGTGATGCACAGATCTGAAGTGTGTATGTTTCTTTAACAAGTAAAGGAAATAACTATACAAGACATACATCAGTTTTTCACATGGGGCTGAAGCAAGGACATTTTACAGAGTGGTTAAGTCCCTCAACCAGTGCAAAGAGAACTTCTTTTCACCTCATTTGCATTTTTGTAAAAATTAAAACTCGCCATTATAGAATTTTGGTTCATTGCACTGCTTTCTTTTACATTAAAAGGGTTTTATATGCAGTTATAATTGCCTACAATACTCATAGTTTTCTTTTTTTTTTTTGCATGACACAACTACCCAACTCAGGACTGTCCTATTAAAAAGGGGGGCCATGTAGTCTGTCACACAATACACACACATATGAATATTTATTTATTAGAATTTGTCGGCCAGTTTAATGTTCTGATCCACTAGTGAGTGATCTCAGACATAGTCCAGGATACAGCAGAACATAAACAAGTATTCCAAAACAATTTTTCATTTTAGATACAGTCAATCTGTGCTATATAATCTTAATATAAAATTTAAAGCAGTGCAGCTCTAAGCAAAATGACAAAAATCAGTGAGTGTCTTTGTTAAGTGCAGAAATGACTGATATACTTGCACTTACAATGTGTACATACCAAAACATTGCCTACAAACCTTTACCTATTCTTTTGCTTGCCACAGTATTACCAATAATTAAAAAAAATACAGTCCTCTACCATAAAAATAATACCGCCACTAAAACTACCTTACAACCCACACTCCTTTTTCTACTAATTTTATTCTTATGCACATCACATCTCTGCCTCCCATTAAGAGATCAGTTCCAGCAATCACATCATAGCACTACTAGCCTGTTTAGCACTCACACAACCAATTCTTTCAGCTCTTTACAAAGACAACAAACCAGTCTTAATATTCCAAAAACTATACTATTACTCACCCTCTGATATTCCCCTTTGGTGTTGTACAACTCAACCCTGGCTCTACTTCCTGTCTGCTGCAGTCAATGAGGTCCTTTGCTTCACTAAAGTGGCAGTTTGCAGACAAGTTTTAAAAAAAAATGGAAAAAAATCTGCAATCGCACATTGACATCAAGCAGCTATGTGGACGTCCATGAGGTGCCAAGGAACAAACAAATGGAGAAGGAGAAACCTGAGGCTGCTGCACGAGGGGTCCTTATTCACAGAAGAAAATCAGGAGCTCTCCAACAGGTTCCGCAGGTGCCTAACACCGGCTATGGATAGAGGTGGCGGAAGAAAGTATAGTAGAATAGGACAGGGAATAAAAAGAATAAATGAGAGATTATGGAATGAAATTGGAGAGTGGCAGTTATGGAAGGATTACCATGAAAGACTTGCATAAACAGTTGTACTGAATTTAAAAAGAAGTATAAACATTTTTTGGCAGTATGAAACAAGAAAGGAGGAGACAGTGTAATATGGGAAAATGCAAAGAAATGTATTACAGAATTTAGTGAATAATACAACAGAATATTATGATATGAAAAAATACATTAAAAAATCAAGAAAAAAATAGGCATTACTGTTTAGGCAGAAATTTTGCTTACAAGGGATAAGGATGGATGTATCTACGTATATTAGTACAATGATGGAAATTAAAAATGTAAAAGGAGAGATAAAAAGAACACAAGAGCAAAACAAATAAATATATAAGAGAACTGGAATTAAAAAAAAAAACCCAGAACAAGTTAAGGAAAATTTTGAAAAAGAAATTACTGCTAGTGAACTGGATGAAGTACTTTGAAAAGTCAATGTTGATTTAGTATCCGGTCCAGATGTTCTAGAATATTGAATTTTCAAGACATTAGTGGATTGACAAAAAGAGTATTTTGTACAGGTATTGAATGAATGATTGAGGAAGGGATTGTTTATAAAAGAGTTATGTAGTGGGGTATTAAAATTTATATGGAAGAAAGATGAGAAAAATGAAATAAAAAATGGAGCTCCATCACACTAAAATACACAGGTTATAACATTTTTATGAGAATAATGCAGAGAAGAATATCAGGATGAGTGATATTATGCAAGAAATTATATATGGTATAAAAGGGAAAGGACATCAAGAATTGTTGATGGATGTAAGGGAAATTGTGGACGATATAAGAAAAAGGGAGTATCTGAAATTTATGGTAGGCAATGTTACCAAGGCATTTAATATAGCAGGACGTGATGCTTTGTGAGAAGTTATGGAGAAGTATGGAACAAGCAATAAAATTAGGAGTGTGTGCATGTCAGCATACAAGAGAGTTAGTGAATGGGTGTGGCTAAATAAAGAAATATGCACAAAGTGAGGTGCAAGACAAGGATGTCCCATGACTGGAATATTGTTTGTACTGATAATGAATATCATTGTGAGTAAAATAGCTTATAAAACAAAATATGCTAAATTTGTGATGCTAATGGAGGTGGGGATTACAGTAGTTTTTGCCATACACAGGCAATATAGTTGTAGTTGTTAAGAACAAAATATGAATGAGGGAAGTGTTGGTTTAGTTGAACGGATGTTTAATGAAAATGGAAATCACCTTGAATAAAGTTAAAAGTAAGGGTTTTGATGATGTGGTTTACATTGGGGATGTGTATTTTTCAATGAATGAGGTGTTTTTGCTAGGGATAATATTTGAGGAAAAATGATGTAGTTATGATGCAATGGGAGGGTTTTTCACAAGAAAAGAAATATATGTCTTATGTGGTGGACATACAGGTTAGCATTCTGAAAAAAAGTATGAATTCTGTATTAATGAGAAAACAGCATATATAGCAAATGTTTATATGATCCTATAAATATATGAAAAGGAAATTGTGCAATTGGTGTTTTCCATATAGGGTTCAAGATTAAACACAGTGAAAAGATGTGTGTTCTATATGAGTGAAGAGGAAAGGGATTGGGGTTATTAAATCTAGTTGTGTAATCTGATTATTTAAACTTGTATAGAGTCTTAAAATGGGTATATGAAGACTGAGAAATTAATGCTGAAAATATTTAAATACAAGTACAAAAATGTGGGAGATGATGAGAATACAAATAGAGATAAAGATAATGCTTAATTCATTCATTTGTATAATCAAGAAAATATTAACATGTAAAATAAAAATTGGTGATCGGTATAATAATGTAATTAAATATTATGTAAATCCATAAGAACAGAATAAGTGATAAAAGCCATTAAAATACAGAAAAGGTGGTGTACTAAGATTGTAGAGTGTCGGGATTTCCTGTGGAGACTGGCAATAAATAAATTACCTGCAGAAGGAAGCATACCCTATAAGAAGAAAGTAAGAAGAGTATATTTATTTTGTGGGGAGAAAGAGAAAACAGAGCATTTTTTTATTTGAAATGTAATAGAGTGGCTAAACTCTACGAAAAGTAGTGTAAAGATTGTTTTGAGAATATTGATGACATAATACAGATATGAACATGATTATGTATGGATATTATAAAAGCAAGAACAAAGAATGTGTGAGAAGGGTAGATGCAAATTTATTGTATGTAAAATAAGTAATTTAGAATGACAGGATGAATGAAGTTTTGTTTAATAGGAAATTGAATTTGGGAGAGCTAAGGGGGGGGGTAGAGCATAGATGGCCAACTGAGAGCACTGAATTTTGAGAGCTCCATAAACTAGTATAATTATATAGGAAATTTTTATTATTATCAAGTTTAAAACATCAGAAATCTATAGCTAAACCACTAAACTACATAAATATCAATTGTGGTGGAGATGTACAAAAATTTTCCTATCAAGTAACTTGGAGATATATTGAGTCACTGAATATGAACAACTTAAGGAATTCTTATCCAGATGCTGCTTTGAGAAAAGAACTGCAATTGATGACATCTACCTTACCTAACAAATATAGATGCTTCTCTAAATGACATAGAAGGGAGACTCAAAGAGGAAGAATTCAAAAAAGAATTTCTGCTTAAACAGAATGCATGGCTGCTTAACAAAATAGATGACTTGGAAAACAGGGAAAGGCGAAACAATATAAGGATCTTTGGTCTGCCTGAACTCACTGAAGGAGAAGACATTATTTCATTCTTAACCTGGATTCCTGAATTTTTAGACTTGAAAGAGGGGCTTTCATTTGGAATTGAAAGGGAACTCTAACTCAACAAATACTCCACCTAGATCCATAGTTATACAATTTCTTTAATTTCTGGACAAGGAACTAATATTAAAATCTGCTTCGAGAAAATCACCCTTAAAATACAATCAAAGCCTGATAAGGTTTGACAATGATTATTCTTCCAGAATATTAGAACAAAGGAAATATAATTATATATAAATATAATTACATTACATGGTAATGAAGATTTTGATAATAGCCCATGTTCGCAGGATGTTCCCTTATGCCCATTTGTATCTACTTTCTCTAATGAAAGTTATACTGTACAGGATATTATTAATAAGAATTGGTGTATTTTGTTGAGTGAACCATTAATGGCTGAAACTTTTGGTAGACACCCCAATTTTGTTTTCAGAAAGGGTAGAAATATAAAAGGCCTATTGGAACAAACAACAAATGTGGGCACAGAAGGAAAAATGACACCCTGTGATATGTGTCACCAATGTAAGTATATCCTATCAACAAGTTTCACTATACATAAGAGGATTAATATAAGAGGAAAATTCAGTTGTTACACCCATGCAGTAGTGTATACTGCTATATGCACCAAGTGCCCAGCCTTTTCATGCAACGTAAATTGGCACAACGGATTTACGAGCATGGGTATGATATACATCATTGTGATGAAAAAATTGCCTTATATAGGCATGTGAAAATCTTCCCTGACCTTTTCAAATTTGTGGTGCTACAGCAGGTAAAATGTGGGGATAGAGGGGGACCCTGGAAGTTATTCCTCAGAGAAGGAAACCTGGTGGCAAGTATTCCTTAATGCTTACTCGCCACCAGGCTTAAATGTAGTGTCCATGTCTAGTAAGTTAAAATTAAAAGTTTTTGACAGATGTGTCTTCTCCTCTGTTTTAGGATTTGTTTTCTTTGTTTGTTTTTTTTATTATTCAGAAAAAAGAATAAGTAATCTGATATGTATTTTTATATTATAATTATATATTATATATTTATAATTCTATATTATATATAATTCTATATTATATATATATATATATATATATATATATATATGGGTCTACCTGAGATAGTCGACAAGCCATTTGATCGACTTTTATTTGGTCGACAATTCATTTGGTCGACAGGCAGATTTGCCCCCCTCCCCAATGTTGTGCAACCCTGGAGTTGATATATATAGTTAGGGGGGTGTGGGGGGCACACCCCCCCACATTGGGGGGTATGGGGGGTGAAGCCCCCCACATAAAACTGCTTGTCGACCAAATGAACTGTCAACCAAATGAAAGTCGATCATTTGGCCTGTCGACCATGTGATAGGGATCCATATATATATATATATATATATATATATATATATATATATATATATATATATATATATATATATATTTTTTTTTTTTTATATTCCATTTTTAAATATTTTTCATGTCATGCAGGTTTGGATCAAATGATCATTTTAGATTAAATATGTTTGTATTTTTATAATATGTATTACATAGAGTTAACTATTTATCAGTAGATATTTTTATAATTTTTATTGTCCTTGTTTTATAGGTAGGTACTAATTCGTATTAATTGGTTGCAGGTAGGGTGTGATGTATAAATATGCTTGCACTTGCTTTTTACTTTGTCTGAAAACGTTTGGTGATATTCACCAAACTAAATCGCTTACCATTCATTATATCTGGAATAAAACTTTGGATTTTATTTGGGCATTCCAGCCCGTGTGATTTATTCATCTGGTTTTGCTGTTTTTTCAGTTTCTTGGTATAAAAAAAATCAGACAATGGGATTCTGAATTATTAGATCTACAATCCAAACTTTTGTCAGTAAAAGCTGAAAAAAATCAAAATCATTTGGAGATGAAAAAGAAAGTAGAAGTATTAAAATACAACGGAATTCTAACACATAAAACTAGTTTAGCTTTAGAAAAACAAAAAATTAATACCTTGGCCACTTCTCCCAAATATCTACATAATTTATCCACAAGAATTAAAATAAAATCAAAAGCTAACATTAAAAGTATCTTCCATGAAAAGAAAGGGAAAAATGTTTCAGATATAGGTGACATTCTTGATGCCTATAGAAATCACTATATGGAACATTTCCAAAAAGATAATATGCATATTGATAAATTAAATCTAGATGAAAAATGTTCTAATATAAAAAGTACCAGAAAAATTAAAACTAGATCTGCAAGCACCCATATCCTATAAAGAAATTACAGATACAATGAAAGAGGGTAAAAACTAAAAATCTCCAGGTAAAGATGGCATAATTATGGAAATATATAAACATTTTTCTTAAAAGATGCTATCCCTCTTCCATAAAACTCTATTAGAAATTCAGTCACAAACTTTAATACCACCCTCTTGGACATGTTCCTTAATCACACCAATCCTAAAGGAAAACAAATCCCAAACCTCTGTACCTCATATAGACCTATATCATTATTAAATAATGACTATAAGGTATTTATGACAATATTAACTAACAGAATTAAACTACCACTATACAAACAAATGATCAGACTGGATTTATATATCATAGACACACACAACAATATTAAAAGGATAATTTCTCTTATAGATGATGTTAATAAAGAAAATAAAGAAACACTAATAATTGGCTTAGATAGAGAGAAAGCTTTTGGTTCCCTAAATTGGAACTATTTATTCAAAATCCTAATGCTATTTGAATTTCCCGCATCCTTTGTTCATCTCCTAAAGAATATATATACAAATAATTTAGCGTATGTCAAGTTAGGTCCTTTTACCTCTGAATCTATACATATAACAAAAGCCACTAAACAAGGATGTCCCATGTCACCGATTCTATTTGCTCTGGCTATTGAAATATTGGCAGATTCAATTCATAACAATATAAAAATCAAAGGAATAGAGGTTTATGAACAATACAATTTTAAAGTAATGCTATTTGCTGATGACATATTATTAACATTATCTAATACAAGAGAGACATTAGAAGCATTAGCTATATTAATTGACAAATTTCACATGACCTCAGGACTCCATTTCAAAAAATCAAAATAAACATTTTTATTTTTAAATAAAAAAAGAACTGGAGACTAAGGGGGATCACATCATAGGTAAACAAGAATCTACCTTAAAATATCTAGGAATTGAGTTATGTAAGGATAATAATGAATTAGTCTCAAAAAAACAATATCAATACAATTAAAGTATCTATGGAAAAATGGAACAAAATAATAGTAACATTTGAAGATAGACTACAGTTAATAAAAATGGTTTTACTGCCCAAGATCCTATATATAGCCTTGGCAATATAACTGTTACCAGAAAGGAATATACTTAAAGAAATAAATTCATGCCTAATAAGATGTTATTGTTTCCCAAAAGAAACAGAATAGCTTTAATACATCATATCAGACCACAGAAATGGGGAGAATTAAACTTTCCTGATGTAGAAAAATATATATAAAACATCAATATCTAAAAACTTACTCTGTAAATTGGAAAGAATTACTAACTGTAATATCAACAAATGAATTTGATTTACAAAAACATTTCAAACAGATTAAAAACAATTTGCCATGGCACATATGTATTAGTATGCAATATAACATAACTAAACCCACAAACTCGTATAATTACATTGACTCATTTAGGAAAATTATTAATGCAAATATAGATTTAGAAATCTGGTTTGATCTTTTAATACCATTTATAGTCACAAAGAACTTTCCACAAAAAATATATAGAGAAGTTATTAATTCCTGGGAACAGAAATGATTTCTTTATTGGCTCCAATGTATCAAAGAACCAAAAGTTTTAGATGTGCAAGTAATAAAAACAACATACAAAATTCCACAACAGGACAGGCTAACTTTACAGAGTATTCTGTCATATTCGCAAGACTGAAGAAGAATAATTAACAATTCTTAATTTAAAGAAATACCTAAATTTACGAAATACATATATGAAATCATTTATAATGACTTTGACATGGGAAACAGTACTTCAAAATTTTACAAAATATTGATAAACTATAAAACAACACCTAAAACCTCATATTGGAAATATATAACAAAAGGACACTCAATGCAATTAACTGAAGATATTAAAACAAATATCTTATAATCGATAAAATATACATCCTTTACACAATATTGGAAAGTTTTTAATTGGAAATACTTGCACAGAGCATTCTTAACTCCAGACAGAATCAGTAACATTAGTTCTTCCATAAAAGGAATATGTTGGAGATGTGAGCAAGTACACAATGCAGACTGGAACCACATTTTCCTAGATTAGGTTAAAATTAAGCCATTTTGGAATGGTATTAACTTTCTACAAGCTTTATTTAATGAATCATTTTATTTAACTAAAGCTCTTGTATTACTAAATTTGAATGAAGGTCCTCATTTGAATAGGTCAAACATGTATCTAGTATGGACTATACTTGCAATTTGAAGGAAGTGTATAACAAGAAGATAGAATACAAACAATACAAACTTTGGAAGACTTCTACAGCCTACTGAAGACCACAGCATTATTAGAAATTAAAATTAAATAACTAAGAAATTATCCAAAGCTATTTATCAACAACTCTTGGGGAAAAGTCTTATCGTTGATTGACACTATACAATAATTGATCAGACAGTCTGATAATGGATTGGATATGCTTATAAAGTAACTGTATATATTAAGATCTGTTATAGTGTCAGGCTAATGTAAATAGTGTACATAATTATTTAATATATTATGTATAAATACTATGGAATTCATTCAAATGTATTTGAAAAATGAAAAAAAAATTGAGGAAATTGATTTTGGGACATATATTATGAAAAATTAGATTATGGTTTTGGAAGAAGGGGTGGACCTCAGGTATGGATGAAAAATGATGGTATATAGGAATGTGTAGATATCTGTAAATATGTATATTTTATAAATATGTAAATGATGTTTTGTTTATGTTTCGTTAAAGGACCCTACCCTTTTTGATGGCTGCCGTAGGGTCTTTTACCACCAACTCAAGCAGATGGAACCTTGGTTTAACATCTCATCTAAGGATGACACACTACAGAGTTCAACACCCCCATATGCTGCACTGCAATGTAATCTATTGATCTAACTGGTGTGGAAATAAAACCCACAGCCTTTTGTACCAAAAATGTGGATGCTACCTGTTGCGCCATTGACACTGCTCATCCCTAACTCCTATTTCTCTTGTTATCATGGAAAGATTGTATGTCTAAAGGTTCAGTGTTTTGGCCTATAATTTAACCACATCTTTCAGATTCTACAGGAATATTAAAATGATCATTGTTCAAAAAAGATAATATTTTTTTTACTACAGCTCCATTCAAAGGTGCATGCACACAGTGACTTCAAAATTGTTATTTGATGCACATTTCTCAGTGATAGCAATCTTTACCATGAACTGTGTACCAAGGTGACCTTTCTTAAAAATGATCAAATTTGCAAAAAGCTTTCCAATGTCATAAATGAGTTCCTGGTTTAGAAACGTATCCTGATAGCTTTGATAATTTTCAAAATTTGAACCTATAAATTTCAATACAGCTACTGTTATGAATGATACGACTCACCAGTTACTTCCAATGTGCAGACTACAATGCAAACATAACAATTTAGATAGTATGAACTTACTGCTTTTGTTTATGATTTTGGGTCTTATGAATACAGTTCTCAAAATTCTCCCAGAAATAATAAATGCCACAACACATAATCACTATATGCAAATAACCTTCTAATAGTGACAGTTCCTATAATTTATAATTCCACTTACAGCACAACAATTTCTTCATAGATTCACATTGTTATCATTACAGTCAGTACCAATGGATAGTGTACGTTACCCACAATGTAAGAAGTAGCAATCCTGTATGCCAGCAGTTAACTTAAATAATCAAGATAAATCTCTCAAATTGTGGCTGTTCTGAAGTACACTGCTGATTTAAAGAATTACTATTTTGGTGCTATCTGATGTAATGACAATGACATCATCTGCTTTAGTAGACATACTTCCAGTAAATAGAGCTGATACCAGTCATCACAAATGAAGATTAAGATACTAAGAGGACTACAAATATAATTCTTCTTGGGGGGGCTCTACCATGTCATATTCAACTTCCACACTGTTCCCCACACATTTTATTATAATTAACTTAAAGATTTCTACTGTAAAGTTTTTAACCTCTATGATGGTCTTGGAGTAACAGCACTGCTTTGAATCTTGCCTTAATGAACCACATTGACTACCTCTAGGTATTTGTCTTGACACAGAGATCATCTACACTGGCTTCCTGAAAATTTAAGTTCTGCTACTTATCTTCTCAAGTTGTACAACCCCTTGCCAAAAAGTGTTACATGTTTATATATGTTAGCATATGTGATGAAAGGCAGTACTTCCAGCATGGCTAGCTGGAATTTTGTAAAGAATTATATGTTATTTGTGAATATCAAACTGAATTATACAAGATGCTTGTGTTACAAATGTATTAGAACTATATGTCATACAAGATGCTGGTGCTATAAATGTATTATAACTGTATGTCATGTCTATATTAAACTGCTTTGTACAGATTCCAGCAACAAACGAATAGGAAGACACAGAGACAGCTAATATATCCAGTTCAAAACTTTTACTGCAGTGCAACAAAACACAAGCGCTTTCACCAGAGAGGCATCATCAAGTGTATTATAAAAGCACTAACAAACACACCTCTATTTATACATCAAATGTCACATGATACAAATTCAAATTTAAAACCACAAATTTAAAGACACAACACATATAAAAGATATATAAATGTAATTTAAAAACATACATAAATAATGCATACTAAAACTATACTTCAATACTAATAACTACCTTCTTAGGGGTCTCTTCTTTAATTTGGATACTAATGGAACTGATTCATTAAGCCCATGTCCTACATCAGCCCTAAACCTCACTATCCATGAGGATTCCAAATCCTCGGTCTTAGCACGTATATCACCCTGCCTCACATTCTCATAAACCCTAGCAATTACTAAAAATTTAAAACCATGACTAGAGTCAGTACTCAAAACATGCTTTGCCAATGCACTAACCACATTACCTTTATTCATATGGTAGATATGTTCTCTTATGCATTCTCTGAAGGGACAGTCAGTCTTACCTATGTAAAACTTTTTGCATACAACACAGTGAGCTAAATAAACAATATGTGGGGTATCACATGTAGCTGCTATTGTGAAATTATAACATCTACCTTGGTTGGGATGTTCAAATTTGCAACTTCTGTCAATATATACACACCAGTTGCAATGACCACATGTCAAATGCAGAAATAAGCGGATTAGTTTTAGGTAAGAACAAACTGGGCTTAGAAAAAATATTACTTTCTTCATTAGTAACACTTTCAGAAATATTAAACATTACTTTCAACCCCAAATTTCTAGTAAATAATTTAACATCAAAAATAACATCCATAAAATTAGAACAAGTAGAGGGTATAAATGATACCCCTTTACCTAAAACTCTCGATTCATAAGGCGTCAAAGTTATACTGGAGAAGTTCAACACTAGTCCTTCTTGGTGTTCAGAAATGCCTTTTTTATTGTATTCTGTGTACTCACAGTTCCTTCCATCTTTCGTTTGTTGCAGCTCTGACTCTGCCCTCGTCAGCCATTGAAAAGTTTGCTCCTTCACCGGAAGTGGAAAATTGAGGTTGTGTTGCTCAGAGGCAGAAAAAAACGACCATCAGTATCATTAATGCTGCCAGAGGTAGATTTCTCTACTACCCCTGAACTATGCAGTTGTGCATTCGTAGTTACAATCTTCTTTCGAGCTTCCAGCTCCTTCACCAAAGCAACTTCACCTGTTAATGGGGAAACACTTTGTATCTCTTCTGAGCGTTGATTAGTACCAACACATGGATCTGACGAAAGAACAACAGCACCTCCTGGTGGACCATCTTTGGTACTGCACTGTTGCCAAGATCTCAAAGTCTTTTTTTCAAAACTTTCCCAAGGCCATACGAAGATATTCCCCAGTTGAAAATCATTATGATCTCGACAGATCTTACTAATTTTAGTTTTTTTTAGTTTAGACTCGTATATTGAAAGGGAATCAAACATCTCTTTCATATACTGCTCCAAAACAGACTCAAAACAAGTTTTTACAAGCTCAGAATATTTATCATTGACCACCTTGGTTAAATCAGTGATTTCCCTTTCTGCCGATTGTATTAATAGTTTCAAATAGCTGAAACTCACCTGAATGTTAACTTTTTGCCATTCCTTCAAGAGCAGACTATCACCATTAACATTAGATGGCATTTTCAAGACTCGAAGGCATCTAGGTATAATCTGCTCAGTTAAACAAACCTCCAGGTGATATTTCTGATACTGATATCTCTTTAACGTGTATAAATCATTTTCCACAGCAAAGAGAGCAGTCTTGAGGGCAATTATGTCCACGGAGGTGGCTAAATTGTCAGAGTCCCCAGAAGGTTGCATCCTACAACCAACTAATGGACTAACAGTCTTAGTTACATTCGTTAAAAAACTTGCCATCCTTCTTCCAACAGGGTTAACATTAACAGAGTCAGTGTCAATCTCAGTTATTTCATCATCCATAACTGTGAGCCTTGTGGTAGTATAAATCAATGCAACTAATAAAACTACAAAAACTACTACCACTATAAAAGGCTCACTTACTGTGTCCAAAGTAAAAATTCCAGCAACAAACGAATAGGAAGACACAGAGACAGCTGATATATCCAGTTCAAAACTTTTACTGCAGTGCAACAAAACACAAGCGCTTTCACCAAACAGTTATCATCAGGTGTATTACAAAAGCACTAACAAACACACCCCTATTTATACATCAAATGTCACATGATACAAATTCAAATTTAAAACAACACATTTAAAGACACAACACATATAAAAGACATATAAATTTAATTAAAAAACATACATAAATAATGCATACTAAAACTATACTTCAATAATAATAACTACCTTCTTAGGGGTCTCTTTTTTAATTTGGGTACTAATGGAATGGATTCATTAAGCCCATGTCCTACATCAGCCCTAAACCTCACTATCTATGAGAATTCCAAATCCTTGGTCTTAGCACGTATATCACCCTGCGTCACATTCTCATAAACCCTAGCAATTACTAAAAATTTAAAACCATGACTAGAGTCAGTACTGTACAGTCTTCATCCTCCTTATGTTTTTAGAAATGTGGCTTCTAACCAGTTTTCTAGAGCTTCAAGATTAAATGCTAGGGATAGTGATTTTATTGGTGAAGTTGATAACTTGAAGATGAGTTTGAAGGAGAGAGAGGTTATGAGGAATATCTTATCCAAAACAACGCAGTTAAGGTTTTTGATAAAAGGATGAATGAAGCTAGACCATATTTTTCTACAGGTAATAGTGAGTTTGTTAGGAGGCGAGAAAGTAAGTATAACACTGGTTTGAGGTTTAAAGTTACTTATACTAGTGATGTAGATTGTTAAAAGGATATCATTAAAAACACTGGGGTGTCCTTAGAACTGATAATGCTATCTCTAGGCATATACCTGAAGTGCCATGTTTTTTATATAAGAACAGTAGGTCACTGAGAAGTAGGTTGTGTTACCCAAAGGATGCAAGTAAGAATACTCATTTAGTTGGAACTAAACCATGTGGTCATTGCAACTGGTGTGTATATATTGACAGCAGTTGCAAATTTGAACATCCCGACTAAGGTAGATGTTATAATTTCACAATAGCAGCTACATGTGATACCTCACATATTGTTTATTTAGCTCACTGCATTGTATGCAAAAAGTTTTACATAGGTAAGACTGACCGTCCCTTCAGAAAATGCATAAGAGAACATATCTACCATATGAATAAAGGTAATGTGGTTAGTGCATTGGCAAAGCATGTTTTGAGTACTGACTCTAGTCATGGTTTTAAATTTTTAGTAATTGCTAGGGTTTATGAGAATGTGAGGCAGGGTGATATACGTGCTAAGCCCGAGGATTTGGAATCCTCATGGATAGTGAGGTTTAGGGCTGATGTAGGACATGGGCTTAATGAATCAGTTCCATTAGTACCAAAGTTAAAGAAGAGACCCCTAAGAAGGTAGTTATTAGTATTGAAGTATAGTTTTAGTATGCATTATTTATGTATGTTTTTAAATTACATACAATGCTTTTTTCCCACTTTCTGAAATTTAAAAAAAGTTCAGTTACAGATTTGCTGTTCTGAACTGTTTTTAAGTTTCTTGGAGGCCATTGCTTGCTTGGGCTAAAGGGAAGTCTCTGTGTTCATCAGTGGCAGTGGTAAACACTGAACAGCCTGCCTTGCCCCTGTGGGAGTGGTTACTGCCTAGAAACTGTAGTTTTATTGGCCATTTTGGGTCAATTCCAAACTCCTTGATCCCCCTCTATTAAAACCCGATTGCCTCGTGGTTTTGGTGTCTTTTCAGACTTGTTGGCTGTTGGTGAAGCACCCACCAAGAGGAGAAAATGCTGAGAGAAGAAAGGAGCCACTTTTGAGATTTTAAGTATTTTTCTTCCGATTATTTGTTAAGATTTCTGCATTGCCGCCTACTTTTTGGCGTTTTCCAGCTTATTAAACTTGATATCTGTATTAAAAACTGTATTTAGAACACATCTAGAGCCTGTTTACTGCATTTCCTGTGTTGCACTTATTTTAGGTTCATAGGTTCATACTAGGCTATCTGCCCTGGGGCAATTATAAGCCTAGCCTGATTCTGTATGGCTTACGCCACCCCTTGATTTGAGTATACTGTGCCCTTTTTAAGGTTTAGTTTACTGTGCCTTTGTCTAATAGTGACACAGGAGTAATCCCTGGGACAAACCTACGATCCCCCATCCACTTATCGAGATTCTTCTTGAAGAGATTCAGTGAGGTGCTCTGCCTCACATGAACTGGAATTCTATTCCAGAGCGAAGGGAGCCTCTGGGTTATGAACCTGTCCCTCCAGCAAGTTCTATTTATTTCTGTGCTGAGGTTCAAGTCCCTCGAGCGTGTGGCTCTAAGGGATTTAGATTTACTGAGGTGAAGCATGTCCATTAATTCTGGATTTGACATAGCTTTGTATGTCAGGCATAGATCACCTCAAAGTAGGCGGTATGCAACTGAGTAAAGCTGGAGTTTTTTTTAACCGAGCAGCATATGGCATCTGTTTGAGACCCTTGATCCTCTTGGTGAGATACTTTTGGGGTCTTTCTAATTGCTGCAGGTGTCGGGTAAGGTACATCCCAAAAGGGGCATTGTATTCTATGATGGGCCTGATGAGGGATGAATAAAGGGGCACGATTACCTCTCTTGATCTAGATGTGAAACCCTTCGTGATGAGGTGGGCTATGTAGAAGGTCTTTCTAACCACTTTGGCAATGTGGTTTTCAAAGGAGAGATTGCTATCGACTTGGGTCCCCAGGTCCCTAATAACTTCCTCTGTACTTAATGGGTTTCTGCCTATGTGGTAATTTGTGGGCACATTGTTTTTGCCAAAGGGTATGACTATACATTTTTTGGCATTTAGCTTTAAACCATGGTGCTGGCACCAGTTATCTGTCTCTGTGAGACCTTTTTGAAGGATGTTTGTGTCAGCTGGAGAGTTGATTATGGCGCCCAGTTTGCAGTCGTCTGCGAACTTGGTGAGCCATAGTCCTCCCACGTTTGCCTGTACCTCGGAAAAGTATATACCAAACAAGAGTGGTCCCAGGACAGAACCCTGTGGGACGCCACTTGTGACCGGTTTCGAGTCTGACATGACTCCAGCAACTCTCTCACTGTGGGTTCTGTCTTTGAGCCAGTTTGCGACCCATCTTGTGACATAAGCTATCCAGCTTAAATATAAACTCCTATCTATGATGCCCGAGTGGGGTATTGTGTCAAATGCCTTTGCAAGGTCCAGATAGGCTGTGTGGACTACCTTCCCTTCATCTATGGATTTGGTGACTGTTTCAAAGAAGTCAACCAGGTTCAAAAGGCAGAATCTGCCCTTGACAAAGCCAAACTGGGTTGGATCTAGTGTCTGTAGGTCCCCAATGTCTTTGTTTATGAGCTCCATGATGATCCTCTCCATAGCCTTGCAGACTAAGCTAGTCAGGCTTATGGGGCGATAGTTTCCAGGGTCCGTAGAGGCTCCACCTTTGTGGAGTGGGACCACTGTTGCTGTACGCCATTCTGTGGGCACATATCCTGTAGTGAGGCTGAGATTGTATAGCTGTTTTATTTGAGGGATTAGTTCCTCTTGGAGTTCATGTAGGACGCAACCTGGGATGCCATCTGGTCCCATGGAAGCAGTGTTTTTTGCTTTGGAGAGGGCAGCCTTCACCTGAGCATCTGAGATGTTTGGGAGGCAGCTCTCTGCCAGGATAGATACTTGCTCTTTTCGGGGGGGGGGGTTTGCACTGAACCTGTCTGCCAGGATATTGACGATGTCTGTGGGTTCAGTGTATTTTTTTGTAGTTTAGAATCAACTCAGAACAAGTCTGGGAGTTGCATCTCAGGTTTCTAACAACTGAAAAAATCCTTATGATTGTCTTTGGTGTCCTGTGCAATTTTTCTCTTGAAGCTGGCCTTGGAGGATTTTATGAGGAATCGTAATTTTTTGCTAGTACTGATCAGAGATGCCTTCCCTATTAGGGATTTTGCTCATCATGTAGTAGCTTCCTCCTTCTGTTGTACAGTTTATTTATGGCAGGGGTCCACCAGACTGGATGCCTGCCTTTGGATGATTGGGTCTTGGTTTTGTTTGGGATAGCATGATCCATGCATTCCTGGAGATGTCCGTAGAATGCATTTATATAGGATTCTGCAGTTTGGGCCGTAGTTTCCACTGGCCCTGGGGCCTTGAAGGATTCCACTTCAGTTTTGAGAAGTGAGAAGTTCGCTTTTGAGAAGTTTTTCACTGTGGTTTTCTGGGCTGGGGTGGGGTCGGGATGTGGACATCCAGTGAAATTAATTTATGGTCTGATCTTACCAATGAGGGATATACTTCTGGTGTGGAGCATAGAGTCCCCATGTTGGTAATGATCAGGTCTAGTATGTTGTCCCCTCTTGTGGGAGTGGTGACTAGTTGTTCCATAGCATTTGAGTTTATAATTTCCAGAAACCTTTGGGCTAAGGTGCTGGGGCTTGAGTAGTGCTCCCAGTCAATGTTTGGGTAGTTGAAGTCGCCCAATATAATGGTGTTGGGAGAGATCTTCATGTTCTCCAATGTTTTCAGGAAAGCCGAGTGGGATTCCTGACTTTGAGAGGGTGGTCTGTAGGATGCTATAAACTGAAAAGCAGTCTTGCCCACTGTTAGTTGCACATGTATGGTCTCCAATACTTCATGCAATGCCACTAACCTGGAGGTGTGGATATCCTTGATAAATATGGAAACTCCCCCTCCTTTTGTGGTTCGGTCCGGGTTTTGGGGCCGAAAAGCATGATATGAGGTATAGCCTGGTAGTGCTGGGGTGCTCTCTGGAGCCTTGAACCAGGTTTCTGTCACTGCACAGATATCGATGTTCTCCATACTGAGGAGAGCTTCGAGTGTGTGCATCTTGAGGTTAAGACTTCTGGCGTTTAGCAGCATTACCCTTAGTTTCTTGTTCCTTGTGCTGTCTATGGGGGTGGGTTTGACTTTTGAGCCTTGCCTAAAAAAGGCACTATGGGGTGGCAAGAGCCTTTGCCAATATCCCAAAGCCCAGTGGTGACAGGTGCAAGCCGTCCCTAGCAAAGCAACGTGGCTTGTCGAGCATGTCATCCCAGGCTGACAGACACTGGATCCCCTTTGAATGACACCAAAATTTTAGCCAATTGTTAAAATTGATCATTTTGTCTTTGTACTGTGGCATCATTCTAGGTGAGGGTAAGATGCTGCTCAAGGTCAGGGTCATACCAGCCTGGGCTACATGATCAGAGAGCTCCTCTATGTCTCTTTTCATGTAGTTCAGGGAGGTACATCTCAGGTCATTCACACCAGCATGTACAATGACCGAGTCATATTTGTATTTGCTTTGGAGTGACCTGAGTGCTTGCGTTATGTGGCGGATCCTAGCACTCGACAGGCAGCTCACCATGACCTTCTCTTTATTCAGCCTGGTGAGTGGGACGTCAGTGTGTCTGACAATAGAGTCACCTATAACAAGAGTATCAGGTGTGTTATTCAGCCTTAAGGGCTGTGGCTGCTTGGCACACTGACTTTGTGGGTTATGTGTTGTGTGTGTTTTGTTTTGAGGTAGCGTTTGCTTGGATGTCTGCTTTGGAGGTCTCTGTTGCTTAGGTAGATTTTTATTTAGAGCCTCCGAGTATGTTTTTGTGTATTTATGTGTTTGGTTCGCTGATGTGGTGGGACTATGTGATACTGGAATTGTGTTGTGTGAGGTTACCTTCTCCTCCTGACTGGTTACACCAGTTTTGAGATGAGAGAGCTCAGCCTCCAGTTTGGCTAAATAGTTGCATCTCTCACATATATTTGAACCTGTTTGGAGGAGGAGAGGGTTGTCCGTGTACATGAGACAGTTGTAACATTGCCTCAAAATTCCCAGATTCACCAGCTGGACTGGAGAGGAAACCATTGACTGACCTTTGGACATGCTAGAGTAATATAGGGAAACTGAATTTAAGACGGACCAATAGAGGACAGGGTAATTGTAGAGAGTATAAGAGTAAGTAGTGCTTATGGTTTAATAGTGCTAACTTGTAGGATTACTTAATTGGACCAGTGAAGGGCCTTAGAATGAGAATATGGTGTTTAAATTGAGAGATAGAGCAGTTCTAAGGGAAAAGTGAAGAGCAGACTTTGTGGAGCCAGGAATAGTTTAAACCCAATTAGGTGGCGCTGCCCGCTGTTGCGCTATGCAAAAAACCGTGCAAAACTGCGCAAAAGAGGGTTTTAAGAGAGGAAGATGAAGGAGTTTTGGAATTGACCCAAAATGGCCAATATAACTACAGTTTCAAGTCAGTAACCACTCCCACAGGGGCAGGCAGGCTGCTCAATGTTTTTCACTGCCACTGATCAACAGAGAGACTTCCCTTTAGCCCAAGCAAAAAATGGCCTCACAGAAACTTACAAACAGTTCAAGAACAGCAAGCCTGTAACTGAACTTTTTTAAATCTCAGAAAAGTGGGTAAAAAGCAATATTTTTTTTTCTTTTTCAGAGATAGCAGAGGTTCACAAGTATCAACAAGTTATAACAGTGTAGTAAATTACCCCACTCAAGAGTGCTAGGCCAAAGACAAAAATCGTTTTTTTCTTAAAACTTGCATTTTACCTGTCTCTGGCCTAGCACTCAAGTGTGGGGTAATTTATTGCACTGTTCTAACTTGTTGCTACTTGTGTATCTCTGCTATCTTTAAACAAAACAAAGAAAAACAAAAAATCTTGCTTTTTTCCCACTTTCTGAAATTTAAAAAAAGTTCAGTTACAGATTTGCTGTTCTGAACTGTTTGTAAGTTTCTTGAAGGCCATTGCTTGCTTGGGCTAAAGGAAAGTCTCTGTGTTCATCAGTGGCAGTGGTAAACACTGAACAGCCTGCCTGCCCCTGTGGGAGTGATTACTACCTAGAAACTGTAGTTTTATTGGCCATTTTGTGTCAATTCCAAACTCCTTGATCCCCCTCTCAAAACCCTCTTTTGCGAGTTTTTGCGCATAGCTCAGCATCAGGCAGTGCTGCTTAATCAGGTTTAAAGTATTCCCAGCTCCACAAAATCTGCTCTTTACTTTTTCCCTTAGAACTGTTCCAAATCTCAAATTAAGCACTCTATTTTCCTTCTAAAACCCAGCAGTAGCTAGGATAAGTGTCTTATAGGTAAGCACTAATAAACTAAAGCACTACACCCTCTTATACTCCCTTTAAGTACTTGGCTCCCTATTGGTCCTTTTTGATCAAGTCAAACAGTAATTCCTTATACTATTCTGGCATGCCCAAAAGTCAGTTTCAGGTTTACTTTCCAGTCCAGCTGGTGAATATGGGAATCTTGAGGCAATGTTACAACTGCTTTATGTACACAGACCACCCTCTCCTTTTCCCAACAAGCTCAAATATATGTGAGAGATGCAACTATATAGCCAAACTGGAGGCTGAGCTCTCTCAACATAGTACTGGCATGGTCAGTCTGGAGGAGAAGGTAATCACACACACCACAAATCCAGTCTCACATAGACCTATCGCAACAGCAAACCAAACACAAACACACAAAAACATACTCGGAGGCTCTAAATAAAAATCTGCCCAAGCAACAGAAACCTCCAAAGCAGACATCCAAGCAACTGCTACCCCACAACAATACCCACGTATCACACAGTTCACAAAGTCAGTGTGCCACACAGTCACAGCCCTTAAGGCTAAACAACACACCTAATACACTTGTAATAGGGGACTGTTGTCAGACACACTGACGTCCCTCTCACCAGGCTGAAGAAGGAGAAGGTCACTGTAAGCTGCCTGTCAGGTGCCAGGATCTGCCACATAACACAAGCACTCAGGTCACTCCAAAGCAAGTACAAATATGACTCCGTCATTGTCCATGCTGGTGTGAATGACCTGAGACGTACCTCCCTGGATTACATGAAAAGAGACATAGAGGAGCTCTCTGATCATGTGGCCCAGGCCGGTATGACCCTGACCTTGAGTAGCATCTTACCCTCACCAAGAATGATACCAAAGTATAAAGACAAAATGATCAATTTCAACAACTGGCTAAAGTATTGGTGTCACTCAAAGGGGATCCAGTGTCTGTCAGCCTGGGATGACATGCTTGACAAGCCACGTTGCTTCGCTAGGGACGGCTTGCACCTGTCACACCTGGGCTTTTGAATACTGGCCAAGGCTCTTGCCACCCCTATAGTGCCTTTTTTAGGCAAGGCTCAAAAGACAAACCCACCTCCTTAGACAACACAAGGAAAAGAAACTAAGGGTAATGCTGCTCAATGCCAGAAGTCTAAACCTCAAGATGCATGCACTCGAGGCTCTCCTCAGTATGGAGAATATCGATATCTGTGCAGTAACAGAAACCTGGTTCAAGGCTCCCGAGAGCACCCCAGCACTACCAGGCTATACCTCATACCATGCTTTTCGGCCCCAAAACTCGGACCGAACCACAAGAGGAGGGGGAGTATCCATATTCATCAAAGATACCCATACTGCCAGACTAGTGGCACTGCACAAAGCATCTGAGACCATCCATGTGCAACTAACAGTGGGCAAAACTGCCTTCCAGTTTGTAGCCTGCTACAGACCACCCTCCCAAACTCAGGAACCCCACTCGGCTTTCCTGAAGACACTGGAGAATATGAAGGTCTCTCCAAACACCATTATATTGGGTGACTAACTACCCAAACATCGACTGGGAGCACTACTCAAGCCCCAACACCCTAGCACAATGGTTCCTAGAATTTATAAACTCAAATGCTATGGTACAACTGGTTACCACTCCCACAAGAGGGGAAAACATATTGGACCTGATCATCACCAACATGGGAACTCTATGTTCCATACCAGAGGTACACCTCTCATTGGTAAGATCTGACCATAAATTAATCACTATGGACATCCATATCCTGCTCCCACCCCCAGGAAAGGAAACCACGGTCAAAAACTTCTCAAAAGCAAACTTCCCACTTCTCAAAACCGAGGTAGAATCCTTCAAAGCCCCAGAGCCAGTGGAAAATAAAGCCCAAACCGTAGAATCCTTTACAAACACATTCTATGGATACCTACAGGAATGCATGGATCATGCTATCCCAAATAAAACCAAGACACACTCCTCTAAAGGCAGGAGACCTGTCTGGTGGACCCCAGCCATAAATAAACTGTACAACAGAAGGAGGAAGCTACTACATGATAGAGCAAAATCCCTGAAAGGGAAGGCAACTCTGATCAGTACTAGCAAGAAACTACGATCCCTCAAAATCATCTAAGGCTAGCTTCGAAAGAAAAACTGCACAAGATGCTAAAGATAATCACAAGGCTTTCTTTAGTTAAGTCAGAAACCCGGGTGGAAACTCCCAGATATGCTCAGAGTTAGTGCAAAATCACAAAAAATACACTGAACCCACAGACATTGCCAACATCCTGGCAGATGGGTTCAGTGCAAACTTCTCCCTCCCCCAAATGAGCAAATGACTATCCCAACAGAGTGTAGCCTCCCTGACATCACAGATGCACAGGTGAGAGCTGCCCTCTCCAAAGCAAAAAACACAGCATCAATGGGACCAGATGGTGTCCCAGGCTGCGTTTTACATGAGCTCCAAGAAGAACTGAACCCTCACTTAAAATCACTGTTCAGTCTCAGCCTTACAACAGGATATGTACCCAAAGAATGGCGTACAGCAACAGTGGTCCCACTCCATAAAGGTGGTGCCACAACGGACCCTGGAAGCTATCTCCCTATAAGCCTAACTAGCCTGGTCTGCAAAGCTATGGAGCGTATCATCATGGAACTCATAAACAAAGACATTGGGAACCTCCAAACACTGGATCCTACCCAATTCGGCTTTGTTAAGGGCAGATCTTGCCTCTTGAACCTGGTCAATTTCTTTGAAACAGTCACCAAGGCCATAGACGAAGGAAAGGTAGTCCACACAGCCTACCTTGACCTTGCAAAAGCCTTCGACACAATACCCCACTTGGGCATCATAAATAAGCTCACCGTCTTAAATATCAACCCCTATGTCACAAGATGGGTTGCAAACTGGCTTAGGGATAGAGCCCACATGGTCAGAATTGCAGGTGCCATGTCATACTCTAAACCAGTTACAAGTGGCATCCCACAAGGCTCAGTCCTGGGACCTCTCTTGTTCAGTATATATTTCTCTGAGCTACAGGCTAACACAGGAGGACTATGGCTGACAAAGTTTGCAGATGACTGCAAACTGGGGGCCATAATCGACTTGCCGGCTGACACAAGCATCCTCCAAAAAGGTCTCACAGAGATGGATAACTGGTGCCAGAGCGATGGCCTAAAGCTAAATGCCAAAAAGTGCATAGTCATCCCCTTTGGGAAAAACAAAGTGCCCACAAATTACCACATAGGTGGTAATCCATTAAGTATGGAAGAAGTAATTAAGGATTTGGGGACCCAAGTAGATTGCAATCTCTCCTTTGACAATCACATTGCCAAAGTGGTTAGAAAGACATTCTATATAGCCCACCTTATCATGAAGGGGTTCACATCTAGATCAAGAGAGGTCATTGTGCCCCACTACTCATCAGGCCCATAATTGAATACAATGCCCCATTTGGGATGTACCTTATCCAACACCTGCTACAACTAGAAAGGCTAAAGAAACTCCAGCTCTACTCAGTTGCTTACCACCTACTCAGAAGCGATCTGTGCCTGACATATAAAGCCATGTCCAACCCAGAATTAATGGACATGCTCCACCTCAAGAAATCCAAATCCATCAGAACTACACACTCCAGTGACTTAAACCTCAGCACAGAAATAAATAGAACATGCTGGAGGGGCAGATTCATATCCCAGAGGCTCCCCTCACTATGGAACAAAAACCCAGTCCATGTCAGACAGAGCCCCTCAATGACCCTCTTCAAGAAGAATCTTGACGTTTGGATGGGAGATCGTAAATTTATCCCTGGGATCTCTGCTAGACAGAGGCACGGTAAACTAACCTTAAATGGGCTATCTTCTGTGACCTACTATACAGAAGCACAGTAAACTAATCTAAGAAGGGTGGCGAAAGCCAAACACACTCTGGCTCGGCTTGTAAATGCCCTAGGGCAGATAGCTTAGTATCAACCTATGAACCTATCTCTTTTATATGTGTTGTATCTTTAAATTTGTGGTTTTAAATTTGAATTTGTATCATGTGACATTTGATGTATAAATAGGGATGTGTTTGTTTGTGCTTTTGTAATACACCTGATGATGCCTGTTTGGTGAAAGTGCTTATGTTTTGTTGCACTGCAGTAAAAGTTTTGAATTGGATATATCAGCTGTCTCTGTGTCTTCCTATTCGTTTGTTGCTGGAATTTTTACTTTGGACACAGTAAGTGAGCCTTTTATAGTGGTAGTAGTTTTTGTAGTTTGATTTGTACAGATGTTTGTGTTGAAAAGGTATTTGTAAAGTGCTTGTGTTTGAAATGGATAAAGTGTACTTTATTGGAGATGACAGATATGGACATGCACTAATGCAATTGTTTGAATGTATATGTTTTAACAGAGGAAACTGGGTTAACCTCAGTCCAGAAAACTTTAGAAGATATACGAAATGAAATCACTTTATAGGCTAGGCCATAAAAATGCTATCTCACAGGTTTCAAGGCAGCCAGAGACACAAAGTCTGCACTGGGAATCTTTCTGTACTGTCTTTGGGGTGAACTAGTTTTGAAGCATAGAGGTATGCAATTGTTTTATGACTTTCAGCACCTGCCAAAGATCTGAGTAAAAGCCCTTGTTTGTGAATTTTATGGGCAAGTACTAAATATTGCCAGCTGCCAGCAATAGGGGTTTGCATGAGAACTAGAAGTCAGATGACCAGGAATTACATCATTCTGCAAGCTATCCCAGCAGTAATAGTTTAAATATTATTTTGAGAAATATCTTAGTGAGACGGAGCATTCTGTATTCTGTCTTGGGCCTGACAACAAGAACCACCATTTGCCACATCATCTGCCTTGCTCTGATCAAGTTATTAAGGAATAGTATAATTCTTGTATTCAGTCAGGAATATAGTAAAGCTTAATTTAGACATTGCTTTTCTTTATGTGCATGACTGTACTGCAATGTTATTTTAAATATTTCCTGTGGTTTTGACCTCTGATGTCACTGTGAATATATACTTAGTATTGTCTTGTTCTTTTATTATTAAATATATTTAAACCTTTCATTGTGGCCGATTTTTGTAGGGATATTTAAGTTTTGAGAGTACTTGCATATTTTGTGACACTGTATGGGCCACTCCTAATATCCATGATCTTGATCAAATTACCATTTGTATTAATATTAATTTCACTCAGCATACAGAGTACCCTTGGAAGAGCCTTAAGGTAGCAGGCAGGAGTGTCTGGTGGCAGTCATAACCTTATTGTCTGAGCAGAAGGGGACATAGCTAGTAAACCTGTTCCAGCCTTTCGTGTGTGTGTGTGTGTGTGTGTGTGTGTGTGTGTGTGTGTGTGTGTGTGTAAAAATCAAATCTGAAAGCATGTGTGTGTCAGCTACTGAGACAGGGACATGAAGCACTGGTGGACAGAGGGTGCTGGATGCCTTGGCTTGGGCACTCAGCTGATATCTCCTCTATAGCTGTGCCAGTGGAGTCTTACTGGGGATCTGGAGAAAGAGGGAAAATACAGAACCAGACTGACTCTGGTCTCTGTGTGCTCTTAAAGGAAGTTGCACCTGATGCAGACAGTTGCATCTGGAAATCCTGTCTGTGTAGTGGGGGGTCATGTCAGCTTATTTAAAAAAATAGCTTACAGATCTATCCATTCCATCATCAATGCTTCAAAAACTATTGAATATTTTTCTTATCTTTACTGTGAAACACAAAACAGCTTGGTTATTTTAAAATTAGGCATCTCTTTTCTTTATGCTAGACTTCTTGCGCATTTTAAACCATATAGAACTGGCAATTAAGCATAGAATTTTGTAGCATCATATTAGTATATTTTATTAAATATAGGAAATAAGGCAATTCAAGGGATTGGCATGTTTTAGTTAAAGCATTTTCTGTATTTTCTTTTCTGTTACTGTTGACCAGGCAAAGATTATTCTTGGTAAACTAAATCTAAAAAAGAAGCCATAAGGCATGCTGGTATTCTATTTTATAATCATTAGCCCTAAGGAGAAGAGTATAAAAAAATCTTAGAAATATTTCTAGAATCAGCATAAGCCATTTACATTTTACTCGATTGCTTCTGCTGCCCTAGAATTTGAGCTAAGGCTACTGGAAGTATTAAATAAGCTGTGGCAGAATCTCACCGGGCTACATCTGACAGTAACTTCTAAAAGAGATAAAGCTCCACTAGGAACTACTGTTTTTTTTTTTATTTTAAGAAAAGTACGTGGAAGTGTTCGTCATATTATTAGCAAGCAAGACAGACACAGCCAGTGTCATTGGCTTACAGCAGAGATGGTGTTCAAGGACAGAGCCATATGGGAGCAATTCAAAGTGTTCTGCAGAAAGCTATTGCAAAAAGAACAGCCGCTGTGGATGTGGATTTATTTTTAAAGCAACTTAAGTCACTGGCTTTTGTTAAGAGTTATTCTTTACAGATTATTCCTACAGCTCTTATGAAGTCCTTGGAAACCACAATGACAACAGAAAATCAGTACAGGTTAGACAATGACACAGCACATTCGTTAAAGAGTATTCTTCTGTTAAAACTTACATAATAGGGAAATAAAACTAAAAAAAAAAGAAAGGAAAATGAACAACAGATTCAAATATGCACATTTCAATAGTTATGACATAATGCCTACAGCTGATATTGGCATCCATTATGTTTTTATAGCCATCAATCTTTTTAGTCTTAAAGTCAAGTGAACTTCAAAAACAACATTGAAATAGTGGTTTCCTTTCAATTAAATAATCTCATAAAAAAACCACTAAGCTTCCATATTGCAACAGCCTACAGTACAGAATTTGTCCTTATTATGGACTCCATAGAGAGATATATCTAGTTGTAATTTAGGAAAGGACAGACTACAATAAACTGGAAAGAAGGATCATTGTGTTTTGCTAGGAACGTTGATAAAAGACTAGGCATAAGGAATTCTAAGTTATAGGGACACGCTGTAATAACAAATAGGAGAGAATGATAATAGAAGTAAAAGAGTATATATGGCATGCTGGAATAATGAGAAAAGTAAAAGTTAAAGACTCCAAGTATCAACAGCTATCAAAATCTTAGTATATTTTGCTGCAGATGCAATTAATTAGAACAAGGATACTATAAGAAGAAAAGAGGAAAAAGACAAAAAAAGCAAGGTTTAACTGCATCCCAAGGTTATTATAGTACATGTTGCACTCCATAAGCTTGCAATATTTCAACTTCTGAAGGTTTAGATTTCTAAGTTATGATTCATTAGCTGCACTGGCAGGTTAAAGGAGTTTTCAGATGAATACACTGGTTAAAGGAGCTATCAATGACAGACAGGTTAACAACTTCTCGCTGTTCTTGGTGTCATACGGGCTACTGAGAAGTAGTGCGTGTGTGTGGTTTTCCAGGGACTTTTGAGCCTAGCTAATTCAGAAATATATACTGGGAATAAATCAGAAAGCCCATGAGTCTAATAACAGGTGAGGTAACTTGCTACTAAAATTAAATATAAGCAGCATAGCCATTTCTGTGGCACAGTCAGATGGAGTTCCAGACGACTAAAGTTCAACTAGCAGCAAGATGGGGAAGGGGCTGAACAGATGGGAAAGGACTGAGTGACTGCTGTCTGCCCACCCACCTCGGGGGGGGGGGGAGATGGGGATTGCATTTCCAATGGATTAATCAATAGTACAGATTAGGGACCAACCAGAAGTCTCGCATCCTTTGTGGCTAGGGTTGACTTGGAAAAGAAGATCCCTTTGTGCCGAGTTTATGCTACACCCTAGAACACTTGCTGGATGCAAGTAAAGAGGGTTAACAACATCAGGAAAAACAAGTCTAGGAATGGACAGTGTCTCCACACCAGCACTGTTAACATTCGTCTAGGACTGGGGGTGTAATAGGTCAACAGTGCAGCTGGGGTGAGGGACTATAGGGTGACTGGGTAAAACTAAAACCCTGTTAAAAATCTGTTTTAAAAACAGAACTAGTTTGTTCCACAGCATCTGCCCAGATTACAGAATAAGGTACCATTCCTGGTTAAAAATGCCTCTCTCTCTCTACTTTAAAGAGATACCAAAATTGTCTTATAGAAAAGACCCACATACTTTGGGGTTATGTCACTCAGTCAAAATTTTCCAGAATGTGTGGTTGTTTAGTAAAGGAGAAAGTCTGGTTTAGGAGATATTATACAGACTTCCAGGACTGAGTTGGGGATGGTAGAAGGAAAAGGAAGGGCATGATCCAGTCAAAGACGATAATTATTTAATGACAAGATGGCAGAAATTGGAAACAGACTGCTACAACAGAGGCATTCAAAATTGTCTGTGATAGATGATTAAAGGAAACCAAGAACAGAATAGCTGGATGCCCTTTCACTGCTGAATTTCTCCATATGAGGACAAACTTGTCTTAAGTGGAAAGCAACTACAGTAAGATGTATAAATCATATATATGTCGCATTGAGAAGGTGATAAACATAGCTGAAATATTTTCTTTATTTTTCATTTTATTCGTCTCTGGGTTGTGTGTATTGGCTACTGGCAGTAAAAAAGGCTGTTTATTGCTGAGAGCTTTTTCTGTTGTTCACTACCAAGACATCACCTGTCAGGTGAGGAGATTGGCAGCAGTACAATATGCCCTACTTTGTACTCTTTGTTCTGGGAAGACGGACATGCTGATCATCTAGAGTAGCTATTAAATTAATAGAGATTATGCAGGATTACTGCAGCAATTCTGAAGGTCAGGTACATGTGCAGGAATTGGATAAGACCCTGGCCATTATTATAATGATATGTTTCTGATAACTAAGAACAGATCATACCATGTCTGATAAAAAAAAAAAAAAGTACATTTTGATTTAACAAAAATAGCCCAACAAGAGAAAATTTTTACCTCAAAGCACACAAGCCTTGGGGTTTGTTATATAAAGTGGATGCCAAGTAAAGCAGTGCACCTTATGATACAAAGCAATCTTGTCCCAATAACAAATGACAAGTTAAGCTAATAATTTCCCATGGTCTACAATAAATTGACCTCTATAATATGCTAATGTGGCATTATAAGGCTGTTTATAAATTCTGTACAGAAGTTATAGATGAGGGGAACATTCCAGGTACAATGGAAGATTCTCTAGTGAAGCTCATTCTGATAAATGCCATCTAATGACACTAATATCTCAGCAAACTAACATTTTATCTAATCAACCAAGATACCAAGTCCAAGACATAAACACAGCTCGAGAATAATGGCACTTCAGACTTCTATCTTAAAAAACTTTTAATAACAGGATAAGCACTTTCACAATAACAATTGCTTTATCAGATCACATAAGTTTGAAGAAGCACAGTTAATATATAGTCAGCCAGCCAATGCATTTCCAGTTACTAAGCAACTAATTAATTTATTGTTGAGCCTTAAAACAATACTCTACCTTCCTAAAGAACAGTAGAAGCACAGAGTAGTCTAAATCTCTAAAAGAGCACATATAAAATGCATTATACTGAAATACACTCACATATATGCACTTACTAAAATTTATTCTGCAGCTGTGTTTCTGCCTCGGTATCTTGGTTGACTGGTTACATTTTTGTTTCATACCGAGCAGTTAATTGCCAGGGACCTTTTTGTATTTTTGCGGATATCTAACATTTTATCTAAATTTAACATTCTTCAGAAATGATACCATGAAAATAACAGCTCAGTTGTTCTAGATGTGGTTTGTGGCCCTTAGTAATGGTCAACACCGAGTCGAGTTTCATACCAAGGATGGACTAAAATAGCATGAATAAGGTTCAGAAAAGTTATGATTAAAATCAGAGGTAGAGGAGAGAAGTCAGATTAATTCCTCCATATCCTTTCAACACCATTTTAATCAGCAGGTAACAGTACACTTCTTAGTTGTATTGAAAAAACATTAAAAACTTATTGGAATTATCATCTGTCATTCTGAATCTTTCCTGCAGAAGCCCTCAGCCAGTGACACGCCTCATTCACTTCTCCTCATGCAAGTCATGCTGTGTTGAGAAGGTCACCATGCAGTTTCATTCCGAACACTTTATCCAGAATACAGTAACCCCAGAGAACTTCTTTGGGTCCTAAAGTGTAGGTCTTCAGGGCCAAGTGTTATTTTGCACCACATTTTGGATGCTGTTGAACTGGTCAACCACTAATTAACTGAGGCAAGTGGCAGGCAGTGTTTCATCATAATGACTGTAATTGAACCATGGAAGATCCAGACCCTGGTGACTAAGCCAGGTCACAGGAAAGAGAAGTGAATGAAGCATATTTCCTTGTTATGTTTGAAATAAGATTTAAGTCCAGTGACTATTTGTAATTTATCTTCAGTGACAAACTGATGCCTTATGCAGGTATCATTTGTTGTCCATACTGGTTTGTACTATAGGCATGCCACAAAAATAAACACATTAATGCCATCAGCTATGTACCTGACAGAAATAACTATTACAATGGTCTGTGCTTCAAAGTCACTAAAGGTTTCGTTTTTCGGTCTTACATTTGTACAATGCATTACCCCCGGCTGCAGTCCTGATGGGCTGCCAGGTGAAAAGCAATCTTGCTTCATCAGTTCATTCCTTCTATTGTTACAGCCACCGTTTCTGGTCTAGGGGTTATCTAAAAATAATGTTTAAGTATATCTGGACTAGATCTGTGAAGCTTTTTTTTCTTTCACTGTCAAAGGGATCCCATAACTAAGTGGGGCAGATATAAACTGCTTCTGTTTAGCATGCTTAATGTTTTAAGAAGTTAAATGTTTCATGGGGTAGCATAATCAGTAGGGGGAAATCTTAAAACTGGCAGGTGAAACACTGAGAGATAGTGACAGGAAATATTTCTTTAAAAAGATGGGTGACAGCCTGAGTTAAATAATCCTTGCCCAAGTAACACTAAAATATTTATCACTTTCAAAGCTTATTGGTTAGCTTTAAGGAGAGCCACAAGAAGATAACAATGTTAGAGACTGAAATGGCAGATGAACAATGCAAACATTCTATTGAGTTAGCAGCACCCATTTTAGGCTGTTTGTATTTGCTTTTTTTATGCAACTGCAGAACTACAGCTGGATAGTTAGCGTCAGAGATATAGATGTGTACATTTTAATTGCATTGCTGCCTGTTTCATGGACGGTTGGTCTGTTTCCATAAAATTCAAAATGTTCTTCCACTTGTGTGATTATAATACAAAAAATGACACTGGGTATAAGCATTAAAATATAGATTTTCTGCAGTTCATCCAGTTTATTAAAATGAATTTGATAATTTTATGAGAGACATTTGGAAAAAAAATCAATACACTTGAATCAGCCCACTGAATAGTTCCATGCTAATTATATCATCAGATGTTACCTCATATTTAATATTTATGGCGTTCTTTTCATCTACAGGATTGAAATATTATCAAAACAATTATCCTGTTCTGGTAAAATCATTTATAAATGACTAGATTACAATCAATATTTGATTTTTCTAGAAAGACTGAATAATATAAGATGAATATTTTTCCAGGATAACTATATTCAACTTGTATACATGCTATTAAGTAGCATCACAAATTCCCTAAATTAAAATGCAGTACTATATTAGGCACACAAAAACATAAAATGGCACTTCACTCTGATTTGTTTTTACCATTTTCTCCTTCTGTCTTTTCACCATTTTCTCCTTCTGTTTTCTCCTTTGTCTTTTTCTCCTTCAACCTTTAGTAGTACCACCACTCTATTTTCAATATATGCCTTTTCACTTACCTCCAATTCTCTCACAGATCTGCCTCCTTTTATCCCACATCCTTTTCATTTCTCCTCCTGATTTTTTCTTAAGGTTCTCTCCAGCCATTATTTCTCACACTTCTTGCCCTTTGTCTTGTTCCCATATCATGATGTCTAGCTCTTTCACTGCTCTCTCACTTTTGTTCCATTATTTTTGCTCCAATCTCTAGCTCCCTCTCTGTGTATTTTCCTTTTATACCTTTATCTAGGGCACAATGTTACAGCTCAGGGCAAATGTGGGTATCCTCATCCTCACAGCTGTAATACTGCTGCTTAGCTCTTGCAGTATTACTGGGAATATCATCAATATGACCACATTCATCTACCCACATTATTGTGACAGTCCTCTCCCTGCCTCTCTTCAGAGTTTTCATTTTTCTCCTACTTTCCTTTAGATTTTTCTCTACAGTCTTTCTGTTGTGGTCTCCACATAATTCTCCAAATATTTAGGGCTGTACGTCTGTTTTTATCTGACTTAACCCCCCCCCTTCCAGTTAACTGTCCTTTCCCTATCCTGACTGATGCTGCCCCTTACCTATTGCAGAGCAGGGCTAAAATTGTTTGAAAGGTCCAAAAAACTGCATCTATTACTTCTAGAGCTACATCTATATCATTTCATAACAAAATACAGTCATCCATATACAACAGGAATTTGGAGCCTATACAACTCATCCTTGTCAGCTCACACAATTTGCCCACTAAACATACTGCTAGCTCCTTTGTCACAAGTGTGAAAGTGCAGTTGATAGACCCCCCTGTCTAGTCCCACTGCTCACCAACACCTGAGCCCCCTTAACTGCAATGTCTACCTCTAATCTATCACAGCTTGCACCCACCTGGGATATCCCATCTCTCTCCTTCAGCACTGCATATATCTCACATAGACATTCTTTAGTTCAAAAAGTACAGTCCCCCTTGACCTGTGGGTGCTTTCCCCTCTATATGTCTATCCATCCATTTACTTGTCTGCATTTCCCCAAGTCTTGTTTTATTTTCATGTTGTATACTTTCTTCCCAAACAATCTGTCCTTCTCTGGTTCTATAGTAACATTAAGGTCTCCCTCAATTATTTCTGTGCCCTCCTCATTTGTACCCATTGTTTGAAAAAATTGCAGAACAAGTCTCTCTCACCCTTGTTATGCAAGCATATGTTGTGAATTATCCATCTTTTACATTTGACCCTCCATTTCCATATTAATAGTCTTCCTTCTGCACTTTTCAGTACCTTTTCTATTATCATCTACAATCCCTTATTGAATACTAGATTTACCTCAGCTATTCTACAGTGGGACTGATCAGTGCAAAGCAATACCCTTTGTGATCACCTGTGCCAGACTGGATTTCCTAACCACTGTTGCAATAGGATGATGAAAGGAGAGGGAGTTATCTACTTATGTTCTAAGGTCCCTCAGAACATATTTGTTTTGGAGTGGGATGTTTTCTATACCATATCCCTGGGCCTGTCCTCTCTGTCCTTGAAGTGTAAAATCTTTTTTTCAGGACCACCATTTCTCTTTTTTGGACCATTTCCTTAAAATCCGCCCCTCCAGCGTTTTTTCACAGGTTTTTTGCTATACAGGTGGGCTTATAGCGCAGCAGCGGTTATACAGGTTTTCTATTTTTCTGGCTCTGCTCTTCTGCTTTTCCAATTTTTTCTAGATATTAGCACTTGTATATATATATTAGCACTATATTTTAAACTTTTTTTCAAACTTCTAGCACTATAAATAACTAATAATAAATAAGCACCCTAAAGCACCACAGGCATCCACTACCCCCCTGCATTACACCCTTCCCCTTAAATATTTGGCTAGTATTATAATATTCTAGTATGAGTGGTAGTCACTTATAGCATCCTCTCTTCTCTGGTCTTGTAGACAATGAATCAATTCACAATGTTACAAACAATTGTCTCATGTACCACACTCCTCTCCTCCCTCTCCCTACATATACTTGTATATTGTGAGACTATATACTATACAGCCAGGACTGAGGCTGAACTCCTTCAACTCAGGAGACTGGCAAGACCACACAGGAGGAGAACACCCAAAAACAAAGCAAAACCACATCACATAAAACCACCTACAAACCAAACACCAAACACATAAGAACACAAAGACATATAAAAAGGCTATAAAAACTTTAAAAAACAACAGAGGCCTCCAAAAGCAGACACGAAATACAACCCACAACAAATACAACAACACACAACACACAAGCAACCCACACACACACACAATCACACACACTAACAGCCTACACTATACAGAGACATACAGACATACTGACTTTATGAGCTTTATACACGAACCGTTCCCACTTACCAGGCCAGGCTGAAGGAGGAGAGGGTAACGTGAGCTGCCTATCGAGCAGGATCCCCACACATTACACACACACACAGTCCTCACAAAAAAAGCAAGTACAAGTATGATTCAGTGATTTGTCCATGCGTGAATGACCACCCTGAGACGTACCTCCCTGGACTACAGAGAAAGAGAGAGATTGACGTGATCTCCAGCAGACTGGTCCCAGACCCTGACCCTGAGCAGCATCCCCTCTTCACACCAAGAATGATGCCTCAAAGAACAAAGACAAAATCAGTTTTTTAAATTGGGCTTAATCACTGGGTGTCATTCTGGGATCCAATGTCTGTCAGCCTGGGATGACATGCAAGTCTAAACCTCAGGATGGCATCGATCGATGTGCAGTAACTGAAACCTGGTTCAAGGTTCAAGGAAGCTGAGAGCACCCAGCAGGCAGGCTCCTCATATCATGGCGCCTCAAGTTCCAGTTCCAACCACACCACAAAGGAGGAGAGTCCATTTTTTTTTAAAGGACACCACACCCTTTGATTGTGGCTACTACCCAAGCAGCATCAGAAACATACAAGTTTTACTACCACCAGGCAAAACTGCCATACAACTGGTCGCCAAGCAAAAAACAAAACACTGAAACAAAACCAACCATCACCATCAACCACCATCCAACTTCAACTACCCCACTATACTACCAGACTGGGCCCTAGCCCTACACCTAACACCAAAAGATCCTGGAATTCATTATCCAAATGCTATAATGAAAACTGGTCACTGGTCACTTGAGAGGAGAGATAATATATATTTTGACCTGATTATCACAAATGGGGGGTCAAATGCCTGCACGGGATATAAACCCCTCACTAGTAAGATCTGATCATAAACTGATACAAGTTCTTCAATTATGTCAGAACCTTGGGAGGAAATTCTCAGATATGCTGCTGAATGTAACCTACCTGTCATCACAGACATACAGGTGAAATCAGCACTCAACAACCCCCTGGTCTGCAAGGCTATGGAAAAATCATCATGAACTCTCATAATGGCGACATTGGGGATCTGCAGACCCTTGATCCCACCCAGTTCGGTTTTTTTGCAGATGACTGCAAACTGCCCATAGTTGATTCTTTCAACCTCTGCACAAATATGAATAGGACATACTATGAAACTATGAAACTATAAACTGGGTGGAGGGTTTGTTTGCAAAATATAACAATATTGCATTTTTTGCATTTAGTTTTAGCCCATTTTCAGCATACCAGCTATTTAGATTTGCAAGTTCACTTTGTAGCTCTGCATATCAGAAGGGGATTTAAGTACAATACCTAGTTTACAGTCATGAGCAATCTTTTTTAACTAGTGTTCCTGGTTTTTGATTTGACAGTCAGAATTCCAAAAGTCCAAGCACAAAACCCTGTGGTCCCGTGGTTATATTCACATTCTTTCAGGATATGTCTGCCACCTTAACTAATAGCTATCCATCTAGCTACTGTACACTGTGAAGAAAATTAAAACAGCACGTCTGGCAGGAGATTTGCGTATATTCTCAGATTAACTTGTATTGTATGCCAGCATGTCCAATTGTGAATATGTAAATAAGTTTTAAAAGTTGAGTATTTTCCTGTATAAATAGAATGTTTAAAGAATCTGTCAGTGTTTGACACATTTCTAATTGCACGTGTTTGTGAGGGCATTCTAAAGTACTGTGGAGAATCAGCTGAACAGTAGATGATGTCATTAGAATGTTCCTGGTTGCTAGGTGATTGTTTGAACTGCTGATTGACAGGAAAAAGAACTTTTTCAAACAGCTGACTGTTATTTTTTAAACCAAGACAGTTGAGACTGCAGTTTGTCATGTACGGAGTAGTTTGCCAAGTACTGAGCAGTTTGTGAAGAGTTGCAGTCCGTGGATACCCATGAAAGAGAACTCATCAAAAACTTAAGCCTTCCTTGGCCTTGCTGTTAAGTTTTAGATTAGATCAGGGACAGTTATTCTGCAGTTAGATTAGGAAAGCTTACTTATTAAGACAGAGTTTTTCTCCATATCCTACAGTTTAATTTTAAATTTCTGGTGGTTGAAATCTGATGTTTATTGAAAACTATTGATTTACATTATTGTAATCATTTTACTTCTTATTAAATGTTTTTCATTACTTTACATTGTGGCTGTAAATCAGAGTTTTTCTTTAGAGATTAGAGTGTGCTTCTACCTGTTTGATACTCCCCAGATCGTGCTTCTACCTGTCTGAAACTCCCCAGATCACTTTGAAGGCCTGGTCACTTATGGTCATAGCTATCATTTATTTGGATATTTACTTTTCAAAATTAGACACCCCTTTAGAAGGGCATGATGACACTCTTATTGGTGGTAGTGTTACAGTGTTATTTTGGGGAAAGGACATAGCCGGAAATCTGTGTCAAGCTTTCCCAGAAGTGTTTGGATGTATGAGATTTGAATTTACTTTGAGTGTGAGTGTATCAGCTATCTTAAACTGGGACACATTACTCTGAACTGTAAATTAAGAAACACATTTGGGGTGGACAAAGATATGTAGACCAGTCCAAGGGAAATACAGTGTGTGTTCCTGTTGTGGTCTTGGGGAAAATTGTGAAATATTACTCCTATTTAAGTGACAGTCTCACATTGGAGCCAGTAGTGAGGATTGAAACTCTTTAATTACTGACCCAGGATAGTAAGGAACATCATATTAATTGTTGACAGTCTGGTAGGGTATTAGCTGGATGTCACATACATAATGATCAATTTGGAGTGCATTTAGCTTGTTGATATTGGCATGTGTTATAGTGCCAAATGCCTTAGTGATGTCAAAGTATGCTGTATAGACAGAGTGACAATTGTCCACAGCTTATATTACCCTCTACAAATTTTACCAGATTTATTAGACAGGCTCCACCCTTAAAAAGGCAAACTGCTGGGGGGTGGTTAAAGTCTTATTACACTTTTATATAAGAGTTTATCAGGTCTGTTATAACCCAATTCCATGCCCCTTGCAAATGAGGTTCATCAAATGAGGGCCACCCTTGTGAAGAGACATCAAAAACTGTTGTGAGCCAAACCTCAGGTACAAAGCCAGTAGCCAGTGAATCAGCTGAGGCTGAATAGCTGTAGGAGAAGGTAAATGTTTAGTAGGCAGCCTGGAATGTTATCAGATCCAATTTAGGATGCATTACATGTTTTGAAAAGTACTCAAGGTTTCTTCTGAGATGATAGAGGGTTTGAGGTCATTAGCTATATGTGGGCTTTGTATAGATGTCCCTGGGGTGAAATCTGTTAGTTATGATATCCACTGGATTAAAGTATGTTGTGCCATTTTGAATAAGTTCAGAGCAGTGTTGTGTGCTATTTTGTACCTTCCTGACACAATTAAATAAGGATTTGTAATTATCTTTAGCTTCTGATGCCAGCCTAAGTTTATGGGAAGCCTTCATTTTCCTCATGATATTTTTCAGTACCTTGAATATCCTTTTGATGTTGAACTTGATTTGTGGGCCTTTAGGTATGTTATATAATCTAAATGACTTTTCTTATTCTTATTGTTTTGTGTATTTATGCATGTTAACCACCAGGCTGGTTTGCTCTTTCCTTTTTGTTTAGTTTTGCTGTTTTGGTAGAGTTATACAATTTTTTAGGTGAGCATAGAATTTATTTACAAAACTACTAGCTATGTCAAAAAAAGTTTTTTTGGGGGGGTACAGTTATACCTAAACATTCAAGAGTTCATCATAGAACTGAAGGAAGTTTGTGCATTTGAAATTTATGAATATTGTGAGTTTTACATCTGCTGGCATAGGGATTATGACAGAAAAATACCAATATGTGGTCAGACTTGACTGGGGAAATATATACGTGCTGGATAGTGCATATAACGGATGTATTTCTAAGGATAACGTCAAAAACATACATTTTATTCTTTAGTGGGCTGTTTGTGTGATTCAGGGAACTCTTGATTATGAAATCAAGGAATATTTGAGTATAACCTACTTTTGACGTATACATCTCCTAATTTATTGTTAGGTAGTTAAAGTCTCCCAGTTTGATGGATATATTGTGTATATGGAGTTCATCAAACATATTTAAGAAATAAACATGGTTTTCATGGGTCATCGAGGGGGCACCGTAACTTTATAGTGTAGTGGATTAAGTGTATCTTGGGTGGTTTTCACACTATGGGCACACACACTTTTTGGGCCATGTATAAATGCACACTTTTTTAGATTCACCTGCCCAATTCTTTTAAATATATACTTACCTATCATATTGTTTTAAACTGTATTTATTGTTTAATAAAGCAATATGTGGGTTTGTGCATGTTAAATGTGTAAACCTGAGCATTTTTTCAGTAAGAAATTAAACATTTACTAAATAAAAACAAGATTATACATTTTAAAACATTTGAACCACATAAAAGACCACCCAAACTGATATCATTATAATCTACCCAGTTTCTATATAAATCAGTTACAGCCATTTGACTGTGTACACATCAAATGTCCATTCAGGACAGTAAAGTATTACAACTTGCTTTACAGGCATGTAGACAAATCCTGCAATGACATCCTAATGGTGGTTTAACCTGATCATGACCCAATGACTATTTAACTGAATCATGACAGTCAGTCATTCTCACAGATATAATTACTTAGTATGGAGGTTATCTCCCTTGTTGACTTGTACACCTAAAATCTCTGATTTTGGTAAAAAAAGAAATAGTTACTGACACAACGTACCTCAAATTTTTTACATACAATCATGCACTAGTCCATTTATTTCAACATATTTTGACAGCGCAGAGGTGCAGCGGTAGTGTTGTTGCCTCACAGCAAGAAGTTCTCCAGTTAGATTCTTGGCTGGGGTGCCTTCTGTGTGGAGTCGGCATGTCCTCCCTGCATTCATATGGGTTTCCTCTGGGTAGTCCAGTTTCCTCCCACATTACAAAGGCATGTGACTGGAATGTTTCTCCCCGGGCCTCCGCTGAAAAATGGCTTTGTTCCAAGTTGGAAGTTTCCAGTAAACAAATGTTAAATAAAATAAATATTTTACACAAACACATTCTAACCCTGCAAAGCCAAACTGTTTCAACTGAGCAAATAAGAGTGTCAAGTACTTTCACCCACAGACAGCCCCCATGCCTGCCACCAGTTACAGCCACTTTGCTGTGTACAGCTCATCTAATTCTAATAAAAATAATATCTCTTAGCACACAAATCAGGGAAAACACAAACATAATTAGGGATAAATGCTCCAAATCATGGAAAATTTTAAATGTTGTTTTTATGTACTTTGAACATTGCTAGTACAACAGTTATATATTACAACTGTTACTATAAATTAGCATCCATTTTCTGAAAGGATATGAAGTCTAAGCACACATGGCTGTCATTATCTAGTGATTGCAGTCCTCAATGAGAGACCAACCAGAGCACCCAAATGTTATGAGGAATAGACCAAAACTATGTGGCAAATCAGGAGCATGCATTCTGAGAAATCATGGACAACTGAGAGTTATAAATTTCACCTTTCGCAGAAATATACAATAGTCCTGCAAATTCAGACTAATGAATGCTTTAACATAATTATGACAACCATTTTCAGCCATTCTCATCCACAGACAGCCCCCTGTAGTCAGCAATTATAGCCTCATTGTTGAGTGCGCATCTCAGATGTGCACAATAGTCTATGTATTCCTACTTATTTCATACAAATCCATATTAGTACTACAAAGCTAAATTGTTTAAACTAAGCAAATGACAAGAGTTGTCATCCACAGACAGCCCACACTCATTTACAAAGCCATTTTGTAAACATTATCAAATTGTGAAAAAAAATAATGAACCTTAACCACTTAATACAAAAATCAGGAAAAAAGTAAAAAAAAGAGGGACAAAGACCCAAAGTCTGGATGAAAATTTTGAACATTGCTCACTCTCCCTCTCTGTTTTTATCTCTCCCTCTCTCTCTCTCATATACTTAAAATCATGCTAGAATAGCAGTTTTCACATTTGGTGTTCATTGCTAAAGGATGTGTGGTCCAAAACTCAAATGTCTGTCAGTATTTACCTACTGCAATTGCCAATAATTTCCCAGTAACCCCAAGTTTCATAAAATACAATCTAAAGATATGAGGCGAAAACAGGAGCATTCTGGAAAATCATGTATAATGGTTATGCAATTTCATACACACTTTCCAGTTTAATTCAGACAAATGTACACTAGTCCTATGAAGCTAGACTGTTTAAACTGAGCTAACAAGGGGGTAGGTTTCTCTCAACCACAGACACCCCATCCTCATATTCACCCAGTAGTTATAGATCCTTTCACGTGGGCATCTTATCTGATTATGATAAAGAAAGAATTCCTCTCCATCTCTTAGCACAAGTATCAATCGCAAAATAATGGGGACAAAAGCTTAAAATCAAGGACAGTCTTGGTCGACATCTGCTAATACATTTCCAAGAATGCTATTTTACCTCCTCCTTTCACTATTCTCCTCCCCTTCATGTCTGTCAAAACATTTCTTTGTATAGCCAGCTAAAAAATTAAATATACCAACAAAAAGCTTTAGACCAAAGTCAGTAACTGGCCTACCATTGGAAGTTTTTAATTTGTATACTTATCACAGTCCCCTCAGTTATTCATCCTAGATTTCATGACATGATGATTACAACAGTCTTTAAACAGTTAAGATGAGTAAAATGTTTGTTCTCTTCAACTGGCAGAGCTCCTCTAAAACAATATCCAAGATAAAACATTTTACTAGAGAAGAAAAGGAAACAGTCTTAACTCTGCTGCACTACCAAAATGTCACTATGCCTTCCTTCACTGTGCGGGGTTTTCTCAGGCAAATAACTATCCATCTGACTACACAATGATCAATTTGGAGTGCATTTGCTTATTGATATTGTTGGCATGTGTTATAGTGAGCCCTTACTTTTTCTGTTTATACAAAAACAATGTGCATCTGTGATCCTTACTGTTTACATCACAGTAGTTTGCTGTACTGTACATGCAAAACTGTAGTTTAGTGACACACATATAAATACTTGTGGTGACATTTAAAAGTTTTAATTCTTTTACTAAATTGCAATGCACTTCTGTTTATGCTAATGACTGTTCCATTCAACTTACAAGATAACTAAATAAGTTAACAGTGCTGAATGTCGCAATTAAAAAGCAGAAAGCCTGGCCAGCAGACAGTGTGGACCTTCCTGTAGCTGTGGACCCCAAGTGAATGCCTGAATCACCCTTATTATAATCTTCCACTGCCTGTAAAATACTATGATCTGAATCAAAATAAGTTTAATTTATGGGTCTCTGGGAGTCTGTTATGAGGTAAAGTATTAGGCTAGCTGTCCTTGTGGACAATTTTAAGCCTAGTTAGTTTCTCTTTTTTTGTGCTCAGAATAACCTATCCCATTTGGTTATAGATTTACCTTACTCATCCCATGGTCAATAATTATATATTACCCTAAGAAGAATAACTGAGATCATACCATAGATAATTTGAAGTGACCCATGCACAGGATAAAGCATTTAGGAGCTATGCGGCCTTTAACAAATAGGGATAGATTACCACAATTCCATTAGGTCTAAAGGAGTAGTAGGTGAAACATCCTGGCATAGAAGGGGTGCTTTCTGCATATTATAAACTGGGTTTCAGTAATAATTCACACATGAATGTGCTCCAAATTTAGGAGTGCTACAAGGTTAGGCAATTTGTTATTTAGACTCCTAATGTTGTGCAGCACCACACTGATATTGTCCAGTGCTTTGTTCCATTAGCCAAACTCCTTAGCTGGTACACAGAATAAGAGGTGAAAGCCATCCTTGGCAAAGCAAATAGAGCTGCAAATCAGTTCATCCCCTACTGACACATACTGGATCCCTCACAAATGACAGCTGTTACTGAGTGAATTGTTGAAGTCTATCATCTTTTCCTTCTGCCTCAGCATCATTCTTGAAGTTAGGATTCTGCTTAAGACCATAGTCTTTCTTGCATTTGTGAGATGCATGGAGAGACTGGACATATCTTTCTTCATTTCCCTTTGTGCTGTAGGTCATTTACACCAACATGGACAACCACCATGTCATAGACATACTTGTAAAGCTTGAGAGGGATAAGAGACTGATGGTCTCGAGTCATACTACTGGTAGCCAACAGGTTTAAGTAAAAAAAAAGAGGTGCACAAAAATATGATTCAATAACATTCACATAACAGACTATGAAGGCATGAAGGTTATATAAACTGCTATCCTGGGTATGAGCTTTCAGTTTCTATAATCAGACTAGGACTGCACATCAACTACTTATAGGATGTTTCTTTGGTCTAACACCCAAGATCCAATTCTCACCACTCTGTAAATCACTTGGTCTGCTGGTGCATCTTTACCCATGGTAACTGCCTTGCAAACAAATTATTTTCACACACACATATACAATTCCCAGGGAAGGCTGGTTGAATTTTCCATTCCCTGGCAAGAAAGTATTACCAATACTCTAGATTATTGGGTTAGAGT